>NW_022681470.1:141446050-141787329 GCF_009764315.1 Trachypithecus francoisi | reverse complement strand
GGTAGTGGCCTTGGCGGTCACTGGGACTCCTAACACCGGGCTAGCAGGAGACTAAGGCGCAGTAGCGGGGCCCGGAGCAGGCAAGGGAGCGGGCTTTGGCTTCTCTGCTGCAGCCCTGAGCTCACAGAAGCCTCATTCGGCCTCCTCCTCTTTCCTTTCTAGATCCGGGTCTTCCTCCAGCAGCTCAAGGGCCGCGTAGCCCGGGAGGCCATTCAGAAGGTGCATCCGGGTGGCCTTCAGGGACCAAGGCGCCGCGAGGCACAGCCCCCAGCTCCCATTGAGGTGAGGCAGATGAACAGGGCAAGGCTGTCCAGGGCAGGTCCCTGGTGGGTAGGTCGGAGTTGTGGAGGATAACCTGATGAGGGGATCCCCAGGAGGGGCAGGGCTTGGGGGGCCCTTGCAGGCTGATCCCTGGGCTGACCTTGTACCTCTGGCTTCACTCAGGTCTGGACGGATCTGGCTGAGAAGATAACAGGACCACTGGAGGAAGCCCTGGCAGTGGCTTTCTCGCAGGTACGGCCATCCCCCAAGGCAGGTCGGGGCGTCCTAGAGGACGGGGTCCCTGGGTCAAATCATGTGAAACTGGGTCCTGGGCCCTTCCTATTGCCAGCTCTGTGGCCTCCATCAGTCACTGGACACCTGGAGCCTCAGTGTCCCTGGCTCTGAGGCCATCTCCTGTCTAAGCAGCATCTTAGGGTGGCCGAGAGGATGGGGGAATGTATAGACGGTGAGAGGACTTTCTAGCTTCCCTTACTCCCTGATTGTTCTGCCTGCCAGGTGCTCACCATCGCGGCCACGGAACCGGTCACCCTCCTGCACTCCAAGCCCCCCAAGCCCACGCAGGCCCGTGGAAAGCTGCTGCTCCTGAGCGCCCCTGGAGGGCTGGAAGACTCTGCCCCTGAGATACCTAGCCCCGCCCCCAAGGCACCTAGCTCCACCCCCGAGACTTCTGACCCTGCTCCTGAGAAACTTTCTGCGTCCTCGGCTGGTCCCTCCACTGAAGAAGACTTCGCTGTGGACTTTGAGAAGATCTACAAGTACTTGTCCTCTCTCTCCCGAAGTGGCCGCAGCCCTGAGCTCTCAGCAGCTGGTGAGAAGGATGAGGGAGGGGGCAGAGGCAGAGGGATCGGGGTCCCTGGCGGCAGGCAAGGGTGTCTCCTTACCCCTCCCCTCCATCCATCACTAGAGTCTGCTGTGGTCCTCGACCTGCTCATGTCACTTCCAGGGGAGCTGCCCCTCCTGCCCTGCACAGCCTTGGTTGAGCATATGATGGAGACGTACTTACGTCTGACAGCCCCCCAGCCCAGCCCCGCTGGAGGGAGCCTGGGACCTGCTGCTGAGGGAGACGGGGCTGGCTCCAAGGCACCAGAGGAGAGCCCCCCAGCCACCAAGAAGGCGGAGCCCAGCGAATTGAAATCGTCCTGGCAAGCTGCTGGGATCTGTCCCCTGAACCCGTTCCTGGTGCCCCTGGAGCTTCTGGGTCGGGTAGCCACCCCTGCCAGGTGAGGGGCATGGCGGGCAGGAGGCACACCGGGCCCCCTGCCCTGGCCCTCGGTTCTGCTCGGCTGGCACTGGCTCTTACTGAGGATCCCGTCGTGGGGGAAGGTCCCTGAGGTGACGCTTAGCTGTGGGGTGGGCCTCTGAGACGCCGCACACTTTGGGGGTTTCACAAATGGAACCCCCGTTGTACAGGGGTTGGGTGGGGGTTACGGAACTCCACTCACAAGCCTCCCGACCTCCAGGACAGGCGGACAGGGCTGGCCTCCCCCAGTCCCCAAGCCCCACTGTGCCTTGTTGTCTGCTGGGGGCCACAGCTGGCACTGCACACCGTAAACGCTCTCACACGTTTCCCCTTCCTGTACCTCGGGACCAGCATCTTCACTTTCTTCAACTGACCAGTCGTGGATACTACTACCTGCTGCCAGCTCCTTCCCCTTCCCGGGGGTATTCTGTGACCATGAATAAAGTCCTCATTATTCTCTTTCGCCTGTGACTTAAAGATAGAAGTGGGGGCCCTGAAGTGTCAGAGCTTGGGGTCACAGGGCTGGGGTGTGTGCCAGGTGGGAGAGCTGCCACCTCTCTGGTCTGATGAGGCCTGGGGTGAGGAGCCCCTTGGTTACTGTGGAGCTGACAAGTGTGGATGGGAAGGGGAGAGCCGGCAGCGTACCTTGGGGACAGGCGTCGGGTGGGTTTCAGAGTAGGGCAAAGTCACATCGCACAGGTGGAGGGGAGAAGGCAGCAGAGCGGAGGTGGCCTGGTGGAAGGCGTCAAGCCCCAGGCTAGGGACTGGAGGAAGATAGGGGTGGGCTGTCCCAAGCGGCAGGAGGCTGGGGGAGTGGAGTGTCTCCCTGGGGTATCCTTGGGACCTCAAGGATTCCTAGAAGGCGGGGAGGGAGGGGCGCTGGAGTCAGGGCTGACCTCAAATCCCTGGGGGTGCTGGGGCTCCCTCCATCAGCCTCACCTGCCCTGTGGGTGTGGACTGAGGGTCGGGTCCGAGGGAGGGAAGCAGATGTCCTCCCACAGCACCGCGCCCTACGCCCAGCTAGTAATCCAAGTGGGTAAAATTCTGTTCGCGGAGTCTGCATTCACCCAGCCTGCCTTTTATAGAAACGCTCATTCCTCCCCACACACGCTGCGCACGGCTCCCCGGGGTGCACATCTCCTGGGAGGGCCTTGGAGCGCAGCCAGCCCACTCCGTCCGTGGTCACCGTTCCACCACGCCAGACTCACAAACGCTGCCAATGGTGGTGGGCAGGGGGAGGAGGCTTAGGTACGGTCATCGGAGCCTCCCTCCAGGGCTGGTGGAGGATGTTCCTCCCAGCTCCCTGCAGCGCTGAGTCTCTCTCACCACCCCCAGCGCCTCCCCAGGTCAACAGAATTGTGTGCGGAGGGGAGGGAGGGAGCTGGGGATATCGAGATGGTGACACATCAGCCCCCCAAAGCTGGTGAAAGGGCTTGTGATCTTGGTGTCTTTGCAGTCCTGGGAAGCTTTCAAAACATGCAGAAGCCAGACCTAGGTTCCACTTCCAGCCCGACCAGACTCTAGCCATGTGACTATGGGCAAGTAAGTCACTGGAGCTGCCGGCCCTCGGTTTCCTGGCCTGTAGAATTGGGATGCTAACGGGGCCTGGCTCATTCTCACGATCCCGAAGAGGAGATAGGCTATAAACAGGAGGTGCCAACTCAGCACGCTGCTTGGCATGCAGTAAGCGCTCAATAATAGCTTTTATTATCATGTTCGGCTCAGAGGCAGGGAGTAGAACGGCATGGGAGGGCTGCGGGGGGCACGGCAGGGGAGTCAGCGGGAAGTGGCAGGAGGGCGGATGGGGGGCAGCGGTGGGCACCGGGGCAGGGCGCGCTGACCTGTCCAGGGGCCCGGGTTGGGGGGCAGTAATGAGCCTGCCCACACTCTCCCGCCATGGCAGGAGCCACGCATCCTCGACACAGCCTCCATGGCAGGCCTTCGGGCTCCGTCTCCGGGACAGGCGGTGCAGGGCAAATTGGTATGCAGCGTCTGCCCCGTGGGCCCGGGAGAGCCTGCCCCGCAGGGCCAGAGCCCAAGGACAGGCTCAACACTCAGTCAAGGTGGGGTTGACGACGGCCAGACAACAGGGGAGGGAGGAGGGACAAGGGGGTCCCCACTTCCAGGAACGCACAATAGCAGAGCCACTTACACGCTGGGGAAGGGGCGGTGCGGGGGTCCTCCTCCCTCCTGGGATTCAGAGCCAGGGGGGCGGGGGTCGGGGGCCAGCCGGGCGGGTGAGATGCGCAGAGAGGAAGGGACAGGGCGGATAAAGGCACGAGGTGGGGTTCCGGCCAGGCCAGGAGGGGACATGGGAGGGGTCTCGAGGGGGAGGGGCTGGGCTTCTCCCAACTCCCTCCCCCTCTCCCCGGGGCAGGGGGCTCCGAGGTGGGATCCTGAACGCAGTCCTGGCCCCGCGGCGCTCCCCGCAGGGCCGACCCTCGGAGACCCGGTGCAGGGCCGGCTGGGGGGCGCCGCGCCCCTCACACCAACGCGTAGTCGAACTGCCCGCGCTCGAGCGCCTCCTTGTGGTCGGTCCAGGATGAGGCGGGCATGCGGCTGTAGGGGTCGAGCAGGATGCGCACGCAGCGCACCATCAACAGCACCAGCACCACGAGCAGGCAGAGCACGAAGGCGAACACTGTGCGCTGCTCCGCATCCAGGCCCGCGCCCACCGGGGGCCCCGTCGACGGCGGCAGGGGCTCCGGCGACAGCGTCCACGTCGCGCTCATGGTTCACATCGCCGCGCGCCCTGCGGAGGAGGGGACCCGCCCGGGGCGCCTGGGATGAGGCTGCGCCCTCCCTCCTGCGCCTCCTCCGCTTCGCCCCCTCCCGCCGCCGCCGCCGCCGCCCCCCTTACCGTGCCCGACCCCATCCCCCGCCTGCGCCTCGGTCCCCGGGCTACGCCCATGCCCGGCCCGCCGGATCGCCGCCACCAGCACGCGGGGACCCAACTCTGGCCGTGCGCGCAGGTGGGGGCGCTGAGAGCCGGGAAAGGGAGCCGGCCCGGCCCGGGCCGCACACAACAGGTGCGAACGACCGGCCGCGGCCCGGGTGCGCGGCCTGGGGACGGTCCTCGCGTCCCCTGCCCCCCGCTCCCTTTGTTCTCGGCGGCCCGGGACCCCCTCCCCCACCGCCCCCGCCCCGGCGCGCCCCTCACCCTGGCTTCGACCCGGACGGGGACCGACCGCCCGGCGGCCGCGCTCTCTCCTGGACCCCGGCGCCGGCTCCGCGTTCGGCCTCTCCCCGGCGGCGGCGGCGGCGGCGGCCCGGGCTCCGGCTCAGCCCACCCCACCCGCCCCTGGAGCGGCGGAGACCGAGGCAGGCGAGCAGCGCGCGAGCCGGGCCGCCGCGGCTGTTCCCATGGCGACGGGGGCGGGGCCGCCGCGGGGGGCGGGGCTGCGGGGGGCGGAGGCTGCGCAGGGAGCGGCGCGAGGGCCCGCGACCCCGCCCGGACCTGCGGGAGGACGGATCTCCAGACTCGGGGACCCGCGAGCACCCAAGACCTCGCCAGGGCGTGGGCAGCTGCCACTCCCACCTCCACTGGCACCTCGGCCCCCCCCCAGCCTGCCCTGTGCCTGCGTTCTCCTCTGCGATAGACCCCACTCCAGACTCCGTTTGTGGGGGGACCTCAGTGTCCCTAAAACACTCATATGGGCACTCAAGCTCCCCCGGCCCTGGGGACCTCAATCCTCAGAGAGCTCAGGCAGGTCACTGGGATGAAAAAGTCCCCCTAGTTTTGTCTGTCACGGGCCTTGTCTTCCAACCCAGGGTCCAGCCCTGGGCAAGGCGTCCACCCACTGCGGCTGCAGTTCCTCGCTCGACCTTGACCGCCTCCCAGAGCAGCCGCCCGCTCCCACCCCCACCCTCGCCCCGGCCACTCCCGCGCCAGAGAAGACACTTCAGACTCCAGAGCTGCTCTTCTGCAATTCGGTGTTTTATTCTTTCCAAATCTCAGGCTTATGCACAGAATGGAAGAGCACTGTTAAAATAAAAAATGGACCTAAAGTGGCTTGGCTGACGTGGCCAGCGGGCCACTGAGCAGTGGGTCCCGGGTCCCACCCTGCTGTGGAGGGCGTCCCTGGGCCCTGGGGCCTCTTGGCACTGTGTGGCCTGTGTGCACCCCAGGTGACCAGGCACCGGGACCCCTGCAGGGCAGAGCAACAGCGCAGGGGCCGGCCCTGGGGGGAGTGTCTCCAGCTGCCAGGCACCTGCAGCAGCCCGTTGTCCCCTCCCCGGCCAGCTGGTCTTGCAGCTCTTCTGGCAGAGTTGGGGGCAGAGCCCGCAGTCTTGTTCCCAGAAGTCTAGAGTTGCTGCAGGTGGTGTCGCGGTGCCTCTGTGCCTGATGACCCAGCCCAGGGCTCCCTGGCTGTGGCACCGCACTCAGAGGATCTGCTCGGTGCTGGAGGCTGAGATGTCCAGGAGCCGCCAGGCCGCGTAGGGGTTGAGCTCGTCCTGGTCTCGGCAGAGCGCCCACACATACAGCATCCGCAGCACCTTGTCCTGCAGGGTGGGGTGGGAAGGATGCTGTTGAGAGGGGTGAGACAACCCAGGCGGCTCTGGGAGGGGCCAGGCTCTGTGGGGCAGACTGGCAACCTCCCCGGGGGGGCTGGGAGCAGAGGCCAGCACAATTGCCTAGACTCAGGAACCACTCAGGCCTTGGTAAAAAAAAAAAGACAGGTCTGCTGGTCTCCAACCTCCCTCAACCCCAAACTCTGGCCTGGGGGTTTCTCCGCATCCCCACCCAGTCCCAGGGCTTCGGGACTCTGAGCTGGGGTCCCTGCAGGGTGGCCACACACAGATCTTGGGGACAGGCGGTGCCGTCTGCCCGCCCCGTCCCGCTCCCGCACTCACCGGGTCGCCCTCCACCACCTCGCCTTTGGGGTTCCGGACCACCATCACCAGCTGCGCCTGGAAGGTGATGATGAGCACCGGCCCCGGCTCCATCATCTTGCCCATGGCCAGCTGCAGAGGGGCCGAGAGGGGTGGGCCTCAGAGGACAGCCGTGCTGGGAGAAGGCTCCAGCACCAGGCCCTCCCCGTGGGCCCTGCCTCTCAGACCAGGCCCAGGCCTCCCTTGAGACCCTCCCCTGGGACAAGCCCAAGACCTCTCGGATCAGCACATGGCCCCGCACATGGCCCCCAGCCCCTGGCAAGGCCACCTCCTGGGCCCTGTCTGGGCCATAGTTCCCACTCCCGATGGTGGCCCGGGCCCCTACTGCGAGAGGTGCTTACGTCAATGTTGTCAATGTCTAGGATGCGAGAATGGAACTGCAGACCCAGTGCCTTGGCCTGCTGGATGGGGTAGGCCAGCTGGCTGTAAGTCTGCAATGAGAGGCCGACACGTCTAGGTGATGCCGCCCAGGACAGGCGCCACGCCACACACAGCGGCTGCCCACACGCCCTGGCACCCGGGCGCCCTGCCGCCAGCCAGCAATGGCAGAGGCCAAGAACCGAAGTCCAAGTGGGAAGGCAGGTGCCACCCACTTACTGGCCCAGATCACACATTTCCCTCTCCTGGGAACCACACTCTACCCAGATGACCCAGTGAAAACAGGATTAATCAGCAAAGTGGGTGATTCTCTTGGAACAAAAGCCCAAATCCACTCCCAGAGCTAAGCTGGTGGCCCCTTGGCTGATCTTTAATACTTCCATATTCACCACACTCTGAATCTTGGCCCGAGATCAAACGCCTCTTCTAGGATCTGCCCTCAGCCCGAGGCTGCCTCTGTCACTGACCAGCCCCCAGTGTCACCCTCAACCCCCTTGCGCCTGTGCCAGGCACAGGAAGCAGCCCCCAAGACACGTTTTCACTGGAGGTTTCTCTGGGCTTGGCATGAAACCATGAGATGTTCCGATAGCATCTACTTTTTATGGAAATGACTGATCCGCGGAGGGGAGGAAAAAAAAACCCAGAGCCAATCCTACTTGTTCGGTTTCTTAAAGGTGACATTTTAAAAACACTTCTGTGGATGTGGCTGGAGCTTCAGCTGTTTCCAGGGCGCCACCAGCTCCCCGACAAAGCGAGCCAGCTGTGGCGCAATGGTCCCAAGGTAAAAACAAAACAAAAAAACAAAAACAAAAACAAAAAAACCAAAAAAAAAAAACACCAAAAAAAAAAAAAAATCTACATCGAAACTCATAAATGCCTGCTGGATTAGTCACCATGCAGGGGAGTATTTAAAAAGAAAATCTGACATCTTCTCCTCTGCTTTTTCCAAGTTGTTTATGAGCTGGGTGCAGAATAGAATTAGCCAAGAAAGATTCTGGATCGCTTAATACGAAGAAGCCGGGGGAAACACACAGGTCGGGGAGCGAATAGGGTGAGATGAGGTGGCCTGAGGAGACGGGAGCTGGGAGCCCCACGGGGATGGACTGGGGCAGGGATAGGGAGGCTGCCAGGGATGGGGCAGACAGCTGGACCGGACCCCAGGTATGTGGTGCTGCTGGTGGCCCCCGAACCCCAAGCTTTGACTCCGAGAAGCAATTGGGGCCTCATCAGGACCCACAGCTCCTTCCCCGTGTGGGAAGACGATCGCTGTTTTGTTTGGATCTATGTTTCAGGATCGTGTGGTGAGGACAGCTAATGGGTCCGAGAAACCCGGCATGCCCTGGAGGCTCCCCAGGGCCTGGGGAGGGGCACCCAGTGCCATAACCTCACCTGCGCCCCATAGGTGGCAGCCCCGGGTCACCGATGAAAGCTCCCCCCATCCTTCCAGGGGCTGTGTGGTGACCAGGGTTACCTCTGCGGGCTCCCTCTGGCCCGAGGCCAGCACTGCCCTGGCTTCTGTGATCACACTTCCTTCTCCCGACTCCTGGGAGGTGAACACAGGACTCTGCTCTGGCCTGGGAAGTGGGGTGGGTGACGCCTTCAAACCCCACTTGGCTCCCAGCCCCCACAGTCGTGGGAGACCCCCACTCTCCCTGACCCCCGGCCCCAGCATGCACCGCAGGCCCCTGCAGCCACCTGAAACAGGACGGTCAGGCCCCCGGAGACCCCATTTTGCTTCACGGTTGCAACCACCTCTCCTGGGACTCTCTTCCACTACCATTATTATGTCCTTTTTATTTTTTTTCCAGACAGTCTCGCTCTGTCACCCAGGCTGGAGTGCAGTGGTGCAATCTTGGCTCACTGCAACCCCTGCCTCCTGGGTTCAAGTCGTTCTCCTGCCTCAGCCTCCTGAGTAGCTGGGACGACAGCCGCCCACCACCAGGCCTGGCTAATTTTTGTATTTTTAGTAGAGATGGGGTTTCACCATGTGGGCCAGACTGGTCTCGAACTCCTGACCTCAGGTGGTCTGCCCACCTCAGCCTCCCAAAGTGCTGGGACTACAGGCGTGAGCCACCACGCCTGGCCTATTACTTCCTTAGTGACAGTGTCTTGCTCTGTCGCCCAGGCTGGAGTGCTGTGGTGCGATGACTCACTGCAGCCTTGACCTCCTGGGCTCAAGTGAGCCTCTCACCTCAGCCTCTCTAATAGATGAGACAACAGGTGCCTGCCACCACGCTTGGCTCATTTTTTTCTTTTTTGGAGACAGAATCTTGCTCCATTGCCCAGGCTGAAGTACAGTGGCACGACCTTGGCTCACTGCAACCTCCACCTCCTGGATTTAAGCAATTCTACTGCCTCAGCCTCCCCGGTAGCTGGGATTACAGACGTGCACCAGCACGCCTGGCTAATTTTTTATTTTAGTAGAGATGAAGTTTCACCATGTTGCCCGGGCTGGTCTCGAACTTCTGACCTCAAGTGATCCGCCTGCCTCAGCCTCCCAAAGTGCTGGGATTATAGGCGTTAGTCGCCGCACCCGGCCACTTGGCTCATTTTAAATTTTTTTTGTAGAGATGGGATCTTGCTGTTTCCCAGGCTAGTCTTGAATGCCTGGGCTCAAACGCCTTGGGCTGCTGGGACTGAAGGCATGGGCCACAGCGCCCAGATCTAACCAAAATTATTTTAAGATTGGAGGAAAAAAAAAAAGGCCCAGTAAAATGGGCGGCTTTGTGATCTCTCACAGGCCCAGGGGACACCCCCAGCCAGCCATCTCTTAGACACCAGCCCAGAGAAGGATTCTCCCTAACCGAGTTTACAGTCTGGGAGCGAAGGACTGGCGGGTGACCCGGTGTCCAGCCTGAGAGCCCAGATGTGTAACACGCTGAGGAATGGAAGGTCGGGGCAGGCGGTGTCAGGCTCTCGGAGGGTGAGACGTGAGGATCCCCCCCACCAGGAGCCCAAGTCCTGCCTGTCGGGAGCTACCCTAACGGAGCCACCGAAGTGGAACTTCTCCATGGTGATTTTTTAGGCCTTAGAAAAAAAAAGGAAGTACTCACAGCTTCGTAGCACCAGTCTTTGAGAATGTCAAGCTCTCCAGAAATCATGGCCTAAAAAGGAAGGGGAAATAAGCACCAGAACGAGCATGGGCTTTTCAGGCAGCAGGCGAGGTCCTAGGAACATTCTCCAGTGGTGCGGGGGGTTTCCTTGGACACCCCCAGCTGCCACCTGTGGGGCACAGGTGGAGCTGTGGCATTGGGTGTCCCTCCCCAGGCCCGTCCCTGCTGGTGTGAGTGCCTGGTTCTGGCCTGGGCACAGGCGGAGGGCAGCCTGCGGATGACCACCCAGGAGGCACCCCGGGGGGGACCCCGTGGCACCGGGGGTCTGGCTGGGGTGGCTGGGGACCCAGCTTTCAGCCTGGTCAGGAATCCGAGCCAGGGAGATGAGGACCCACACTCCGGCTCCCGCAGTGAGCCCACGTCCTCTGTCCCCCACAGGACCACGTTTCGGACTGCAAGGCCCACCATGGGATCGGCTGCCTCCTAACTGCTGGGGGCAGCGAGAGGGAGGGTGGGCTGCAGGGGGCGTGACTGGGCTGGGAGCTGCTTCCACAGGATCCCAGAGCCTGGGCCGGATCTGATGCGGGGGAGGGAGGCGCCTGAAGCGGGGAGAAGAGCGCGAAGGAGCCGGATGCTGGTGGTGAAAACTGTGAGCGGCAGGGGGCGGGTGGCCAGAACACTCGGCACCCACCACCCATCCCGGAAGGCACTGCGGTGCTCAGGCTGCTGTTCTGGGGCATGGCGCCCATCTGCACCGCCTCCCAGCCCTGCCTGAAGTGGCGGGAAGGATACGGGAAACTGGAGGAGGAAGAGGACGCTGGGCGGCGGCCAACAGGGCCAAGGATGGAGAGTCTCATGAAGGGCCTCCCGGAGGCCTGGCCCGACTGGGCCGAAGGGGTCCAGGCTCCTCCTGCATCCTGGGGGCTGCAGAGAGGCAGAGGCAACAAGGAAGACAAGAGGCCGCCGACCGCAGGGAGAGGCTTGTAGGGGGCGGGCTGCAGCATGACCCTGAGCAAGATACCCTCATCTATAAGCCCAACGAGGGTCTGGTTGCCAGGGACGGCACCGTGAGGGAACCCCCTTGGCCGCAGGTCTGGGTCAGAGGTGGCCTGGGGCCAGCTCTGATGTCTGAGGACGGACGCCCACTTCTCCCAAGGGGCGAAGGGCTCCTGGCACCTGAAATAAACCCTAGACTCCAGCAGCTGCTCCCAGGAACCTCAAGGGAACAACAGCCTCAGGCAGGAGGAGTGAGGCAAACAGCACCTGGAGGCACTGGAGGTGCCAGGAAGGCCCAGGAAGGGCTTCGGGCATAGCTCGTGGGGTAGCTGCAGCCAGGCAGGAGCCCGTGTGCAACCAGCCTCCTCAGAAAACAGCCTCGGCGGCGGAGTTCCCTGGCAGCACCCAGTGCCGGCTGGGCCGGGGGAGGTGGTGAAGCCAGGACCTGCCGCCTGGGAGGGTTCCTGGGGGCGCGACACCCACCTCCAGGACATTGGGGATGATGTCACTCTCGCACTGCTTCAGAAACCGGTCCTTGTCAAAGGCCGGGTCCACCCGGAGGATCTCTGTGAGCACCTCCGACATCTCTGTCTTGGAGAACAGGCCCCCTGCAGGCAGCGGAGCCGGGAGTTCGGGGAGGGCCAGGGACCCGGCCCCACCACCAGCCTTCGGGGTCCGGGGATGACTCACTCACCCAGCAAGTCGGTGACCTTGTCCGTAAGAGCCCGGGATGCCCGGATGAACGCGTTGTCACTTTCATCATACTTCATCTTCATCTCGAAGAACCCTGTGGATGACAGGACAGGTGCTGGAGAAGGGGCCCCTTCCAGAAACACGCCCTCTCTCACAGCTTCCAGGGGCTCTGTGGCCCCTGCGGGATCCACCCTGACACGGGTGGGGTCAGGGAGGGGACAGCTGTGGGCCTGCATCCTCATGTGCTTGGGGACCGCTGCCTGCCCACCTACCTGGCCAGGCGCAGAGGCACCTCAGCTGCGGCCCTAGCGGGGCTGTATAAGTTATGGGCCACCACCCCGCTGGCTGCTGCTTTCACTACAAAGGAAACACAGGCCTCTAGCAGTCCGCACAGGACAAGGGACGGGGCCTGCGGCTCATTTCGGGGCCCTGACTGTGCTTATGAGGGAGCGCCTGGCTTCTGGCAGCAGAATCTACACCACACCATCAGGAGACCGCAAAGAAGTGACCGGCCCACTCTGACCCTGGCCGCCTCCTCTGCAAAATGGGGCTCCGTCTTGTGCCCAATGCAGGGGGATCACCCTGCGTTCCGCCGACTGCCTGGGACACAGTCACCTGCCCTCTGAGACACCCTCACTCACGGTTAAACACCACGTTGTTCTCCTTGAAGTCCTTCCACTGCTGGTACCACTTGGAGTCCTTGTGCAACACGACCCCCAGGGCCTCCCTGGGGAAGAGAGTAGGCACTGGGGTGAGCGGCGACGCCGGGGCCACCCTGTGCCCTCCTGTGGCTGCAGGGAAGGGCAGCAGAGGACAGAGAGCAGCTGAGACCTCAAACCTAGGGGCTCTGAGGACCCCACCCTTACCTCTCACCCTCAAATTCGAGGGAGCCGGGAACCTTGGGCAAAAGGCAAACTCAAGAAATGGACCCAGGAGGGAACCATTGGTGGGCGCCCGAAACAGACAGCAGTGAAAGCTGCCCAAAATGGGGGCAGCGAGGGCCACAGGCTGACACCTACTCATTTGGCTCAAACACTTTCTCCTCCTTGAACTTCTCTCCCGCAAACTCCGTTCTCTTCCGGAGTCGCTGGGGCCTCCGGTAGGGCCCCGTCTGCCCCAGGACGCTGTCGTCAATTTCCTTCTTCACGGACTCCACCCCCTGCGAGGGAGGCACAGCGGGGCTGGGGTGGGTGTCCGGGTTCAGCCGCCCCAGGCTGCACACCCTGGCCCGGGCCTGGGCTTACCTGGGAGAGGGCTCTGAAGGCTGCCGTCCTGCCCAGCTTCTCCCCACCTTTGGATACCGACTCGGCTGACTGCTTGGCCGTCTTGGCTGCTTCTTCCACACCCTCCTTGATTTTCCGGCCCAGATCACTTTTACTGACTTCATGAAGGCTCTACTGAGACAGACACAGAGAGGGGGCATTGGCACCGGCCCTGGGGGCAGGGGGTGGGCAGAAGGAATTAATTCCTGCCAGAGAGAAAGGCAGATCTGGCTCCCTGAGGCCGGCAGAGGCCTTCTGTGCTCCTGTACCCAGAGCCATGAGAACACGGCCATGGCTTCCGGGGTGCTGGCCCCTGGGCTCTGAGTGAGACGCCGGGTCAACTGGCCCCTCTCCAAAATGGGGAGGAGTCCTCTGGAGACCCGGGAACTGCCTGGCAGCAAGGATTCCCAAGGAGGGGATCCCAGGGAAAGAAGGGCGGGCAGGGCGCCCCATGCTGGACAAAGTTGGACAGAACAAGGAACAGAGGAGACCCCGCAGCACCCCAGGAGTCCTCGCAGCACCCCACTGCCTCTACCCTCGGGAGGCGGTGGAAGCGGCCCCTCCCCTCCTATTTTTAGGCAGGACAAACATTGTCATGTTCTCCTCAAGTCCTGGCCAGTAGCACCTACTGCTGCCGACTTACTGGGTCAACTGTCATGCAAGGTTGCCAGTCTGACCTCACCCTGCGTGTGCCCAGAACTCCTGAAAGCTTCACGAGGGTGGCAGCACGCCCCATGTCACCCACTGCTGCCAAGCCACCCCCACCCAGGATCCGACTCTTCCTCCAGCCTCCAGCGGCCGGGAGACTTCGATGGCCCCAGCAGCTCCAGGCAGGCATGGCACTGTTACCTCCTTCACGGTGCCCGTCAGCTCCCCAAGCTTCTTCCGTAGCACCTCGCTCGTCCGCATGGTTTCTGACTCGATGGTTTTCTAGGTAAAGAGCATTGTGTCCTTTTTGTTTTTTGTTTTTTTTTTTTGAGACGACGTCTCACTCTGTTGCCCAGACTGGAGTGCAGTGGCATGATCTCAGCTCACTACAACCTCCTCCACCCAGGTTCAAGTGATTTTCCTGCCTTACCTTCCCAAGTAGCTGGGATTACAGGGCCCACCATGCCTGGCTAATTTTTGTATTTTCAGTAGACAGGGTTTTACTACATTGGCCAGGCTGGTCTCAAATTTCTAACCTCAAGTGATCCACCTGCCTCAGCCTCCCAAAGTGCTGGGATTACAGCCGTGAGCCACTGTGCCCGGCCAAGCGTTGTGTCTTTAAGTTTGTGTGTTCTGACACGGCAGTGACATTTCTCTTATAGCCAAAGGTCCAAGAGGCATTTTCTCAGCAGCCCCTCCGTCCCCGCACCTGCCAGTACGCGCTGCCTCCAGGGGCCCTGGCTGCCCATATGGCTTGGATTGAGGGTCTCCGCAACGGTGAGCTCCGTGCCCAGAGGCCGGCAGACTCGGGCCCCTGCTTGGCAGCTACCACCTGAGAACAGGAGGCCCAGCCTTCGCCTTTCACTCAGTGGTAGGAGGTGGCCTTGCCTGTCATCACTGTGCCCCTCATCCAGCCTCCAGCTACCACAGCTTGGTCTTACGTCTCCTGCCCCATCCATCCCACTCCAAACTCAGCCTGCTCTGTCTTCAGATGACCCCTGCATTCATGATAAAGAAGGGCTGGGCATGTGAGCTGTAGTCCCAGCTGTTTGGGAAGCTGAGATGGGAGGATCACTTGAGCCCAGGAGTTCGAGACCAGCACAGGCAACATGGAGAGACCCTGTCTCTAGAAACATAAAAAAAGTGGCCAGGCGTGGTATCCCATGCCTTTAGTCACAGCTACTCAGGAGGCTGAGGTGGGAGAATCCCCTGAACATGGGAAGGTCAAGACTGCAGTAAGCTGTGATCACACCACTGCACTCCAGCCAGGGTGACAGAGCAAGACCCTGTCTCAAAAAACCAAACTAGGCTGGGCACGGTGGTTCACGCCTGTAATCCCAGCACTCTGGGAGGCCAAGGTGGATGAATCACCTGAGGTCAGGAGTTCAACACCAGTCTGGCCAACATGATGAAACCCCATGTCTACTAAAAACACAAAAATTAGCCGGGTGTGGTGGCACACGCCTCTAATCCCAGCTACTCGGGAGGCTGAGGCAGGAGAATTGCTTGAACCCAGGGAGGTGGAGGTTGCAGTGAACCGAGACCGAACCACTGCACTCCAGCCTGGGTGACAGAGCGGGACTCCATCTCAAAAGAGAAAAACAAAAAACAAACAAAAAAAAACACAAACTAAACCAAACCAAACCAAAATCCACGGGACCCGTGACAGGTGCATCTCAGGCTCAGCGCTCATTGTTAAGATGGGGACACGGTACCCGACTCGCAGGGCCCTTACAAATAAAGGAACGCAGAGCCATTCCCAGAAGCCAGGGCTTGGCAGCTGCTCAAGAAGAGAAGTGACAATTAATAATCACAGGCTGGGAGCAGCGGCTCACACCTGTAATCCCAGCACTTTGGGAACGTGAGACGGGCAGATCACTTGAGGCCAGGAGTTTGAGACCAGCCTGGCCAACATGGTGAAACCCCATCTCTACAAAAAGAAATACAGGGCTGGGTGCGGTGGCTCACGCCTGTAATCTCAACACTTTGGGAGGCCAAGGCAGGTGGATCATTTGAGGTCAGGAGTTCAAGGCCAGCCTGGCCAACATGGTGAAACCCTATCTTTACTAAAAATACAAAAATTAGCTGGGTGGTAGTGGTACGTGCCTGTAATCCTAGCTACTCAGGAGGCTGAGGCAGGAGAATTGCTTGAGCCTAGGAGGCAGGGGTTGTGGTGAGCCAAATCGTACCACTGCACTCTAGCCTGGGCAGCAGAGTAAGACTCTGTCTCAAAAAACAACAACAAAAAAAATCAGCTCAGTGTGGTGGCGGGCGCCTGTAATCCCAGCTCCCCGGGAGGCTGAGGCAGGAGAATCACCTGAAGCCAGGAGCCAGAGGTTGCAGTGAGCCAAGATGGCGCCACTGCACTCCAGCCTGGGTGACACAGCAAGACTCCATCTCACAAAACAGAACAAAACAAAACAAAACAAAACAAAACAAAATAAAATAAAATAAAATAAAATAATTATACCAGCGCCATCACCCAGTTTCCACCCGGCTCCACTCAGAGGGCTACAGCTGGGAGCTCTCAGGAGTGCTGCAGCCCAAAGCTGGTGTGCATGAATTGCCTGGGGGCCTGTGAAGATGCGGGTGCTGGCCTGGCAGTTTAGGAGGGTGTGAGCCTCTGCACTGCTCATCCCCTCCCAGGAGCAGCCACTGCTGCTGGTCTAGAGACCATGCTTCAAGCTGTACAGAACGCTGCATGGTCGCATGGCAGAACCCAGAGGCCTGGAGACCCACTCCTGTCCCCTGGCTCCCTCTCACTAGTGCATCAGAGCAATGACCTCACTTCCTCACAAGCCACCCTGTCCCCAGCCATCCAGCTCTGAGCTCCTCTGGCTGTCCCTGGCCTGGAGAAACCCTGGCCCTGGAAACAAACATGTCAACCAAGAAAGGTAAGAAGCAAAGGGGCCTAACGCGGTGGCTCACGCCCATCATCCCAGCACTTTGGGAGGCTTAGGAGGGTGGATCACTTGAGGTCAGGAGTTCGAGACCAGCCTGGCCAACATGGTGAAACCCCGTCTCTACTAAAAATACAAAAATTAGCTGGGCGTGGTGGTGCATGCCTGTAAGCCCAGCTATTTAGGAAGTTGAAGCAGGGGAATCACTTGAATCTGGGAGATGGAGGTTGCAGTGAGCCAAGATCGCGCCACTACACTCCAGCCTAGGTGGGGGGAGAAAAAAAGCAGCAAAGAAACTCACATATTTCCTTCTGGCCTCCTGGAGCACGTCTGATTCTTCTAGCCTTCTGGCCTCGTCACGGAATTTTTTTATACTTTCTTTCATTTCTTTGTTTTTGGCTAATTCTTGTTTGACATTATCTAGTAAGCCGGACAGAAAGCCTTTTCTGTTTCCAGAAGAATATGATCTGGACTAGAAAGAATGTACAAGAAAAAAAATTTAAAGAACATACTAGAAGAACATGCAATGAACTGCCCCACAGAGGGACTCTGAGAGATTTTTCTAAATGTTCTCTTTTCTGTTGATTTACATTTAATGATGATTAGCTATCTCTTTTATAATAATAATAAAAGACAAAGAAATAGCAGGTGATAAAAGGGTGGTATATCCAGACAATAGAATATGATTCAGTGCTGAAAAAAAATGAGCTCTCAGCCAGGTGCAGTGACTCACACCTGTGATACCAGCACTTTAGGAGGCTGAGGAGGGAGGATTGCTTGAAGCCATGAGTTTGAGACCAACCTAGGCAACATAACACCCTATTTAAAAAACAGGCCGGGCGCGATGGTTCGTGCCTATAATCCCAGTACTTTGGGAGGCTGAGGTGGGCAGATTACCTGAGGTAAGGAGTTTGAGACCAGCCTGGCCAAAATGGTAAAACCTCGTCTCTACTAAAAATGCAAAAGTTAGCCGGGCATGGTGGTGTGTGCCTTTAGTCCCAGCTACTTAGAAGGCTGAGGCACGAGAATTGCTTGAACCCGGGAGGAAGAGGCTGCAATGAACCAAGATTATGCCACTACACTCCAGTCTGGGTGACAGAGCGAGACTCTATCTCAAATAAAATAAAATAAAATAAAATAATTTTTAAAAAAGACTGGGCGTGGTGGCTCATGCCTGTAATCCCAGCACTTTGGGAGGCCAAGGTGGGGGGATCACGAGGTCAGAAGATCGAGACCATCCTGGCTAAGACAGTGAAAATCCATCTCTACTAAAAATACAAAAAATTAGCCGGGTGTGGTGACAGGCACCTGTAGTCCCAGCTACTTGGGAGGCTGAGGCAGGAGAATGGCGTGAACCCAGGAGGTGGAGCCTGCAGTGAGCCGAGATCGTGCCACTGCACTCCAGCCTGGGGGACAGAGCAAGACTCCATCTCAAAAATAAATAATAATAATAATAATAATAATTTAAAAAAAACAAGAAATATGCTCTCAAGCTGTGAAAAGACATAGAAGAACCTTAAATGTATATCACAGTAAGTGAAAGAAGCTAATCTGAAAAGGCTACATACTGTCTGATTCCAACTATAGAACATTCTGGAAAAGGCAAAACTCTGGAGACAGTAAAAGATCAGTGGTTGCCAGGGGTTGGCAGGGAGAGGGTGAGATGAGTGAGGGGAACACAGAAAAACTTTAGGGCAGTGAAACTACTATTATGATACTGTAATCATGGCTACACAGAGAACCTACGCCACCAAGAGGGAACCAGAAGGTAAACTATGTGTTTGTTAATAATAATGTATCAACATCCAGTCAGTTGTAACAGATGCGCCCCACTAATGCAGGAGGTGAAGAACAGAAAACTGTGTGCTGGATGGGAGAGGAGGGGCATGGCAACTCTTTGGACATTCTGTTCGATTTTTCTGTAAACCTAAAACTGCTCAAAAAGATAAAGCCTTGTAAAAGCAAAACAAGGCTGGGTGCAGTGACTCACGCCTGTAATCTCAGCCCTTTGGGGGGCCAAGGTGGGCGAATCACTTGAGGTCAGGAGTTCCAGACCAGCCTGACCAACGTAGGGAAACCCTGTCTCTACTAAAAATACAAAAATTAGCTGGGTGTGGTGGTGGGTGCCTGTAATCCCAGCTACTCGTGAGGCTGAGGCAGGAGAATTGCTTGAACATGGGAGGCGGAGGTTGCAGTGAGCTGAGATCACGCCACTGCACTCCAGCCTGGGCGATGGAATAAGACTCCATCTCAAAAAAAAAAAAAAAAAAAGGGCAGGCTGGGCGCAGTGGTTCATGCCTGTAATCCCAGCACTTTGGGAGGCCCAGGTGGGCGGATCACTTGAGGCCAAGAGTCCAAGACAAGCCTGGCCAACATGGTGAAACCTTGTCTCTACTAAAAATACAAAAATCAGCCAGGTGTGGTGGTGAGTGCCTGTAGTCCCAGCTACTGAGGAGGCGGAGGCAGGAGAATTGCTTGAACCTGGGGGTGGAGGTTGCAGTGAGCCGAGATCTTGCCACTGTACTCCAGCCCAGGCGACAGAGTGAGACTCTGTTTCAAAACACAAAACAAAACCAAACCAAACAGAGAAACAGTTTAATGAATGATCATACGATAATCAAATTAGGGGGAAGTGGTCAACTTTTCCACAGCTGTGTTGGGTATACCAGCTCTAAGTGGGATCCCCTCCCTGGCTCCTGTCAAGCTACAAGAGAAAGCTGCATCCAGCCTAGTGCTCAGGTGTGGAGTCACACAGCTGTGGTTCCAGCTACTCAGGAGGCTGAGGTGGGAGGATCACTTAAGCCCAGGAGTTCAAGGCTGCAGTGAGCCATGATAGCGCCACTGCACCCCAGCCTAGGCACAGAGCGAGACCCTGTCTTTAAAAAAAAAAAAAAAAAAAGCCAAGGCTGGGCACGGTGGCTCAAGCCTGTAATCCCAGCACTTTGGGAGGCCGGGACGGGCGGATCACGAGGTCAGGAGATCGAGACCATCCTGGCTAACACGGTGAAACCCCGTCTCTACTAAAAATACAAAAAACTAGCCGGGCGAGGTGGCGGGCGCCTGTAGTCCCAGCTACTCGGGAGGCTGAGGCAGGAGAATGGCGTGAACCCGGGAGGCGGAGCTTGCAGTGAGCTGAGATCTGGCCACTGCACTCCAGTCTGGGTGACAGAGCAAGACTCCGTCTCAAAAAAAAAAAAAAAGCCCAATGCTGCTCTCCAGGACAGGTGGCCAGGCCTCCTGTCAGCAGGCTGCAGTCCCATTCAGATGCCACCCTGGCTCGCCTTTCTCCAGGGGAAGCCCAAGTTCTAAGTAAGACCATCAGGATCACACAACCTTATGGCAGCCCTACCAGAGACTCTTGGGCTACAAACCCTGGGAGTGTGTGTGTGTGTGTGGCGGGGGACTGGACAAGTAAGGGAAAGAGTCACAGGTCCTGTCCCACACCCACGATGGCACCAGGACGGGACTGGAGAGGTAGGTAGCTGCCTGCGAGGAGGCAGCTGAGCTGAGGCTCTGAGCGCGCAGAGAGAGAGAGAGAATGTGCACGCTGCCCAAATGTACCGATCTGGGGAAGGGAGTCAGGTTTTGGGCTTCTGTCCTCATGATGCTGAGACACCAACAGAAGCACAGTTGAAGAGGAGTGACCAGGATAAACTGAGTTCTGGGTGTGATGAGGTGACTCTACCAATGATCAAAGGGCTATCTTCCAGGAAAGGAAACAGCCGTGCTTGGTGAGGCCCCCACTGGCAGAGGCCACGGGGAAGTAGAATTCAGTTCAATACAGGGGTCTCCTCCAAGCATTAGAGCCAACACAACGGGCTATTCTGACAGCACCTGATCCCCTAACGACATCAAGCAAGAGGCAGGTCAAGTGTTTCTGCAACCGAGAAGGCCAGGCACGCTGGGATCTGTCATTCAGAAGGCCCCAGACACAGAAGGCCCACCCCTGAGATGGTGTGAGCCACCTCCACAGCCCCACAACCTCCCTCCTGCCAATGGGATCGGACTTTTCAGGCCTGCCCTGTGTCTGCTGGCCTGAGCATCCTGAGTCACTCACCAGTGGCAGCTCTCCGCCCGGCCGGCGCATCTGATAGGTCGACCCGTGGAGTAGGTTGTGGCTGGAAAGGAATTGGATTCCACTGCCGAGGCATCTCTAATTGGGGGAAGAGACGAGAAAGATCCATTCTAACAAGAGGCTGACCAAGAAGTAAGCAGACCACACACAAAACAGCAGGGGTCGCCTGCCACTCACTGGCCAATTTTTTTTTTTTTTTGGAGACAGAGTCTCAGTCTGTTGCCCAGGCTGGAGTGCAGTAATACGATCTCGACTCACTGCAACCTCCACCTCCCAGGTTCGAGCGATTCTCCTGCCTCAGTCTCCTGAGTAGCTGGAATTACAGGTATGCACCATCACACCTGGCCAATATTTGTATTTTTAGGAGAGAAGGGTTTTTGCCATGTTGGCCAGGCTGGTCTCGAACTCCTGACCAAGGGATCCACCTCTCCCCCAGTCTTCCAAAGTGCTGGGATTACAGGCATGGGCCAACCACACCTGGCCTCATTGGCCAATTTTTATCTTCTGCCTGATGCATGCCGGACACTCTGTAATCTTCCCAAAGTCTGAGAAGCAAGTAGAAGCTGGTGGAAAGAGAAAAGGCTGTGTCTGTGCCTCCAGGGCCGACATCTATCCTCGTGCCCCTGAAACCGGGGGAAAGAGACAGGTCCCAGGAAATGCCAACCCACGGGGGGAAGAAGGCCACATGTACCAGCACAATTGCATTTCTTAGTCTGAAAGTAGGCACTCTAAGCTTCTATGGTAGTGGCAAGCAGTCTTCTCTTGCAAGCCCACCCCATTTCTGCCAGCCTCCAAAGATGAGAGAATTGGATTTTCAGACACAAACATCGATCATGTCCCCAGGGACAACTCTGGAATAAACCTACAATGTCCCCTTCAAGGGTTGGGCTATAAACAGAGTAATTTAGGGGAGTCACTCTGGGCAAAGACTTGGCTGACCTCATGTAAAAGGCACTTGCTGGCCGGGTGTGGTGGCTCACGCCTGTAACCCCAACACGCTAGGAGGCTGAAGTGGGTCGATCACCCAGCCAGGAGTTCGAGATCAGTCTAGCCAACATGGTGAAATCTTGTCTCTACCAAAAATACAAAAATTAGCTGGGCATGGTGGCACACACCTGTAGTCTCAGCTACTTGGGAGGCTGAGGCAGGAGTATTGCTTAAACCCGGGAGGTGGAGGGTGCAGTGAGCCGAGATCGTGCCACTGCACTCCAGCCTGGGTGACAGAGCAAGACTTTGTCTCAGAAAAAAAAAATCAAATAAAAATAAAAGGCAGTTTATTCCCCTACCAAATGATGAACTTTAAGTTCTGTGCAGGCACTGAGCTGGTGGCTCATGCCTGTAATCCCAGTACTTTGGGAGGCTGAGGTGGGAGGATCATTTGAGCTCAGGAGTTTGAGACCAGCCTGGGCAACATAGCAAGACCCTGCCTCCACAAAAAACTAGGGGGAAAAAAAAAGCTCTGTGAAGGTCCTGTTCAACTCGGCACCTGAACCTGGTGTGTTGATGTCAAAAGACCAGGTACAACTTCTCCACCATTTCCACATTTCCTGGGCCGTTTTTCTCTCTGTTCTCTGCTTCCTACTCTGAGAACCCCATGGAACATCCCAAACTTACACAGGTGCCTACCATCTCCTGCATTTACTTGAGGATAACATTTTTTTTTTTTTTTTTGAGACGGAGTCTCCCACTATCGCCCAGGCTGGAGTAAAGTGGGATGATCTTGATCTTGGCTCACTGAAACCTCCGCCTCCCGGGTTCAAGCAATTCTCCTGCCTCAGCCTCCAGAGTAGCTGGGATTACAGGAGCGAGACACCATGCCCGGCTAATTTTTTTGTATTTTTAGTAGAGATGGGGTTTTAGTAGAGACGGGATTTCACCATGCTGGCCAGTTGATCTGGAACTCCTGACCTCAGGTGATCCACCTGAGGCTGAGGCAGGAGAATCGCTTGAACCCGGGAGGCAGAAGTTGTAGTGAGCCGAGATCGCACCATTGCACTCCAGACTGGGCGACAAGAGCGAAACTCCGTCTCAAAACATAAATAAATAAACAAATAAAAAGAAGAAAAAACGAAGAGCACGAGCAATATGAAGTACTACTTTCCGAGTGCGCCTTACACGTCTTGACTCCCACTGCCCTGTGGACCTAAGAGCCTGCCAGGGCGTGAACCACCTCTCGCACGTCCACAGTGAACGTTAGAAGAAACGAGACAAGAAATGCTCTCGGTAGCGGACCTGGCATTTAACCGAGAGCTGTGAAGTTCACTTTTTTTTTTTTTTTTTTTTGCCTTCCCCTCTACTTTTTTCCACGGGACGCCGCTGCCCTGGCTATCATTCACTCTCCTGTACACGTGGAGTCTGATCAGAGGGCGAAGGGTGATCAGCTCCCTCCCAGGCTCCGCGCATCGCCGCCCCCTGCCCGGTAAGCTCTGTCCCCGCCCTCAGGCCACGCTCCGTGCCCCCTGTCCTGGCCTCTGCTGACCCAACGATCCAACCCCAAGCTTTCTACGGAGCCCAAGCAAGGGTCGCGAGGGCCAAGGGTCTGAGAAGAAAGCCTTGGTGGCCGAAGACCCAGAAGACCCCTAAGCCCGCCCTGCCAGCACCGCACCGCCGCTCACCCGTGGACAGCGGCACCAGCCACTCCGCAGCGCCGCCGCCGCCGCCATGTTGGAGAACCGTGTGACCTTCTCGCGGCGCGGCCCGGTTGCGTCATCCGCCGCCTCAGCCTAGAGTGGCGCAAACCTGAGACAAGCCGGTCCGGGAGCGGGGTTTCGGGGAGGGAAGAGCCCTGCGATTGGGTCCGTCATAGGGGCGGGACATTAAAAGGGTAGGGAATTCCTAGAGAGCTTGGCCTCTGATAGGGCAGTGTTTTGGAAGGACGGAGCCTGTGACTGGCTGTGGCCAGGGGGACGGGCCCTCCTGGGAGGCTCAGATCTGTGATTGGGCGCGACTACGAAGGGGCGGAGCCCAAGGGCATGGATTCCGTCACCCTGGATTTCGCTACAGAACGCGCCGGGCGCTGGTGGCAGGTGGTACAGGCTCGTGGATCCACCGACCACAAGGACGGATTCGATTGGATTCTGATTGACTGGCGGACCAGCTCGAGAGTAATTGCCTATGGCTGTCCCTGCAATGACTGACTGATTGACAATGACTGAGATACCAGCAAGTGAGTTGCTCCAGGAAAGCGAAGGAGCCCGCCCACTCTTGTGCGGCGCTTTGGGAAGACGCCTGTTGGTTTTGACCCCGAATAAGAAGGGAAAGCTGAGAGCAGGCTGACTGTGGTCCAGCCCTATTTCGATTCAGTGTGAATTGACACTCCCTGACCCGAGGAAGCTCAGGCCTTTGTCATTTCAGCACCCCAGATGCTATTTTCCATTTGAAGAATGCCGCCACCAAGTGGCGTTATTTTAACATGGCCATGCAATCGGGTGATGAGGAGGGTTGGTCCCCTGGGAGAGTTAATGTATGTTGCTGTTGCTGTTTGCCTTATTGGAGCCTTTTTTTTTTTTTTTTTTAAAGAGCCAGAGCCTTGCTCTGTCACCCAGGCTAGAGTGCAGTGTCGTAATCTAGTTCACGGCAGCCTCCAATTCCCAAGCTCAAGCGATCCTCCTGCCTCAGCCTCTGAGTCACTGGGATCACAGGCGTGAGCTACCGCGCCCGGTCCTTTTGCATTATTAACCTGTGATATGGGTTTATGGGACTTCATTCTTTCAAAGGAAGGCAGCTTGGCCCCGGAGGGCATGCATTCCTGGCTTCTGGGCTGGACAGACTTGTGTTCTCCATCTCAGGAGCACTCCCTCGAGGTGGGAGTAAGAGATGAGGGCTTCCACTCTGGCTTTGTTGGAGATGTCGTGATGCCAAGAAGAGCAAACTAAGCAGTTGGTGTACACAGGTGTGTTGCTGAGAATCAGGTCTGGGCTAGAAATATGGATTCTTAGTTGTGGTTGAAGGTACGGAGTTCGGCCGGGCCCAGTGGCTCATGCCTATAATCCCAGCACTTTGGGACGCTGAGGCGGGAGGATCTCTTGAGCCCAAGAGTTTGAGACCAGCCTGGGCAACATAGTGAGACCTCATCTTTACAACAAATACAAAACATTAGCTTGGCGTGGTAGCACGTGCTTGTAGTCGCAGATACTCAGGAGGCTGAGATGGGAGGATCGCTGAGGCCCGGGAAGTTAAGGCTGTAGTGAGCCGTGATCGTGCCACTACACTCCAGCCTGAGCAACAGAGAGAGACCCTGTGTCAAAAAAAAAAAAAAAAGAAGGAAGGGAGGGAGGGAGGGAAGAAGACAGAGAGAGAGAGAGAGTGAGAGGAAGGAAGGGAGGGAGGAAGAAAAGAGGGAAGGGAAGGGAAGGAAAGAGGAAGGAAGGGAAGGGAAGGAAAGAGGGAAGGGAAGGAAAGAGGGAAGGGAAGGGAAGGAAAGAGAGAATGGAAGAGGGAAGGGAAGGGAAGAGGGAAGGGAAGGGAAGGGAAGAGGGAAGGGAAGGGAAGAGGGAAGGGAAGGGAAGAGGGAAGGGAAGAGGGAAGGGAAGGGAAGAGGGAAGGGAAGGGAAGAGGGCAGGGCAGGGCAGGGCAGGGCTACAGCATTAAACAGCCAGAGGCAGGGTGTCATATGAGCGTGTCAAAGACCCAGAGATAAAGTGGAGATAGGAGAGTCCTTTAATCCAGGATCCGTGTCTCAGTCCTATTATCCCAGCAAATCAGGAGCCTGAGGCAGGAGCATCATTTGAGTCCAGGAGTTCCAGACCAGTCTGGGCAACATAACAAGACCCCGTCTCTACAAAAATAAAAAGTAAGCCAAGCATGGTGTCTCTCGCCTGGAATCCCAGCTACTCAGGAGGCTGAGGTAGGAGGATCACTTGAGCCCATCAGTTGGAGGCTGCAGTGAGCTATGATCACGCGACTGTACTCCACCCTGGGTGACAGCATGAGACCTCCATCTCTTTTTTTTTTTTTTTTGAGATGGAGTTTCGTTCTTGTTGCGCAGATTGGAGTGCAATGGTGTGATCTTGGCTCACCGCAACCTCTGCTTCCCGAGTTCAAGTGATTCTCCTGCCTCAGCCTCCCAAGTAGCTGGGATTACAGACATGCGCCACCACACCCAGCTAATTTTGTGTTTTTAGTAGAGACCGGGTTTCTCCATGTTGGTTAGGCTGGTCTCGAACTCCCAACCTCAGGTGATCCTCCCGCCTCGGCCTCCCAAAGTGCTGGCATTATTGGCGTGAGCCACTATGCCCACTCGAGACCTCCATCTCTAAAAAACAATTTCTTTATTAAGAGCCCTTCCAGGATCCTGGGCAAGACTGTCCAACAGAAAGAGGACCTGGAGGGGGCTGGGCGCAGTGGCTCATGCCTGTATTCTCAGCACTTTGGGAGGCTGAGGTAGGTGGATTGCTTGAGCCCAGGAATTCCAGACCAGCCTGGGGAACAATGCAAAACCCTGTCTTTACCAAAAATCCAAAAATTAGCCAGGTGTAGGCTAGGCTCAGTGGCTTATGCCTATAAACTCAGCACTTTGGAAGGTCAAGGCAGGTGGATCACTGGAGGTCAGGAGTTCAAGACCAGCCTGGGCAACACTGAGAAACCCTGTCTCTACAAAAAGTACAAAAATTAGCCGGGCGTGGTGGCACATGCCTGTAATCCTAGCTACTCAGGAGGCTGAGGCATGAGAATCACTTGAACCCGGGAAGCAGAGGTTGCAGTGAGCCAAGATTGCACCACTGCATTCCAGCCTGGGCAACAGACAAGACTCTGTCTCAAAAAAGGGGGCGGGCACTTTGGGAGGCCAAGGAGGGTGGATCATGAGGTCAAGAGATCGAGACCATCCTGGCTAACATGGTGAAACCCTGTCCCTACTAAAAATACAAAAAAATTAGCCAGGCGTGGTGGCTGTAGTCCCAGCTACTTGGGAGGCTGAGACAGGAGAATGGCATGAACCTGGGAGGCACAGCTTGCAGTGAGCTGAGATCCTGCCACTGCACTCCAGCTTGGGCGACAGAGCGAGACTCCGTCTCAAAAACAAAAAAAAAGTGGGAGGCTGGCCACAGTGACTCACTCCTATAATCCCAGCACTTTGCGAGGCCAAGGCCAATGGATCACTTGAGGTCAGGAGTTCAAGACCAGCCTGACTGACATGGTGAAACCCCGTCTCTGCTAAAAATACAAAATTAGCTGGGCATGGTGGTGCATGCCTATAATCCCAACTACCCAGGAAGCTGAGGCAGGAGAATCGCTTGAACCTGGGACATGGAGGTTGCAGTGAGCCGAGATCGCACCATTGCACTCCAGCCTGGGCAACAAGCGTGAAACTCTGTCTCAAGGCGGGGCACGGTGGCTCAAGCCTGTAATCCCAGCACTGTGGGAGGCTGAGGTGGGCAAATCACGAGGTCAGGGGATCAAGACCATCCTGGCTAACATGGTGAACCCCCGTCTCTACTAACAATACAAAAAGTTAGCCGGCTGTGGTGGCGGGCGCCTGTAGTCCCAACTACTTGGGAAGCTGAAGCAGGAGAATTGCTTGGACCCTGGAGGCGGAGGTTGCAGTGAGCTGAGATCGCACCACTGCACTCCAGCCTGGGCGACAAAGCAAGACTCCATATCAAAGGAAAAAAAAAAGGAAGATGATCTGGAGGAACTTGGAGAAGGCAGATGGAAGCAGCAGAGGCAAGTGCTACGCAGTTCAGGCAAGGCAAGAACAGAAATGTAGCCATTTGCATTTTGCAATATGGAGGTCATTGGTGAGGTGAGCAAGGGGGGTTTTGGTTGAGTGGTGGGCCTGGGAGGCAGATTTCAATGACTGGAGATGGTTTTACAGACGCGTGCTGGAGCCAGCTTGCACTGACTCACAAGAGCCAGCTGGCACATCTTCAAGAATTCAAAACCTCTTGCTAAACACGGCCAATGTGTAAACAATTAATTGTATAAACTTATGATCAAACAGATTATATTAGAACAAAGGTAATAAATACACAAAATTTATCACTTCCTAATTATGCTGCTACATGTTACTATTATCTATGCTTTTGAGGGTTTTTGTTTTTGTTTGGAGACAGAGTCTCACTCTATTGCCCAGGCAGGAGTGCAGTGGCACCAGCACGGCTCACTGCAGTCTCGACCTTCCAGGCTCAGGTGATCCTCCCACCTCAGCCTCCCCAGTAGCTGGGACTACAGACATGCACCATCACGCCCGGCAGATTTTTGTATTTTTTTGTAGAGACAGGGTCTCTCTATGTTGCACAGGCTGGTCTCGAACTCCTGGGCTCAAGTGATCCTCCCACCTTGACCTCCCAAAGTGCTAGGATGACCAGCGCAAGCCACAGAGCCTGGCTACTTTTAAAATTTTTTGTAGAGACAGGCTGGGCACGGTGGCTCACGCCTGTAATCCCAGCACTTTGGGAGGCCAAGGTGGGTGGATCACTTCAGGCCAGGAGTTTGAGACCAGCCCAGCCAGTATGGTGAAACGCCATCTCTATTAAAAATACAAAAATTAGCCGGATGTGGTGGTGCATGCCTGTAATCCCGGCTACTCCGGAGGCTGAGGCAGGAGAATTGCTTGAACCTGGGAGGTGGAGGTTGCAGTGAGCCAAGACTGCACCACTGCATTCTAGCCTGAGTGACAGAGTGAAAGTAAGTCTCAGATAAGTAAGTAAGTAAGTAAGTAAGTAAGTAAGTAAGTAAGTAAATAAATAAATAAATAAATAAATAAACTTTTTGTAGAGATGGAGTCTTGCTATGTTGCCTAGTCTGGTCTCAAGCTCCTGGGCTCACTCAATCCTCCCACCTCGGCCTCCCAAAGTTCTGGGGTTACAGGCACGAGCCACTGCACCTGGCTGATCTTGGAGTTATTCACATATATGATGTCTGTGTGCTGGAAATACTACATTATGTGAGTCACTGCATTGTGTACCAATTCTGTTTGATGATGCCATGTTTGTAGCTTGAAATCAGCTACAAGCAAATCAGCCACAAGTGGTGGGAGTATTTATACCACAGGAATTGGCAAACACTCCAAGTCAGGAGCTCTTAGGTTGGTTTGTTTCTCTGGTGAGCCAGTTATTAAACATTTCACCAGCACAGTGGTGGTTGAGAATACAGGGACACAGGACACACACTATTCCCAGGAATATTCACTGTGCACAGAAGGTGAAATGATGGCAGCTGGAAGAACATATGGGAAGGAGGGAGGGTGCTTTGTTTCCCCAACTTTTTATTTTGCAAAACTTCAAAGCTCGGCCGGGCGCGGTGGCTCAAGCCTGTAATCCCAGCACTTTGGGAGGCCGAGACGGGCGGATCACGTGGTCAGAGATCGAGACCATCCTGGCTAACACAGTGAAACCCCGTCTCTACTAAAAATACAAAAACTAGCCGGGCGAGGTGGCGGCGCCTGTAGTCCCAGCTACTGGGGAGGCTGAGGCAGGAGAATGGCGTAACCCGGGAGGCGGAGCTTGCAGTGAGCTGAGACCTGGCCACTGCACTCCAGTCCGGGCGACAGAGCGAGACTCCGCCTCAAAAAAAAAAAAAATAAAAAATAAAAAATAAAAATAAAAATAAAAATAAAAAAAAAAAAAAAAAAAAAAAAAACTTCAAAGCTACAAAAAAATTGCAATAGTATACGGGGCTGGACGTGGTGGCTCACACCTGTAATCCCTGCACTGTAGGAGGCCGAGGTGGGCGGATCGCCTGTGGTCAGGAGTTCGAGACCAGCCTGGCCAACATGGTGAAACCCCGTCTCTACTAAAAAAAAAACAAAAAATAATACAAAAATTAGCTGGGCATGGTGGTGCACGTCTGTAACCCAGCCACTGGGGAGGCTGAGGCAGAAGAATCACTTGAGCCCAGAAGGTGAAGGTTGCAGTGACCCAGGATCGTGCCACTGCTCTCCAGCCTGGGTGACAGAGTGAGGCTCCATCTCAAAATTTATTTTTAAATATTGGCCAGGCACGGTGGCTCACGCCTGTAATCTCAGCACTTTGGGAGGCCAAGGCAGTCGGATCACGAGGTCAGGAGATTGAGACTATCCTGGCTAACATGGTGAAACCCCGTCTCTACTAAAAGTACAAAAATTAGCTGGGCGTGGTGGTGGGAGCCTGTAGTCCCAGCTACTCAGGAGGCTGAGGCAGAATGGTGTGAACCTGGGAGGCGGACCTTGCAGTGAGCCAAAATCGCACCACTGCATCCCAGCCTGGGCAACAGAGCAAGACTTCGTTTCAAAAATAATAATAATAAAATAAAATATTTTAAAAATAATAAAAATAAAAAATCTAGGATATAATGTACTTTCACTTACTGCATTTGGTTGTCGTATATCTTAGTCACCTTTAATCTGCAGAAGTTTCCTCCATATATATATATATATAAATTTAGGGACAGAGTCTTGCTCTGTCACCAACGTGGAGGTGCAGTGGTGTGATCATAGCTCACTGCAGCCTTAACTTCCTGGGCTCAAGCGATCCTCTCACCTCAGCCTCCCAAGTAGCTGGGACCACAGGTATGTATGCCAAAGCCCAATTAATTTTTAATTTAATTAATTTTAGAGATTGGGTATCATTCTGTCACCAAGGCTGGAGTGCAGTGGCTTGATCTCGGCTCACTGCAACCTCTGCCTCCACGGCTCAAGCAATCCTCCTGCCTCAGCCTCCCAAATAGCTGGGACCACGGGCACATGCCATTTTGGCCTGGCTAATTTTTGTATTTTTTTTGTAGAAACTGGGTCTCACCATGTTTCTCAGGCTGGTCTCGAACTCCTGGACTCAAGGGATCCTCCTGCCTTGGCCTCCCAAAGTGCTGGGATTACAGGTATGAGCACTGTGACTGGCCTAATTTTCGTATTTTTGTAGAGATGGGGTTTCGCCATGTTGCCTAGGCTGGTCTGAAACTGCTGGCCTCATGTGATCAGCCCACCTCAGTCTCGGAAAGTACAGGATTACAGGGGTGAGTCACCGTGTCTGGCCAGGAGTTGATTGTTTCTGGGGGTTTTTTGGGTGTTTTTTTTAGTCTGTTTAATGGGTATAAAGTTTCAGATGTGCAGGCACGGTGGCTCACGCCTGTAATCCCAGCACTGTGGGAGGCCGAGGCAGGGGGATCACAAGGTCAAGAGATCGAGACCATCCTGGCCAACATGGTGAAACCCCGACTCTACTAAAAATACAAAAATTAGCCGGGCGTGGTGGCGCGCGCCTGTAGTTCCAGCTACTCGGGAGGTGGAGGCAGGAGAATCGCTTGAACTCGGGAGGCGGAGGTTGCAGTGAGCCAAGATCGTGCCACTGCACTCCAGCCTGACGACAGAGTGAGACTGTCTCAAAAAAAATTTTCAGATATGCAAGATGAAACATTCTACAGATTGGCTATATTAACATCTTGCCTGGTCGGGCGCCGTGGCTCAAGTCTGTAATCCCAGCACTTTGGGAGGCCAAGGCAGGCGGATCACAAGGTCAGGAGATGGAGACCATCCTGGTTAACACGTTGAAACCCCGTCTCTACTAAAAATACAAAAAAAAAAAAAAAAATTAGCCGGGCACGGTGGCGGGCGCCTGTATTCCCAGCTACTGGGGAGGCTGAGGCAGGGAATGGTAGCATGAACCCAGGAGGCGGAGCTTGCAGTGAGCCGAGATCGCGCCACTACACTCCAGCCTGGGTGACAGAGCAAGACTCTGTCTCAAAAAAACCAAAAGAAACAAAAAACTTGCCTGTAGTTACCAATATTATCCCGGGCACTTAAACATTTTGCTAAGAGGGCCAGACGCAGTGGCTCACACCTGTAATCCCAGCACTCTGTCTGGATGACAGAGTGAGACTCTGTCGCAAAAAAAAAAAAAAAAAAAAATCATATTGAGAAGTGACAACGTGCTGGCGGCCCTTGCCCACTCTCAGCGCTTCCTCGGCCTCCGTGTCCGCTCTGGCCATGCTTGAGGAGCCCTTCAGCCTGCCGCTGCACTGTAGGAGCCTCTTTCTGGGCTGGCCGGCTCCCTCTGCTTGCCCAGAGGTGTGGAGGGAGAGGCGCGGGCGGGAACCGGGGCTGCGCACGGCGCTCGCGGGCCAGCGCGAGTTCCAGGTGGTCGCGGGCTCTGCAGGCCCCGCACTCGGAGCAGCCCACCGGCGCCACCGGTCCCGGGCAGTGAGGGGCTTAGCACCCGGGCCAGCAGCTGCGGAGAGTGTGCCCGGTCCCCCAGTACTGCCGGCCCGCCTCCGTCGTGCTCGAATTCTCTTGCCAGGCCTCAGCCACCGCCCCGCGGGGCAGGGCTCAGGACCTGCATCCCGCCATGCGAGAGTCCCCCGCCCCGCGGTGGGCTCCCGCGCGGCCTGAGCCTCGTCGACTGGCGCCACGCCCTGCGCCCTGGCGCCTGGTCCTATGGACCGCCCAACGGCTAAGGAGCGCCGGTAGGCGGCGCTGGACTGACAGGCAGCTCCGCCCCCTGGTCCCAGCCAGGCATCCACTAGTCGAAGCCAGCTGGGCTCCTGAGGCGGGTGCGGACTTGGAGAACTTTTATGTCTAGCTGGAGGATTGTATATGCACCAATGCCACCACTCTGTGTCTAGCTCGAGGTTTGTAAATGCACCAATCAGTGCTCTGTGTCTAGCTAATCTGGTGGGGACTTGGAGAAATTTTATGTCTAGCTAAAGGATTGTAAATGCACCAATCAGCACTCTGTGTCTAGCTCAGGGATTGTAAATGCACCAATCAGCACTCTGTCAAAATGGACCAATCAGCTCTCTGTAAAATAGACCAATCAGCACTCTATAAAATGGACCAATCAGCAGGATGCGGGTGGGGTCCGATAAGGGAATAAAAGCAGGCTGTGGCCTCACCAGCCGGAACCTGCTTGGAGTTTTTCTTTCTTTGTGGAGGGTTAGTTCTTTTCACTCTTTATAACAAGTCTTGCTGGTGTTTGTTTTTTGGGTCCACGCTGCTTTTATGAGCTACCATACTCACCGTCAAAATCTGTAGCTTCACACCTGAAGCTCACGAGGCCACGAACACACTAGGAAGAACAAACAACTCCAGACATGCTGCTTTTATAGAGTTGTAACACTCACAGTGAGAGTCTGCGGCTTCGGTCCTGAAGTTAGCAAGATCACGAACTCACCAGAAGGAATGAACTGCGGATGCATCTGAAGGAACAAACTCTGGACACATCTTGTTTAAGAACTGTAACACTGAGTGTGAAGGTCTGCAGTTTACTTCTTGAAGTCAGCATTGACCACGAACTCCACCAGTTCCTGACATGGTATCATGATAAATAGGATATTGAGACCCCGTGTTTTAAACCAAGTCCCTAACTACTTTGGCATCAGGGAGCGGTTTTGTGGAAGACAATTTTTCCACAGATGTACTTTATTATCACATTGTAGTATGTGATAATTATACAACTTACCACCATGTAGAATCTAGGGCGAGCCCTGAGCTTGTGTTTGAAAGATTCTCCCCAGGGCCTGAAAGCTTGAAGGGAGGAGGAACTCCTCCTTTCTCGGGCCCAGTCACAAGGTGCAAGGCCAGCTGCACCAGCAACGAGCGCCAGCAAGACTGCAGCAATAGGGAGCGAGCCTGGCTGGAAGACACCTATCCCTGAAGATGGAGACAGAGGTCATCTGGGTACCACATAGCAGTTACATTAGACTGGGGTACTTCATGTTTACAGGAGACCATAAAACCCCATCCTTATCTGGTGCTGACGCCATCTTAGGCCTCAGCCCGCCTGCACCCGGGTGCTCATTGATACAGCATATTGTTGAGATAGCGCCACTGCAACAGCCTGGGCGACACAGCGAGACTCCTCCTCAAAAAAAAAAAATCTCCACACTGCCTCGTGTTGACTGTTGGCGCACTTTTGGGGTCGAACGGATTACAAGAATCTTTCAGTTTTCCTGCAACTAGATGGTCCCATCTGGGGGTGATGGGAGACAGTGACAGATAACAGGGAGCTCACAACCTAGATCCCTGCGTGCGCAGGTCACAATAGAGTCTTGTGGGATTTCATAAGGTTTCTCTTCAAATAATCTGATCTTTTATTCTTTAGTTCATAGTGCCCACCCCCCTTTTTCCTTTTTCTCCTTTTTTTCCTTTATGCCTTTGTTAGATGCCCAGGCACGCCACAGTACCAGGCGTTATCAGTACCAGCTCACATGCCTTTCCTTATTTAAAAAAAAGAAAGAAACTAAATTTCTAGCTTATTGCAGACACCCCTTCCCCTTTCCTCTCCACTTTGTTTTATGTGCCCACCTTATCTAAAAAAGATCAAATGTTTAGCCAACCAAAATTAAATTATACAACCCGACCCTGGCCAATAAAAAAAGGGTACAAAAACAAAACTTGTGTCAAAAATAAAGGCTCTCGTGCCCCTTTGTTCAAGTATACTCATAACAACTGGCCCAAAATCCCTCTGCACAAACATAAATTTACTTTGTTAAAAATCCTTTGTTCAAGTGTTCAATTGCCTTAAAATTTTTTTTTTTTTTTTGGAGACGGAGTCTCGCACTGTTGCCCAGGCTGGAGTGCAGTGGCCGGATCTCAGCTCACTGAAAGCTCCGCCTCCTGGGTTTAGGCCATTCTTCTGCCTCAGCCTCTGGAGTAGTTGGGACTACAGGCACCTGCCACCTTGCCCGGCTAGTTTTTGTTGTATTTTTTTAGTAGAGACGGAGTTTCACCATGTTAGCCAGGATGGTCTCAATCTCCTGACCTCGTGATCCGCCCGTGTCGGCCTCCCAAAGTGCTAGGATTACAGGCTCGAGCCACCGCGCCCGGCCGAATTTCCTTAAAATTTTAAGTGTTATTCCTAACAGTTTACACTCCTATGAGAATCTAATGCTGACGCTGATCTTACAGGAGGCTCAAGTGATGGGGAGCGGCTGTAAATACAGATGAAGCTTCGCTGCCTGCTTACTCATCTCCTGCTCTGTGGCCCAGTTCCTCATAGGCCACAGACAGGTACCAGTTCATGGCTGAGGGGCTGGGGACCCCCGTCTTAAACAAAAACAAAAAAACCAAAGCACATTTAATGTGAGATCTACTTTCTTAGCAAAATTTTTGTTTTTGTTTTGTCGTTGACACCAAGCCTCATTCTGTTGCCCAGGCTGGAGTGCAGTGGCATGATCTCGGCTCACTGCAACCTCCTTCTCCCGGGTTCCAGCGATTCTCCTGAGTAACTGGAATTACAGGCACCCACCACCATGCCCGGCTAATTTTCGAATTTTTAGTAGAGATGGAGTTTCACCATGTTGGTCAGGCTGGTCTTGAACTCCTGACCTCGGGTGATCCACCCACCTTGGCCTCCCAAAGTGCTGGGATTATAGGCGTGAGTCACCGCACCCAGCTACTGTGATGTGATTATTCTGCATCGCATGCCTGTATCAACATACGTCCTGTAGACCATAAGTATATACACCTACTATGCACCCACAAAAATTAAAAATAGGCAGGGTATGTACGGTGGCTCACACCTGTAATCCCAGTACTTTGGGAGGCTTAGCTCACGAGTTCGAGAACAGCCTGGGCAACATGGTGAAACCTTATCTCTACAAAAAAAAAAAAAATTAGCCAGGTGTAGGTAGAGAGTGGCTGTGGTCCCAGCTACCACGGAGGCTGAGGCGGGAGGATTGCTTGAGACCAGAAGTGAGAGGCTGCAGTGATTGCGCCACTGCACTCCAGGTAACTAAAGTACAATGGGGCCGGGTGTGGTCGCTCTCGCCTGTAATACCAGCACTTTGGGAGGCTGAGGTGGATGGATCGCTTGATGTCAGGAGTTCAAGGCCAGCCTGGCCAACGTGGTGAAAACGTGTCTCTACTAAAAATACAGAAATTAGCCAGGCGTGGTGGTGGGTGTCTGTAGTCCCAGGTACTCCGGAGGCTGAGGCAGTAGAATCACTTGAACCTGGGAAGCGGAGGTTGCAGTAAGCTTAGATCGCACCACTGCACTCCAGCCTCAGCAACGAGAGCGACTCCATCTCAAAAAACAAAAATAGGCCGGGCGCGGTAGCTCGCGCCTGTAATTCCAGCACTTTAGGAAGCCGAGGCAGGCGAATCACGAGGTCAGGAGATTGAGACCATCCTGGCTAACATGGTGAAACCCTGTCTCTACTAAAAATACAAAAAATTAGCAGGGTGTGATGGCGGGCGCCTGTAGTCCCAGCTACTCGGGAGGCTGAGGCAGGAGAATGGGGAGAACCCAGGAGGCGGAGCTGCAGTGAGTGGAGATTGCGCCACTGCACTCCAGCCTGGGCAACAGAGCAAGACTCTGTCTCAAAAATAAAAATAAAAATAAAAAATAAAAAAAGTATAAATAAATAAATTAGGTTATTAGGGTATGGGCCCTAATCCAGCACAACTGGTGTCCTTATAAGAAGCAGAGATTGGGCTGGGCGTGGTGGCTAACATCTGTAATCTCAGCACTTTGGGAGGCCGAGGCAGGAGGATCACCTGAGGTCGGGAGTTTGAGACCAGCCTGACCAACATGGAGAAACCCTGTCTCTACTAAAAACACAAAATTAGCCAGGCGGCGTGCTGGCTCACACCTGTAATCCCAGCTACTCGGGAGTCTGAGGCAGGAGAATCGCTTGGACCCGGAGGTGCAGGTTGCAGTGAGCTGAGATCGCGCCATTGCACTCCAGCCTGGGCAACAAGAGGAAAACTGTCTCAAAAACAAACAAACAAACAAAAATAAACAAACAAAAGAAGCAGAAATAGGCCAGGTGCAGTGGCTCAAGCTTGTAATCTCAGCACTTTGGGAGTCCAAGGTGGGTGGATCACAAGGTCAGGAGTTCAAGACCAGCCTGGCCAACATAGTGAAACGCTGTCTCTGCTAAAAATACAAAAATTAGCCGGGCGTGGTGGCGTGTGCCTGTGGTCCCAGCTATTCTGGAGGGTGAGGCAGGAGAATCACTTGAACCTGAGAGGTGGAGGTTGCAGTGAGCCAAGATCGCGCCACTACACTCCAGCTTGGGCGATAGAGTGAGATTTCGTCCCCCCCCACCCCGCAAAAAATGAAGCGGAGATTAGGACACAGATACACACAGAGGAATGACTGTGGGAAGACACAAGAAGACAGCCATCTGCCAGCCAAGGAGAGAGGCCTCAGAAGAAAGGGACCCTACTGTCACCTTGATCTCAAACTTCTAGCTTCCAGGACTGTGAGACAATGCATCTCTACTGCTGAAGCCACGGGATCTGAGTGCTCTGTTACCTGCAGGCCGAGCAAACCAATGCAGGTGCCCCTCAGCCTCTTCCCTCTGGCTCCCGGCCCCCACCCACTCGCATTGGCTGCTGCCTGCAGGCCTCTGCCATCTGTCTGCCTTCTGTCTGGCTTCCTTTTCACTTCTGTACCTTCTACCCGGCGGACTCCTCCATCTCCGGTTCTCCTTCTCAAGGTATAATTATAGCTGCTGGCACTAGTGCCTGTCTCCTCTGTGCCAAAGTGTCTGCCTGGCCATTGGAGGCCGTATCTTATTTAACATGAACCCAGCAACCCTGGGAGGCAGGGGCTATCATTAGCTCTCTTATACCAAAGCGGTGCACGCCCAAGCCTTCCAGAGCTGAAGGGGGTTGCCCCGGGCCACGCAGCTAGCATGTAAAAGAGAATCTGTCAGCTGCACATGGTGGCACATGCCTGTGGTCCCACTTACTCGGGAAGCTGAAGTGGGAGGAGTGATTGAGCCCAGGCGTTCGAGGCTGCTGTGAGCTGTGATTGTATCACTGCACTCCAGCCTAGGTGACAAAGGGAGACCCTGTCTCAAAAATTAAAATAGAAGCCGGGCATGGTGGCTCACGCTTGTAATCCCAGCACTTTGGAAGGCCGAGGCAGGTGGATCACCTGAGGTCAGGAGTTCAAGACCAGCCTGGCCAAGATGGTGAAATCCTGTCTCTACTAAAAATACAAAAATTAGCTGGGCATGGTGGTGGGTGCCTGTAGTCCCAGCTACTCAGGAGGCTGAGGCAGAGAATTGCTCGAACCCGGGAGGCGGAGGTTGCAGTCAGTCAAGTTTGCGACACTGCACTCCAGCCTGGGCGACAGAGTGAGACTCTGTGCCAAAAAAAAAAAAAAGAAAGAAAGAAAAAGAAAAAGAAAAAAATTAAAATACAATTAATAAAATAAATAGCAGGGTGTAGTGGCACGTACCTGTAGTCCCATGTACTCGGGAGGCTGAGGTAGGAGGATCGCTTGAGCCCGGGATATCAAGGCTGCAGTGAGCTATGATGATGTCCACTCTAGCCTGGGTGACACAGTGTGAGACACTGTCTCTCAAAAAATTCAAAACTGGCTGTGGCCAAGGCATCATTCCCTCCTGCCTCCATTCCAGACTTTCCGGAGGCCCTCGGCCCTATTGGGCGGGTTGGGGGGGGTTCGGGCATCTCTCCTGAGGGGTCCCAGGTCCATCACAGGCTATTTCCACGGTCTCGACCCCCCCAGGTCTTTGACGGTGGCCAGTGGCCGGCCACGTGCTGTGGGTTGGGGGATGAGTGGCTTTCGCTGAGGACCCACAGGCCTGTCTCCATGAGGCTTGACTTGATAGAAACTGGCACTGGGGCCTGTCACAAATCCCCTTGTCAACTGCCCCTTCCTAGGTACACCCTTCCCCCAATCTTTTATCCGTTCCATCAACTGGAAAGGAGCCTGATTCAGTGGACTTACCCTGGCCTGCTCCCTCTCCTCCCTCCATGCGCTGGCTCTCTCAGCTGCAATTTCCTCTCCTGACCCAGGCCCCACGCATTCCACAGGTCCTCGGCCGGCTGCCATTCCATTCCTCCTACCTGTCCTCCTCCACCTCCTCCTCCCTCTCCGCCTCCTCCTCCCTCTCCTCCTCCCTCCCTCCTCCTCCCCTTCCTCCCCCTCCCTCCTCCTCCCCCCTTCCTCCTTCTCCTTTCTCCTCCTCCCCTTCCTCCCTCTCCTCCCTCTCCTCTCCTCCTCCCTCTCCTTCCCCTCCCCTCTCCTTCCTCTCCTCTCCCTCCTCCCTTTCCTCCTCTTCCTCTTCTCCCACCATCCCCCAGTATTATCCCTCACCGTGAGAAAACCAAACAGACAAAATGCCATCTTTGCAATGAAGGTGAAAGGCCACGGTCTACAAGAAGTTCTAAGATGAACTGAAAAGTTCTGAGCGGAGACTCAATTGCCTCAGGTATCTGGGAGAGAATTCCCCAGCCAGGGCCTTCAGCAGCTGCTCTTCGAGGGCCCCTCCACTTGGGTTAATGCTTTCTGTTGCCATTTTGAAATTCCTTTTTTTTTTTTTTGAGACGGAGTTTTGCTCTGTTGCCGAGGCCGGAGTGCAGTGGCACAATCTCGGCTCACTGCAACCTCTGCCTCTTGGGTTCAACTGATTCTCCTGCCTCAGCCTCCCGAGTAGCTGGGATTACAGGCACCCACCACCACGCCTGGCTAATTTTTGTATTTTTAGTAGAGATGGGGTTTCACCATATTGGTCAGGCTGGTCTTGAACTCCTGACCTCGTGATCCACCTGCCTTGGCCTCCCAAAGTGCTGGGATTACAGGTGTGAGCCACCGCACCCAGCAACCATTTTGAAATTTAGTCATCTTTGACTAACAGGCCCTGCACATTTTTCCTTTCCTTTTTTTTCTTTTATAGCTCACTGCAGCCTCGAACTCCTGGGTTCAAGTGATCTTGTTACCTCAGCCTCCCAAGTAGCTGGGAATACAGGTGCATGTCACCACTCCTGGCCTTTTTTTTTTTTTTTTTTTGAGATGGAGTCTCGTTCTTGTTGCCCAGGCTAGAGTGCAATGGCGTGAACTTGACTCACTGCAACCTCTGCCTCCCGAGTTCAAGTGATTCTCCTGCCTCAGTCTCCCGAGTAGCTGGGATTACAGGCACCCGCCACCACGCTCGACTAATTTTGGTATTTTTAGTAGAGATGGGGTTTCACTATGTTGGCCAGGCTGGTCTTGAACTCCTGACCTCAGGTGATCCTCCCACCTCAGCCTCCCAAAGTGCTGGGATTACAGGCGTGAGCCACTGTGCTCGGCTTTTTTTTTTTTTTAATAGCGTCTTGCTCTGTCACCTAGGCTGGAGTGCAGTGACATGATCTGGGCTCTCTGCACCCTCCATCTCCCAGGTTTAAGCGATTCTTCTGCCTCAGTCTCCCGAGTAGCTGGGATTACAGGCACACACCACCATGCGCAGCTAATTTTTGTATTTTTAATAGAGACGGGGTTTCGCCATGTTGGGCAGGCTGGTCTGGAACTCCTGACCTCAAGTGATCCGCCCACCTCAGCCTCCCAAAGTGCTGGGATTACAGGTGTGAACCATCATACCCGGCCTCATTTTTACATGTTTTGTAGAGATAGACTCTCATGATGTTGCCCAGGCTGGTTTTGAACTCCTGATCTCAGGCGATCCTCCCTCCTCATACCAGTTCTCAGGACAGGTTGTTGAGAACTCCTCAGGCTCTGAGGACACTTTGGTGGGAGGGAACCCACACCCTCCCCGCCCCTCACCCCCCAGTTAAAACACTGTCATGTCAGGACTCGTATTACTGAACACAAACCGTGGTTCTCCAGACAACACAGGTGTCAGTTTCTCCTTCTCTTCCAGAAATCCTTTTAAATTGTGCTAAGAAATTACTGAGGTTGAGCCGGGCGCGGTGGCTCAAGCCTGTAATCCCAGCACTTTGGGAGGCCGAGACGGGCGGATCATGAGGTCAGGAGATCGAGACCATCCTGGCTAATACGGTGAAACCCCGTCTCTACTAAAAAATACAAAAAACTAGCCGGGCGCGTTGGCGGGCGCCTGTAGTCCAGCTACTTGGAGGCTGAGGCAGGAGAATGGCGGGAACCCGGGAGGCGGAGCTTGCAGTGAGCTGAGATCCAGCCACTGCACTCTAGCCTGGGCGACAGAGCGAGACTCCGTCTCAAAAAAAAAAAAAAAAAAAAAAGAAATTACTGAGGTTGAAACACACACAGGAAGCCCAAGGGAAAAAGGATGCAGGCCTCAGACCTTTGACCTTGAAGGGAGCAATGGAAATAGCCCCCACGAGAGGCGGGCGTCTGGAGGGGTCTGGTGGAACTCGAGCGTCCCCCGCAACACACAGGGCCCTGGCTCGGGGCTGGGCCTCTCGGGCTCTGAATTCTGGGGTGGGGCGGGGATCGGGAGCCGTCTCTTCTCCTTGGAGGAACTCGAGGGGGGATTTCCTGGCTTGGTTTGGGGCAGCCGCAAGACCTGTGGCGAGAGCATGGGGGATGTCCAGGCCCCCTGGTGTCTGAATCTGAGCCCCTGAGCCCTGTCTACCCCTGCAGGTTATGCAGGCAGTACTCAGCCTCCTGCCCACCCTCAACTTCCCGTCCATGTCTAAACCCTGAAACAGTTCAGAGGCACAAAACTAAGGGGGCGGCCGAAAGCCAGGATGCTCTACGCCAAACTAAGAAAATTATCACCAGCACAGTGTGTGTTTTCCAATCCACCAAGTTCCGCTGTGTCATCTGTGAAACGGGTGCATGAACGGTAAAGTACTGTGTAAAGCAAAAGGCTAACATTCACTATTGCGTCCTTCCTGTTCCTGTCACTCCCTTAAGGGCCCTGCCCCCGCTGCCCGGAGCGTCCTGGCACTCAGCACCCCTACTGTGTGGGGCAGGGGTGCCCAGTCTGTTCTCCCTGCTGCTCAAAGGGTGGGCCCTCCTGGGTGGAGTAGAACATGTTTAATCCCTTAACCTGGGACCAGTGCTCCCTCGTCCGCAGGGCTGCTGCGGGACGTTAAGGTGGTTTCCTGGCCAGGCAAGGTAGGTGGCTCACACCTGTAATCCCAGCACTTTGGGAGGCCGAGGTGGGAGGATCACCTGAGGTCAGGAGTTCGAGACCAGCCTGGCCAATATGGTGAACCCCGCCTCTACTAAAAATACAAAAAATTAGCCGGGAGTGGTGGTGTGCGCCTGTAATCCCAGCTACTCGGGAGGCTGAGGCAGGATAATTGCTTGAACTAGGGAGGTGGAGGTTGCAGTGAGTCGAGATCGCACCACTGAAGTCCAGCCTGGGCGACAGCGCAAGACTCCATCTCAAAAAAAAAAAAAAGGCTTCCTGAAGTCAGAGGACCTGGGGCAGCAGAGGGTTGAGGTCTATTCGCTGTGCTCCCCCCACCCCAATAAAAACACTCTCATGTCACAGCTTGGCTCTCGTATTACTGAACACAAACCGTGGTTCTCTGGACAATGCAGGCATCTGTTTCTCTTTCTCTTCCAGAAATCCTTTTAAATTGTGCTAAGAAATTATTGAGGTTGAAACACACACACACAAAACCCAAGGATAAAAGGATGCAGGCCTCAGACCCTTGACCTTGCAGGGAGCAATGAAACCAGCCCCCATAGAGGCAGGGGTCTGGAGAGGTCTGGTGGAACCTGAGTGTCGCCTGCCGTGCACAGGGGCCTCGCTCGGGGCTGGGCCTCTCTGACTCTGAATTCTGGGGTGAAGCGGGGATGGAAGCCATCCCTGGAGCAGAGGTGGAGATGGGGGCTGTCAGGTTTCATTAAGTTTCGTCCCACATAGGGGACTCCTCTAAACTTCTTGCTTCTCTAGGTGAGTCTCTGACACTGGCGTCACCCAGGAGAAATACAGGTTCTCAGGCCAGGCGCCGTGGCTCACACCTGTACTCCCAGCACTTTGGGAGGCTGAGGCGGGTGGATCACCTGAGGTCAGGAGTTTGAGGCCAGCCTGGCCAACGTGGTGAAACCCCATCTCTACTAAAAATACAAAAATTAGCCGGGCATGGTGGTGTGGGCCTGTAATCCCAGTTGTTCGGGTGGCTGAAGCAGGAGGATTGCTTGAGCTCAGAAGGTGGAGGTTGTAGTGAGCCGAGATTGCGGCAGTGCAGCCTGGGCAACAGAGCGAGACTCTGTCTTTTTTTTTTTTTTTTTTTTTGAGACGGAGTCTTGCTCTGCCACCCAGGCTGGAGTGCAGTGGCCGGATCTCAGCTCACTGCAAGCTCCGCCTCCCGGGTTTACGCCATTCTCCTGCCTCAGCCTCCCGAGTAGCTGGGACTACAGGCGCCCGCCTCGTCGCCCGGCTAGTTTTTTGTATTTTTAAGTAGAGACGGGGTTTCACCGTATTAGCCAGGATGGTATCGATCTCCTGACCTCGTGATCCGCCCGTCTCGGCCTCCCAAAGTGCTGGGATTACAGGCTTGAGCCACCGCGCCCGGCCAGACTCTGTCTTAAGAAAAAAAAAAAAAGAAAAGAAAAAAGAAAAGAGAGAAAAGAGAAAGAAAGAAGAGAAAGAAAGAAAAGAAAGAAATGCAGATTTCCAGGCCCACACCAGACCTGCAGAAGCTGAATCTGCTTTGAAACGATGCTCCCCTGTGGGAGGCAAATGCATTCTTAAGTTTGGAAGGCGCAGACACCCAGACCCCTTCTCCTGGTTTACAGGTTGGGCGGCCAGGAGATCCACTAGCCCGAGCCCGTGGGAGCTGCCCAGAGGCCCCTGGGCTCTGAACAGCTGAGGGACAGCCCTGAGCACTGTCAGGGCTCTGGCTAGAGCACCGCCCTGGCCCTTTGGCCCCAGGTGGTGTCGGATAACACGGCGTTTTCCCGGAAGCCGAGGGATCAGTCATGTCTGGAAGAGAAGATGGTGAACGCAGACCCACAAGGCGCACAAGCAATAGAGAAACCAGCAACTTGAAAATGGGCTCCGTAAATGCTTTCCGAGAGGCCCGCCTGTGGCCTATGTTAGCTCAACTCTCTGGGTGCTGGGCACGACCATCCAGTCCTCGGCGGAGTCTTGGTAGCAACTGTCACCATTCCTACTTGATCTCATTTTCCTGAGGATCTGGAGGGGGTGGGCAGCGTGGACCCATTTCACAGAGGGTAGAGCGGAGACTCAGAGAGCCAGAGACTTTCCCCCGGGTCGCACGCTGGGGAGTGGTGTCAGAGCCAGGATTTGAACCTGCACTCTCTGACCTTGAGACCCCTAACCATTCCCATCCCAAAGGAGATCAGTCTCACGGAGGGGACACTCAGGACGGTCCCAGGGCTCGGAAGTGACTATGGTTCCACATACAGATGGGGGAAGAGGCAGGATCCCCAGGTCACTGTTCGGGGAGCACTGGTGTGGGAAGCAGACGGAGGGGGGCCATATCCAGGGGCCACCCAGTGGGCCCACTGACCTGTGAACCTAGAGAAGAGGGGCATCTGGGTGGGAGCTGAAGGGCCGTGGGTGAGCCAGCACAGGGCACACCCGAAGTGGGTGTCCCCTCGTGGGCTCCCAGGGCCTGGCCCAGGCTTACCTCGGAGGGAGGAGGTCCCCATCCCCTAGCACTCTATTACTGGGCTGTGGGCTGCTCACAAGTGACACACCATCACCCCTACACCAGCACATCTCAATGATCCCACTTCATTTATTACCAAAATATCACAGAATTCCAGTCATAGTTAACATACAGCGTTGAACACGAACCTGATACCTGTAGAAAGAACTGAGTATCCGGACAATTGAGTCGTTTGCAACTGTAAGCCACGCCCCAAACCGCATCACTCCGTACTTCAAAAATACGCTTTTTTGAGAGCTTTGGAAACTGAATTAAAATGTCTACACAGCTATGAACAATTGTTTAATAAAACTTTTTCATGTTTCCATTACATGTAAATATATCAATTTGGCATCTCTATAAAAACTCTGAAAATGGTGCAAAAGTTTCATTCTCTTTGAGAAAGCCATTGACAAAAAATATTCACACTTCACCAAAATTTTGAAAAATGGTCTTCTTTCAAAGTTTCTTTATTACTCTGAAGTCTTCTGGGTTATCAAAATCTAGGTTTGCTTTTTCCTCCTAAAACACTAAAGAACATTTATTCACAAGGATTAAAAATAAAAATAAAAAGGCAATGGGCTGATGGAAAACCGGTGAGGGCTTTTCTTTTTTTTTTTTTTTTTTCTGGAAATAATTTTAAAAACTTAAAAGTTACATAAGCATCTTCAAAAGAACACAATGGGATTCATTTTGTTGTTGACTTTTGGACACCAGTGTCAGACTTTATTGAAAACAAACCCATGTAAAAACAAAGTTAAAATGAAAAATGGCACCTGAAAAATAAATTATTTTATATAAAACAAATCAATAACTTAAAACACGCTAATATACAAAAGGTCTAACCATCTACTGTACAACATGGGAATCGGTTAAGAGAGCCTCCCCTCCCCCAAAGCAAGTCACTGTAAACGGAACATCACATGGTCATGGTCAAAGAGGTGGCCCCAAACCAACGGAAAAGCCTTCTCTTCTAGTGGAAGAAAAATCCAGTCCTGTCAAAGTCTCCGTTAGCCAAACTTAGGTACTGGCGGTGACTTACAAGTGAGAAAAAAAGAAATTGCTTTTTTTAAATGGCCAAGAAAAAAACCTGAATGATGTCACTGAAAGGTAGAAAAATAGGATCCGGCCATTAGAAGTCAGGGGAAATCAAAAGGTTTGGAAACGTGAACCCTGCCTGGGATCCGAGATTCAGATTCTACTGCCATCGTTACATGCCAATTGCCAAAGCCACTCAAAAAAAAAAGCACTTGTGACTTCAGGGCTGTCTTGGGAAGTTTGGAGACAGGACTCCCTGACCCCCCGAGTCTGCTGAACCCCAGGGGTCTCTGCTAAGGAGCTGCCTCAGGTCCTAGTAGGTGAGGTAGGTCTGGGGAAGATGGGAGGGGACTGAGGTGGAGGGAGGGGTGGAGGGACAGAGGATAGAGGCCTCCTGTCAGCTGAATTCTTATTCTCTTTCATCCAACACAGGAAGGCTGCGAAAAGCACATGGAAATAAATAAAGCTGAATGGGATGTGAAATGTAACAGCTGAGTGATGTCAATTTCGATTTTCAAGTCCGATGCAGGACTGGGTAAGTCATGTCTTTTCAATGCCTGGTGGACATATGGCCTTCGTTTGGAAGCAAACTGGTCAAGGAATTGCCACTAACCATCTTCGGGTGCTTCTATTTCTCTGATCCAGCAGGGACCCCTGGGCTGCCAGCTCCAAAGGGCCGGCCTTGGCTCCCGACAGCAGCACGATTCAGTCCCTGGAGACTGGGTCTCCAGGACTAAGGCCAAGCGCAGACTCTCAGAGGTTAAGGCAGCTGCCCTTGGCCAGGAAAAGGCTCACCTTCCAGGAGAAGGTGGTGGAACCCACCCAGCATCACCTGCGGGCAGGCCCCTGAGGAAGTCCACGAATTTCAGGATATTCACGCAGGATAGTGGCTAAGGAGGGGACTCAGCACCCGGGAGGGAATCAGTCACAGAGCTGTGACTAGAGGCACAGCCAGCACAGAAAACTGTGGCTTGGCAAATCACACTGAAAACGAAATAATGGCAGAGCCAAGGGGGAACAAGGGAGAATTCATCAGGAAGCAGGTTCACAAATTCGGAGTTGCCTGGGGTCTAACTACTAGAGGAAGTTACACACAGGTCAAAAGGGAATTCAATCAAAGCCTCTTTGGTATTTCCCAAACCAGATTTTTGATAAATGAACATTATCTACTCTGAACCCTTTTTCATCGAAATTCCCAATAAAAGGAGAGCACTCATTTTTGTTAAATACAAATATGACTCATCTATGTAAAATTTTTAAAGAAATGGTTTCTTTTGAGTTGTGCCTTTTTTAAGAAAAGGGATCTCCCCTTTGCAAACAGGCCTTGGCAAGATGTAATGAACTTTGAGGGCACAGGGCCAGCAACTAGAACCTTGATGGGAACGGAGATTGCTTTTCAGGAGTGACAGTTCAAAAGCTAAATCCTTCCACAAGCTTGCAAGTTAAGACTCCCAAATAAAGGCATTGGAATTTTTTAGCTAGAAGGCTGTTCAAACAGCGGAGACCACATACAATGAGAATGTTCCTGAACTGAGAAACTTCAGGGAACTCTCAAAGGCTCATACACTTCACAGTTTCTTCTCACCTGTCCCAGCATCAGAACAACTGATAGGATTCAGATAAAAGGGGGCGAGGAAAAAAGCTGAGGTGCTGGCTACAAGCCCGTCATCATTTTCACAGTTGAAGCTTAAGACAGAGTTCTCTGCTGAATGCTAGCTACGGGCATGTATGGCAGTGAGACTCCAGGGGGAGTTTCAGAAGCGGGAATCCAGCCTTCCATCAGAAGATGTTGGCTCCCACCTTCCATCAGAAGGTGTTGGCTCCCACCTTCCATCAGAAGGTGTTGGCTCCCACCTTGCATCAGAAGGTGTTGGCTCCCACCTTCCATCAGAAGGTGTTGGCTCCCACCTTCCATATGAAGATGTTGGCTCCCACCTTCTATTTGGCCCGGGGAAACCTGAAAGGCTTCTTTTTCCAGGAAAACATTCTGGTCCCAGGGTGGAGACTGCTCTCCGGCCACAGAGCAGGGACCCTCTTTTGTGTCAAATCTGGGCAAACGGGCCTCGGTTTTGGCTTTTCCTGAGGATCTGGGATTCTGTGGGAGAAAGGAGGTCCTCTCTGGCACCAGGCCGACTTTTATGAAACGCGGGCTGGGTACAGATGGCAACATCATCAATTTGCAAGGATCGCGCACACAGCCCCTCAGTAAAAGATCAGGGAAAGGGGAGGGGATGGGCATCCTCAATTGTCCAGGGGCCTCTTGAGATGCTGACCTGCTCTGGGGACGGTGGTGCCTGCCTATTGCTCAATTTCCCACTTCAATAAATAAATAAATAAATAGATCGGTATAAATAAACAGATAAATACAGCCATCATCTCATGAGAGCAATAACTAAAAAACAGCCTACGGTCACGTTTTAGTCTCACGTCAAGGTTAAAAACTGCTGGTACTAAGTTATCCTGTTTGTGATTCTCTCTGTATACTAGTTATTTATAAACGCCAGATCCCAGTCCTGAGGAGTTTTGGCGATCTGGCCCTGCCTATTTCACAGGCTTTCTCTTTCACCCTTCCTTCCGGCTCCCGGTTTAAAAGCCACCAGCCTGTAACTGCACATTTCTGCGTCACATATTCAGAAATGCTTTTGCTTGAGGCAAGTATTGGTTTCTTAAGATCTTACGACTCCTCCCTGAATGCTGGGCCGCCTGCACCTTCCCTAGCCAAAAAGAAAGAAAAGGTAAAATAAAAAACAAAACAAAATTCGAGCAAAACAAAATCAATTTAATGGTCTTAAATGCAAAAGTAAAAACAAACAAAAAACACAAAAAAGCAAAAGAAAATTAACAGAACAGAACAACCCAAAATGTCAAGGCAGTTATGAAGAGAACTTTGAGGGTTAATCTTTAAAACTACAAATCAAAGGTTTTGGTTAATAGATAACTGGCAAGAAGTAAGTACTTTTCTGCTGAGTGTTCATACAAAAGCAAAATTCCAAAACAAAATCTGACTAAAACAGAAAAAGGTCTAAGCGCTCACGAGAAGGGATGCGAGAAATACAATGCTCAAATGTTTCTGTGTTATTAAAAAACAGAGCTATCTTACGCCTCCAAGCTATGTTAAATGCTCTGGAAAACGGGAGAAATTATCGTGAACAACAGTATCCAATGTGTGGGGCGCTGTGCATGCAATGTGTGGACAGAAACTCGGGGCGTCAGAGTAGCAACACATCTTCAGGCGTGCCTGGAGCTTAGATCTAACTCTGGAATATACTGGAGTTTCCCTGAAACTCTTTGGTCCATTCCTATTGGTGCCTGGGCTTACGAAACACATTTGTGTCCTTCTCTGGAGGGCCCGCCCGGCATGCGGCCCCCGGCCCCAGTGGTGGCCCATGCTGGACGGGCCCACTGCCATTCCCAGGACCACGTGGCAGAGCCCGGGACTGAGTGAGCAGGAGGTGGCAACGGGACCTGCCTGGAAAAGGAACTTCCTGTCAACCAAAGCATACATCGCTTACAATGTTGAAGCGGTTGAGAAAACGCACACTCAGCATCTGTCTAACATCTTTAGATTAAAAACTAAAACTAAAAGGTGATTTTTTTTTGCTACCCAGTCTGTGGAGACATTGAATGAAACGCGTGTTAGACAGTCTTAGAGGTTAAAGCATGCTTCAGGTTCACCACCATCCAGAGGGACTGGTTAGTCAATGCAGTTCTACTTAGATTTCTGTTTAATATATATCTTAAAGGAAATAACTTACGAAACTTAAGATTGGTCTAACATTGTGGGATTTCAAACATTTGAACATGTCGGTTGCATCCCAGAGTATAAAAACCTTCTCACTTCTCATTCAGACAAAGACAAACACTTGTGAAAATTGGCGCAAAATGAGTTGTACACTAACAAGAAAAGTTTCAACTCCTTCACTCTTAATTATCTATTCCGTACAAAAAAAAAGCATGAGCGAGTTATTTGTGGGACTTGTTGGTTTTGAAGGAAACCTGTAAGATCTTGTCCCCCAGGCGGTAGCCGTTCAGGCTGGCTATGGCCATTGCAGCTTCTTCATAGTTTGTCATGGTCACAAAGCCAAACCCTTTGCACTTGTTGGTGTTGAAGTCGCGGATCACTTTCACGTTGGTGACGGCGCCAAAGGGCCCAAACATCTGCCAGAGGATCCCCTCATCGGCGTCCTGCCCCAGGTTGTAGATGAAAATGCACCAGCCGGAGGAAGCGTTTCCGGGCACGTTGACGCCAGAGAGACCGCTCATGTGATCGACGCCCATGGGGGAGAACCTGGCGGACAGAGAGCAAGCATCAGGCCACGGTCAGCGCAGGCGGCCTGGACGCATGCTGACCATGGCCGCTGGGCCCCATCCCGCTCTGCGCAGCCACGAGGTGCTCACAGTCGAGACACCTGCATGGGTCAAAACCACGACACTGTTTTAAACTGGAAGGAATTAAATATGGTAATGGAGGGGCGGGACCCTGTTCTATAGGGAGCTGACTCTGAGGGGCTGGTTGGTGACCTCCACTCCTCCCACTGTGTATGTGGGGGTTTCTGTTTAGGGGTTCCTGCGGTTCCCCACATTTTAGATGATGGGCGCTTCTCCTGGTCCTCCATTGAGGGTAGAAACGCTCTGCAGGCGCTGACAGCCTCAGCTCTCCCTGGAGGAAACTCTCCTCGTACTGTGGGGTATGTGCAGGGGCTGAACTCCTTTTTCCAGATTTTGTACCTTCCCCTCATCATGACCCACCCCCAAGGGTTCACAGCCCAGTGGTCTTTGGTTAGAGCATGCCTTTGCCAGGGCCACTGTAGGGCCCAAGAATTCCTTCCCAAGCACCAGGCAACCAACCTTCTGTGGCTGCAGTTCAACATCCCACGAGGGCCAGGGGCCAAACCACTGAGGGCTGAGAACTCAAGGGACAGGGAAGGGCCCTGGGACACCAGCAACTGCAGGCTCACCAAACTTGACCATACACATGGGGCTCTTTCCACAGTGATACTTTTATTTACATAAAAAACAAGCCTTTCTGGGCCAGGCGTGGTGGCTCAAGCCCAGAATCCCAGGACTTTCAGAGGCCAAGGTGGGAGGATCACTGGAGGCCAGGAGTTTGAGACCAGCCTGGGCAACACAGAGAGACCCCATCTCTAGGAAAAAAAACCAAACCTCATCAAACTAAAACCAAACTAAACTAAAATAAAGCCTTCTGAAAACGTACAGATGCTGTAATAAGGATTAAGGTAGATGACAAAACAGTTCCTAAAGGCATGCTTCCCTCTGGAACTTTCTCAAATTAAAAAAGTAAAGGTCTGAGGGTCAGTTTGGGAATATCTGAGTACGGTATATCTGTGAAGCCAGCATCTGTGAAGCTGCAGGATGCATGCAGAGAAGGATTACCTGCTCCAAAATAAAACTGGGCTTCAGGCTATGGCTCTATCAGCTAAGGTAAGCGAGTGCCTTCAAGTGCCATTAAACAGATTCACCCTCTCAACAGACACAAGAGGACACCAGCTCCCACGGGGCAGCTCACTAGCCCAAGGGTGATTTTCTTTTTTTTTTTTTTTTGAGACAGGGTCTCACTATGTTGTCCAGTATGGTCTCAAACTCTTAGGCTCAAGTGATCCTCCTGCCTCCAGAGTAGCTGGGACCACAGATGTGTGCCACCACACTGGGCTAATTTTTACATTTTTTGTAGAGACAGGGTCTGTGTTGTCCAGACTGGTCCCAAATTCCTGGGCTCAAGTGATCCTCCTGCTTTGGCCTCCCAAAGTGTTGGGATTACAGGCATGAGTCAATGCGACTGGACTTTTTTTTTTTTTTTTTTTGAGACGGAGTCTTGCTCTGTCGCCTGGGCTGGAGTGCAGTGGCCGGATCTCAGCTCCCTGCAAGCTCCGCCTCCCGGGTTCACGCCATTCTCCTGCCTCAGCCTCCCGAGTAGCTGGGACTACAGGCGCCCACCACCTCGCCCGGCTAGTTTTTTGTATTTTTAGTAGAGACGGGGTTTCACCGTGTTAGCCAGGATGGTCTCGATCTCCTGACCTCGTGATCCGCCCGTCTCGGCCTCCCAAAGTGCTGGGATTACAGGCTTGAGCCACCGTGCCCAGCCGCGACTGGACTTCTTAAGAATTACTCTTGTTGGTAGTTTTTCTCCTGCTGATTTCTCTGGTCTTGGCAGTCATAAATCTCTCTTTTCCTCCAACCCAATTCTCTGGGCTTTTCTGGACGTGATAGGGACTGACGGCAAACTCCCTGCAGTCTGGGTCTTTCTTCCTCCTCTTCTCTCAGCCTCCTGAGCAGATCTTTCCCTCTAGACTCTCCCGCCCTCCCCACTTCCTTCCATAACTTTGTCTTGGTGGTTGCCCTGCCACTCACTTTCCTGCTCGACCAGAAATGTCCACTCCTCTGGCTTCCCCTTTCTTTTCCTGTCCTCATTACTGAGACCAGAGTCCCATGTCTCCTCCTCCAACCTTCCCTGTCTTCCTTCCAGGCTAAGGAGCAGTTCACCCAATGCCACTGCCCATATAGCCTGCCGCGTCAAGAGCAGTGCCAACTGTATGGTGGGATTCCTACAGCTGGATTTTAAAATTCAGCTCCATTCTGTCCAGAGAAGCTTCCCCAGCCTTGTCTTCAACCCAGACACCTCAAGGCAGGCAGGCCAGCTTTGGAATTTGAGCCAGGCGGAGAATGCTGGGTAACTCAGCCATGAGAATAACACCTCTCACAGTAGCATGTGTGGCAGTGGGCAGCGCCCACCCGGCCTCACTGTTAAAACAACAATGGGGCGGGGCTCACGCCTATAATCCCAGTACGTTGGGAGGCTGAGGTAGGAGGATCACTTGAGGCTAGGAGTTTAAGACCAGCCTGGGCAACATAGTGAGACTCCATCTCAACAAAAAATAAAAACATTAAAAATTTTAAAATGGGATATCTGTCCTTGTCATACCTGAGATAAGCCCTCGATGTCATTCCTTGAGGAACGAAACAAAACAGCCCTGACACTGAGACCTCTGCTGTTTCTAAGGCAACAGCACACCAGATCCTGGAGTACAAGGCCCTGACTCTCATCACCTCTCTCCCACTTCATCCTGGCAGCCAGAACCATTTTCAGGATGGAAAGACTAAGGAATCCGGGAAAACTGCTCCCGTCTAGGACAGGGCTCATAAACAATGCATACTTATAACATTCACCAGTACAAATGACTGCACAAGGCAGGTGTATGAAAAAGGTTTGCCTTAGGGCTGCTGATCAGGTATGTCTAGGAACTCTGAAGATCTGCTCTCACCCGACTATACCTACGGCAGCATCTTTCCTCCCACAGATATGAGACGTTCATTATTCATTTACTTTCTAGAGACAGGGTCTCACTCTGTCACCCAGGCTGCAGTACAGTGGTGCAATCATAGTTCACTGCAGCCTCCACTTCCTGGGTTCAAGCGATCCTCCCGCCGTGGCTTCCTGAGTAGTTGGGACTAAAGGCCAGCACCACCATGCCCAGTTTTTTCATTACTTTTTGTAGGAACGGGGGTCTCACTTTGCTGCCCAGACTGCTCAAACTCAGGGCTTCAAGTAATCCTCCTACCTCGGCCTCCTGATAGCTGACATTACTGGTGTGTGCTCCCCGACACTGGGCATGAAACCATCTTTAAAGCTCGCTGCTCCGTTCTGTTACTAGGAACTGCGTGTTGAAGCTCTAAGCGCTCACACTCATAGCAACTGGTGGGGACTGGTGCCGTCTTTTTTTAAAAAAAAAAAAAAGGTTCTGGCTCTGTGGCTCAGGAGTGCAGTGGTATGATCACAACTCACTGCAGCCTCAACCTCCTGGGCTCAAGCAATCCTCCAACTACAGGAGCGCACCACCATGCCTGGCCAGTTTTGTATTTTTTGTAGAGATGGGGTCTCACAATATTGCCCAGGTTAGTCTTGAACTCCTGGGCTTAATCAATCTTCCTCTCTTGGCCACCCAAGGTGCCAGGATTACAGGGATGAGCCACTGTGTCTAGCCTGGAGTCACTGTTTTGATTCCCATGAAAGACAGCGCCCCATCGGAAGTAAATGGCTTTCCTACAGACACCTTTCTGATGGAAGTTGTGGTGTGGAGCTGCAGAATGATTCTGAAACGTGTTCTCTGACAGGATCAGTCTAGCGTTCCCGTGGTTTCTATTCTGTGGCTGTGCCATCGCCCACCAGCGGGGCTACGGATGGCTTTCAGGAGTGCGCACCCTCCCGACCCACCTGAATCTCTGCGCCTGGTGGTGAACGGGGCCTCCGAACCGTCGCGCTGGCGAGTGGTACAGCTGCGAGAGGAGTGCCACGTTTTTGTTCTGGTTGGGGTTGGCTGCAAACTTCACTGTGATGGGCTCAGAGGAACCTGGGGGTTTATGACCATTGAAACTGGTAATTGCCTCTTCTGCCTCCGACCGTTTGTCAAACCGGATAAACGCAACCCCTCTGGACAAACCTTTTTAACAAACCAACAAAAATGGAGTTAGGGGAAAAAATGCTAGGACTTTCAAAACTGAAAAGCAAAAGTCAGGTCAGTCTACTGTGGGCCAGGCTGGAAGTCTGGTTAAGGAAATAAACAAAAATTAACCTAAAAGTGAAAACAAATGGATGGAGTAAAGAAAACCAATGACTAACAGAAGATTAAAGCTTCAGACTTTCTTCCCGGCTGAAGCCACGACTCCACGGTGTTAGCGCCCAAAGATATTTTGGTGACAGACATCCCCAGTAGACACCCAAGCCTCTTATTTGGAAGAAAGCAACATTAGGAAATAGCATATCCACTGTCACTATTTAGCTGCCAGATGCCCACCACAGAGTGGGTGTGTGGGTGTGGTGTGGGGTTGGTGGATAACAGGGTCGGGGTGGGGACTGCGTCTGAGAGTTCCTCCCTGGGCTCTGGGGCCACCCTCCTGGCTGCTGTCTCGGGGGCCCGCTGTGACAGTGGGCCTCGTGGCCGAGCCTCCTGCCAAGGTGCCCAGCTCAGCCTGCATGCCCTCTCCTTCATGCCCGGAGGGAGTGGGATCCTGTGGCTGCCCCCTGCCAGCTCTGTGCTGCTGCCATCACCTCACTCCTGTCTTGGGATACTCCACTCTAAGGTCCTGCACCCTCCCGTTGGCCCCAAATTGCCGTCAGAATCAAATGAGGCCAGAACACTGCCCAGGTTCACACAGCAGAGCTGAACCTATCCACAGGCTCGCCAGGCAGGCCTGGGGTCCCTGTGTGGGAAGGGCCACGGCCCCAGCACCCAAGCCCAGAGGGCACCTTCTCTTGCCACCTCAACTGAGCCACCCAAGGGCCAGTCCTGGGTTCCAGGCTGAACCCAATCGCTGGATGGGGCAGCGTGAGACCGGAGGCCCGTCCTACTGTGGGTAGCATTGGTGTAAGACACTGAGCAAGGCGGGTGGAAGGAGAGCATGGCTGTCCTCCACCCCTGCCCGTCCATACGCTAGGCCCGGGAGGGAAACATGAGTAGCCCGTCCCTTGAGAAACGTGGGGAGCGGGCTGAGAACTGGATGAGGGGATGGGGGTGAGGGCACATTGAGCAGCGGACTAGCTCCTTCTCCTGGGGCGAGGACATGATGGGGTCAGGGGAAGGCCTGGGGATGGGAGACGTGACAGCTGAGGGCCAGTCTGAGAGTGATGTCACTAGGTGGGAGTCGTGGGTGTGTCCCAGTGGGAGAGGCCGCTGCAGACAACCCAACCGAAACACCCTGCTTCTCAAGACTTTTAGTCAAGCCAGACCAAGGCTCATGCCTGTGGTCTCAGCTACTCCAGAGGCTAAGGCAAGAGAATTGTCTGAGGCCAGGAGTTCAAGACCAGCCTGGACAACATAGTAAGATCTCATCTCTTACGGAAAAAGAAAGACTTCCAGTCAAAGGGTGTCTTAAGTCAGGTTTCCTCTCCAGGCAAAGCCCTCTGGCACATGGTAATGAACAATGACCAACGTCAGGCAGCCTGGAGCCGTGGGTGACCTGTCCAGCAGGCACCCAACTGTCCCCATGTCCTGTGTCCACGTCTCTCCCGGCACCTTACTCCACCACTTCCCAGAGGGTCCCGCCAGCTGCCCCACGATCCGACACTGCAGGCCCCACGTGAGCACACAGACAGCAGCCTTAGTAAGGTCAGACCTAGCGCTACGCACATGTGCCAGGAATATTCTGGGGCTCAAGCTCATTTCTGAGCTGCTGCTCAGAAGGAGCACCTGAAAACATAACCCTGACAGATGCTGTTTTCTTTGACTCTCTCACGACACGAATGACAGCTTAAGTCAGTCTTGGAAACCTAAATGAAAATCTAACTTTAGGCAAATACGACTGAGAGCTGACGCTGGCCGGCTCGTAGGGAAGCTGGCTCCAAGCAGATGGCCTCACTCTGTTTCTAAAGACCTTGCGGCACAGCGGAGAAAAGGCATGAAGGCATGCGTGCAAGTGTGGGTTCCTCTGGTGTTGCCAAGTGGCTTTCAAATGCAAACTGCCTGACGGAAACGAAGAAAACTCAAGTAAGCGGGGCAGGAGCGATGCTGTGGAACACAGGGGGACATCAATTCACTCAATTATGTAATGGATGTATACTTTCTGAAAATGGCTCTGCATTTTTTTTAATCTTCCCCTAGTGTTTTTTATTTTTAATTTGTTTTTAAGATGGAGTCTCACTCTGTCACCCAGGCTGGAGTACAATGGCACGATCTCAGTTCACTGCAACCCCCACCTCCCCAGTTCAAGTGATTCTCCTGCCTCAGCCTCCCGAGTAGGTGGGACTCCAGGCGCCTGCCATCATGCCCGGTTAACTTTTATTTTATTTTATTTTACTTTATTTATTTGAGATGGAGTTTCACTCTTTTTGCCCAGGGTGGAGTGCAATAGTGCAATCTCGGCTTACTGCAACCTCCGCCTCCCAGATTCAAGTGATTCTCCTGCCTCGGCCTCCCCAGTAGCTGGGATTACAGGTGCCTGCCACCAAGCCTGGCTAATTTTTTGTATTTTTAGTAGAGAAAGGGTTTCACCATGTTGGCCAGGATGGTCTTGACCTCTCGACCTCGTGATCCACATGACTCGGCCTCCCAAAGTGCTGGGATTACAGGCGTGACCCACTGCGCCTGGCCTATTTTTAGTAGAAATGGAGTTTTGCCATGTTGGCCAGGCTGGTCTTGAACTGCTGACCTCAGGAGATCCACCCGCCTCGGCCTCCCAAAGTGCTGGGATTACAGGCGTGAGCCACCACGCCCAGCCCTCTTGTGTCTTTTAGAATTTAACAGCAGAGTCCAAGAAACGGCATAATCTCCAGATGAATACACTATAAAGTTCACAATTAAGATGGATACAGAAGCAAAGGAATAAAAAAAAATTAAGCTGTTTCAGCTCAGGATGGGATTTTTTTCTCTTTTTTTAAAAAAGAGTTGGGATCTCGCTATGTTGGCCAGGCTGTTCTGAACTCCTGGGCTCAAGCAATCCTCCCACCTCAGCCTCCCAAAGTATTAGGATTACAGGTGTAAGCCACTGCGCCCAGCCATCCTCGTCTATTTAACACTAAAAAGCCCATCGCAGGAAGGCAAACTCCACACAGGCTGGTTTGCCACAGACTTCTCTTCCCTGCTGTCTGCCTTGTGCCACATGAGGTCCCAGGAACAGGCACCCTCTGTGCCCAGCAGAGGGAGCCATAGCCCTGGGATGGGAGCCTCACCTTCCCACCAATTCTGCACCCTGGGGTGGGAAGCAGAGCCGGGGAGACCCTCCTGGCTCCCTTTTCTGCCTCCCTCACCCCTCTACAAAGATGCCAAAAGTTGCTTATGCCACCTTGAGGTTCACAGCTGACCTGGCGGGCGATACTGAGGTGCCCCCAACACCCTGGGAGACACTACCTTGCAGAGGGAAAGGAAGCAATGACCCCAGCAGCTGTGTGCAGAGGCAAGTTCCCCTGCCTGTGGCCTGTGTGTGCCTGAGAGACGAGGGAAGGCCCCGGGAGAGTTGGGTGGCTGGAGGCATGCTCTCAGGCACTGGGGGCTCCAAGTGGAGTGCAGGCTCCCATCATCAGGACCGTACGGACACAGACAGGCCGAGGCAAAGCCGTGCATGTGGGGTCTAGAGGAGGAGGAGAGTGGGCTGTGGGCCGGCGAGGTCAGCTTCCCCAGCCCCGGGCCCTGCGCAGCCAGCTCAGATGCCGTAATGCAAAGTCGGGGGCAAGGAACCCACACACTGGCCCACCAACAGGATTGTTCTCTCAGCTGGCACTTGAAGGTAAGTGAGGGGACTTCAGGAACCACAGGAGATTCTTCTAGTACAAATCAGGGGAGTTTACACCAAATAACTGGCATCCCCCGACCCTCTCCCCAGAGCGAAGACAGAATAGAGGCGGCCGTGTGAGTGCGCCCTGTCCTTCGGCACTGCTGGGCGCCAGGGCATGAGTCTGTGCTAGGCTACAGGCGGCCCCCAGAGCCCCGTGAAGTGCACAGGGGCCCTTCCCCTCCTTGGGCCCCAGCGGGACCGAAGGCCGGCAGCAGCAGGGCCGGTGCGTGCCAGGTGGGGTTCCCACAGCCGGCCAGGAGGGAGAGAGACTGGTAAGGCCGCCCACCCCAAAGCACGCAGCTCAGGGGGCACATGACAATGTGCATGCCCCTCCAGCCTGCAGGCCAGGAAGGCCCCACCTGTGTGCACATGAACGGCAAGGCTCTGGGCTGTTGGGGGAGTGCTGCTGTTCTCTCGAAAAGAGGTCACCTCAGAGCACGACTTCCTGTGGCCCAACTACTCGGTGTTATTTCAACATCACAGCCAAGGTGGCGCACAGTCTGTGTGGGAAGAATATGAAAACCACCCATACAACGAACGCACAGGCCTCACTGGGCTTGGGGAGCGGACTCTTCCCTCCTGGTTGGTCAGCACACTCCTGCTCCTGCCCCAAACAGAGCTGAGCAATCCTAAGTCCCCTCAGGGTGGCCCGAGCTCCCCGTCCCCCAGGCGGGACCACGTGCAGGGTTTGGCAAAGGATGTAGCGGTGCACTAGTTCCTAGCCTAGTGTGGCAGGCGGGCCGGGAAGTGGGGCCAGAGGACAGCCGTGAACGTGCACATGTCCCCTGCTCATCTGTGCCTGATGGCGTCACACAAAGCCCAGTGCCCATGTCCAATGCCAAGACAGCATGGGAGGGTCAGCAAAGTGGCCAGGATTGCCTGCCCATTAGAGGAATTCACTGCCATGTGCTCTGTGCATTTTAGATGTGCTCCCCAGAGAAGGGCATCTGAATTCTGGGGATTTGGGCCATCAGACTACTGCACTCCAAATGCCTGCAATGAAAGTCACAGTGGACAAATGTGTAGCAGCCTTTTTTTTTTTTTTCCAAAAGAAACAGGATCTTGCTCTGTTGCCCAGGCTGAAGTGTAGTGGCACGATCACGGCTCACCACAGCTGTGAACTCCTGGGCTCAAGCAGTCCTCCTGCCTCAGTCTCCTGAGCAGCTGTGATGACAAGCCCACACCACCGCACCTGGCTACAGTATCCTTTTTTTTTTTTTTTTGAGATGGAATCCCGCTTTGTTGCCCAGGCTGGAGCTCAGTGGTGCAATCTTGGCTGGCCGCGATCTCCGCCTCCTGGATTCAGGCAATTCTCTTGCCTCAGCCTCCCGAGTCGCTGAGATTACAGGCACCTGCCACCACACCTGGCTAATTTTTGTATTTTTAGTAGAGATGGGACTTCACCATGTTGGCCAGGCTGGTCTCGAACTCCTGATCTCAGGTGATCCATCTGCCCCGGCCTCCCAAAGTGCTGGGATTATAGGCGTGAGCCACCACACCCGGCCTGCAGTGTCCTTTTCACCCCGTTCATGGGCAAGACCAGGACATTTGGGTGCCTGAGGGAAGGTGCTAGAATCTCTTGGTGTCTTCACCATACATGAAATGCTGGCCTAATCCCTGGCTTTTTTTTTTTTTTTTGAGACGGAGTCTCGCTGTGTCACTCAGGCTGGAGTGCAGTCGCATGATCTCAGCTCACTGCAACCTCCGCTTCCCGGGTTCACGCCATTCTCCTGCCTCGGCCTCCCGAGTAGCTGGGACTATAGGCACCCACCACCATGCCCAGCTAATTTTTTGTATTTTTAGTAGAGACGGGGTTTCACCATGTTGGTCAGGCTGGTCTCGATCTCCTGACCTCATGATCCACCCGCCTCGGCCTCCCAAAGTGCTGGGATTACAGGAGTGAGCCACCACGCCCAGCCATCCCCAGCTTCTTTTAATGCCATCTTACCTCCTCAGCCTTCTCAAACCAAAGTCAACGTCTTCTCATTTTGGTGTTGTCCTCGTTTGCAGAATAACTAATGACATTTAAAATCAAACAGTGATCTGCCTTCCCCAGAAAACCCAGCCCCCACCTAGAGAACACCCTCCCCACGCGTCTCGGGTCCCTCTGGTACCTGTGGTCTGATCCACGAGGACTCGCGAGTTGATGATCCGCCCAAACCGAGAGAACATGTCCTCTACGTCCTTCTGGGTCATGGTCCGAGGGAGCCCGCTGATGTACAAGTTGGCATCTTTGATGACCTCTGAGCTCGGGCGAGCATACGACACCTTGAGAACACAAGCACTTTCTGAGATTAGGACAGGTACGTGGCCAAAGCATTGAGGAAGGTGCTAAATTTTAGGTTAGGGAAAGCCAGCACTGTGTGGTAAGAATTCATGCAAGGAACGATTATCATCACTGATGCTCACCACCTGCAGCCGCGTGGTGGCAAGCTCACTGCGTGATGGGCCGTGGGCAGGGGTGCCTGGCAGCGCTTCCTCACTGGGTGCTCACCATCCTCAAAGAGGCAAGCATGACTCCTACGTCACCAAGCCCAGCAACTGAGGGCCCGACGCTTGTGGGTGGCTACCTCTCTGATGTGCTGGACAATGAGCCAGTGCCAGAGATAGGTCCTGGTGCCCGAAAGAAGTCAGTGCTGCAGCGGGCAAGCAAGCTGGGAGCTACTGGGAGCGCATGAGACTCCACGAGACGCCCCTGCCAAAGAGCAAGCTTGCCACGGAAGCCCTGATGGGGGCCGTGGGTTCCGGGAGGACCCCGAGTTTGTACTCAAATCCACTCAAGCGTTCAATATTAAATGACTCAACACCTTTTGGATTTTTATTTTGCAAAATCAAAGAAAACTGAAGAGAACCTTCTGCCTACTTTGTCAAAATGGTACATTCATCATTCGTGTGGAGAGGGTAGTGAGGGGAGCCTGCAGGCTGATGCAAGACAAGGTCTTCAGTGCTTTTTCAGGTTGGCGCTGACAGCCGTGCAGACCCCACGGGCCCAGAAGGAGAAAAAGGACCATGGCGGAACTCCTCTGCCTGTGAAGGGGCAGCCTGGCAGGACTCACAGCCTCATCAGCAGGCTGGGATATGCAGGAGGGAGCAGGAGAGGAGGGAGCAGGAACAGAGGGAGCAGGAGCTGTGTGCCCGGGAAGGGTGGGGACTTGAACCTGTGCGAAAGGAAGTTCGTTCCCTTTGAGGGAGGGGCACAGAACTGATGAGCCAAGGTAACTGAGACCAGAACGCAGGGAGAAACCGCCACTCAGGAGTCACTGGGCAGAATCTGTGTGCCGAGCACACACACACAGCATCCTCTGAGAAGCTGCTTCTATCATGTCCCAGAGAAGGAACGACAGACATTGCCCCCGTTCACAGGGCAGCGGGCGGCCCAGCAGGGGAACAGGAGAGCCCCATGAGGAGAGGAGTGTAGGGCTGGAGGCCAGCTCCGCCCGGTAGCGGTGGGAATCGAGGGAGCATGTCATTACGGGGCCCAAGAGGTCTCTGGGGAAGCCGTGCTGCTCTCAGGCCAGGGGCACCTCCATCAGCCTGTAGGCAGGAGCTCTGGGGACATTTGGCCACCCCATGATGTGGGTCAGGGGCTGCCAGTGCTGTCCCCAGAGAAAAAGAGGCTGCCTTGGCCCCCAGCCTCCCCTACAGTGTCCGGGCCTGCCCTGGCTCGCTGCAGACCCATCTGGACTGGGGCAGTATTTGGGGGCCTGCCAAACTGTGACCCTGGCGCCGGTGAAGCAGAGCTGAGGCTGTCACTGACTGGACCTACTGCCGTCCCTGGATGAAGCCCCAGAGGAGAAGTGCCCTAGAGCCAAGTGCTGGGGAAAGCTCTGATGCCTCCCAAGGACAGGTATCTCCAAGGACCATGGGAACGCCGCTTTCCTCTTCTCTCTGGACACGGTCACATTCAGTCAGGCTAGAGTCAGAGCAGCTGGCGCACAGCAGGCGTGCACTGACCTGGGGATCCCCGGCCCCTCGGCCAGAACCCTCTTTCCTAAGCTCCCAACATCGCTTGCTCTTTGGCCTCAATCGGGTCTTTTTCTGGCTGCCGATGCTCAATAATTCATCCAGTGAGGGGTTCAATCGTGCTCCCCCCACCCCACAATCCAAATTCATATGCCGAAGTCCTAACCCCTTGGGACCTCAAAACGTGACCTGATTTGGATATAGTCTTTGGGGGTGTAATCAGTTAAGATGAGGTCACACTGGTATAGGGTGATCTCTAATCAAATGTGACTGATGTCCTTACAAAAAAGGAAATTTAGGCCAGGTGTGGTGGCACACGCCAGTAATCCCACTGTTTTGGGAGGCTGAGGTGGGAGGATCGCTTGAACCCAGAAGTTCAAGACCAGCCCGGGCAACACGGCAAGACCCCATCTCTACAAAAAATAAAATTAGCTGGTCGTGGTGGCACACACCTCTAGTCCCAGCTACACGGGAGGCTAAGGTGGGAGGATCACCTTAGCGCAGGAGTTTGAGGCTGCAGTGAGCCATGATCACACCACTGCAGTCCAGCCTGGGTGACTGAGTGAGGCCCTGTCTTTAAAAAAAAAAATTCAATTTAGAAAGGCGGGAAATGTAGATACAGGCACTCACACAGGGAGAAGGCTGTGCGAAGACAGACGCAGACTGGGGTGATGCTTCTCTAAGCCAAGGAACGCCACAGACCGCCAGCCTCCACCAGAAGCTGTCAGAGAGGCCTCTTGGACAGATCCCTACCCAGTGCCTTCGAGAGAAACCAACCCTGCTGACACCGTGGTCTTGGGCTTCCAGTCTCCAGAACCCTGAGTCAACCCTGCTGACACCGTGGTCTTGGGCTTCCAGTCTCCAGAACCCTGAGTCAATACCCTTCTTCTGTTGAAGCAACCTGGCCTGTGGGGCTTTGTCATGGCAGCTGAGCAAACTCCCGACCACTCTGCTTGCCACGGATCCCTCCACCGGCATCAATGCCCAGTTCCTCCTCTCCCTATTTACTTCTTGACTGCATTGATCATGACCGACCTGACACGCTACATATTTTATTTACTTTTTTAGCTTTTTTTGTAGAGACAGGGTCTCACTATGTTGCTCAGGTTAGACTTGAACTCCTGGGCCCAAGTGATCCTCCTGCCCCAGCCTCCCAAATGGCTTGGATTACAGGCATGCGCCACCCTGCCTGGCATCTATTTTATTTATTTAACTTTTAACACTTTGCAAATAGACTCTGTGAGGGCCAGACTTGTGTGTTTCCTGCCATATCCAAAGCACTCAGAGCAGCCTCTGGTGAATGGCAGACATCTGGGGACTGCCGCTGTGTGAATGGAGTACGCAGTTGCCGCTGCTATGAAGAATGTCTGCCTATCTGCACTGCAGTCCCCAGCGCTGGCTTCTGTGGGTGACAGGAGTTTTGCTGTTCTGGTTCCTGAGACTTGGTTCTCACAATGCGCTAGGGAAGCCTCCAGGTGACGTTAAGTGCCTGTAGCCACACACAGCACCCGGTTTCACACCCTGGCTTTGCCCCTCCATCCCTCTGTGACCTTGGCAGAGCTGTTTCACGACTGGAAACATCAGCTTCTTCAACCCAAATCTAGGGACCATTTTCTATAGGGCTGTGGAGAGGGCATGTGAGACACGGGATGGAAGGTCTGGCCTCCCGTCAGCCTTTGGTAAACACCGGCTGTGTGTGGCATACGGGGACCCAGCAGTGATGCAGAGCTGCACACAGAGACTGTGCGGCATCCCAGCAGGGACACAGAGCTGCATCTGGGACATGCTCGGCCTGTCGCCTCCATGCAGGACCACTCCCACTGTGGCTGCTTGGGCTGCTACTATGGGGAAAAGACAGATAGGGATGAGGAGACAGGACTCCTCCCTCTCCACTCTGCCATCAAGGGAATGACATCAGGACCAAAGAGGACAGAGCGGACAGGGAGAAAGCAAGGGCATGTCTCGGCTGTCTATGCAGGGCTGGGGCCTCAGAGCCCAGGGTGAGCACAAGACTCCAGAAGGCCCTGCCTGCAGGGGAGGAGTGGGGCAGAGGCTTGGGGCTAGCCTGCATTTCCCAGGATGTGCCTGGCCACTGGGTTTCCTTTAGGATGTGGCCCTTGCCTTGTGCCCCTGCAGGTCCTGCTGCTCAGAATACCCTCATCCCCACCCTGGCCTGGCTAACTCCCTCTCCTCCTCCAGATCTCAACTCTGGCTTTCTTGAAGGAGCCTCCCCTGGCACTGGCCACTGGCCACTATTATAGGCTCCTGAGCCCACCCTGGGACTACCTTACAGTGAATAGTGGGCACCGCTAGGCTCCCCAAGGGCAGACCACGGGACAGGGACCCCCAGCACCTGGCAGACGGCTTGGCCCTAGCCCGTATTGTCTGTCATAAAGGATCTGTCTGGTCTCTGTCCCAGATTCTTAGGAGAGAGTTTGTAAAACTTCTGGAATTTCTGTCTTTGTTACCATGAGGCCTTCGATCCCACTTGAGTTTGCGCTAAGTGATGGATCAGGATGGGCCCCAGCACCAGAAAGACCAAGCATGTGACTAGAGAGCTGGGGCTCTGAGCTGGATGATACCGGCCTGACCTCCGGGGTGGGGGAGGGGAAAGGGGTGCTGGGGATGGAGTTCAATCACATGGCCGAAGAGTCAATCGGTCATGCATTCGTAAGGAGCCCAGTAAAAACGCCAGACACCAAAGCTATATGGAGCCTCCCGGCAGGTGCACAGGTCACACGCAGGGAGGACAAGGCACCTCATCCCACCAGGTGCAGACATGTGAGCTCTGTGCTTGGGACCCTTCCTGTGTGGCTCTTCATTTGGCATGCCCTGAGTTGCAACCTTTATAAACAAACTGTCATCAGAAGCGTGAGTTCCAGGAGTCATTCTAGTGAGTCATGCACCCTGAAGGGGTGGCGGGAACCTCTGAATTTGTAGCCAGTTAGTAAGAAGTGCAGGGGCCTGGGGACCCCCAAAGGGTGACTGGCATCTGAGGTGAGGGCGGTCTTGTTGGGGACCATGGCCTTAAATGTGTGGGGGCTGTGCTAACTCTGGGTACTGGTGTCTGAACAGAACTGTAGGATACCAGGTGGCGTCAGACCAACGTGGAATAAAAAATTCCAGGATGAGTTGAACGCACAACTCCATCCAGGCCCTTATGATGCTGCACAGATGAACCACCCTTAAACTGGGGAGGGCAGGGGATCCGAAGTCCCTCAGTATCGAGGTACCTGGACCAGCACCAGACACTGGCCAGGGGCTCAATAAAGGTTTGCAGAATGAACACGCTTGGAGCACAGAGGACCCCAGGGCTACGCCAGGGGAACTGCTAGAGAAGCCAGGCCCAGGCAGCCTCGGGGAGACCTGGGGAGAAATTACTGAGGGCTGTCATGTCCCCATGAGGCTGGCCTGTTTCTGCAGAACTAGGACAATGGTGGGAAGCCACTGAGAACCAGACTCTGCTGGCAGAGGGCAGGGCCACCGAAGGTGAGGTAGGCTTCTGCACGTATGGCCGGGATGATGGGGAGGGACACCTGCCCAGGCCTGAGCCCCTGGGGTTCTGTGAGGCTCTGGCTCCAAACTCAGGCAGCCACTCCAGCCTTTCCCACCAACATCAATCCTAGAGAGGCAAGAGAGTCCTGTTTATGCACTGGGCATCCAGCTCTTGCATTTGAGTAAACAGAACAGCTGCACAGGAATAATCAACTGTTCTGCTCCACACCTCCGCCTGGCTGCCTCAGAAACAAGAACCTTCAAACATTTTCTAAATGGAGGAAAGAATTCCTAGATGGGGAGTCCAGGGCCAAGGATAAGCCACCCGGGGCTGGAGGTGATTCTGGAAGGGCCGCCCCTGCTCAGGTGGAAACCCATGGCGCTTGACTGCCCTCAGCAGCCCCCACCAGGGAAGGCACCTCTGAGGACCTGCGCTGGATATGAGGATGCAGGAGTGGCACGCCTGCCCTCAGGGAGCCCACTGCACACCACGCCCATGCGGCACGGGGCAGGTCTGGAAGAGCTGCTGTTGAGCGAGGGTTTGGCCCCTGAGTAACCAAGATTATGGGGCAGTCTGAAGGCAGGGACAGAGGCCACCTCTTGGCTGAAGGTGCTGCCACTGCCAGGTCACAGGACCCCTCTTGGTGGGCAGGCAAAAACCCAGGCTCCCAGGCCCACCCTGCAGCGACTCAGGAGGGCCCCCACAGCCTGGGAATCTGTATTTCACAGCTCCCCAGGGGCCCTGATCATCGGTGCAGGTCCAAGAGGGACCCTTCTGGGCACCCGATGTGACTCAGGGAGCACCTTTCTCTGGGGCAGGGGCATCTAGCAGATCTAAAGGCTCACATAGGACCACCTCATTCCAAATGGCCTTGGAGCAAGAGAGGGGATACTGGCCGGCAAGCTCTCACGTCTGTGGGTACCCTGTGAAGGCTGGCACTGAGGGCGGGTCGGTGCAGTGGCTGCTGCAGGAAGCCCGGTTGCAGGGGCCTGCCTGGGACACGGGAGGCTTAGGGAAGGCCCAGCAGCACCCAGGACTGACAGGAGACCAGGGAGCAAAGGTCGGAAAGACACGAGGCTTGATCCAGATGGCAGGAGCTGCCCACGAACCCAGGAGCCAGAAGGCAGACACGTGCAGATGGGGGTTAAGTGGGGCTCGGGGTTGACAGCCCCAGGGCACGAGGGCACGGGTCAGATGATGAGGACAGAGGAAATCCTTCTGTGTGACCTGGAGGACCTGCGACTTGTCCCAGGAAGCCACCATGGCCCTGCTGGAGGTGCCGCTCCTGGGTTGCTGCACAGTTGGCTTCCTCTAGTCACCTGCCGCTGTGAAGCTTCCACACACGCAACCGCCTGTCACACATGGCTATCCTCTGTCTTGTTTACTGTCTGTGCCTCCGACCCATGGGGGCACTGAGTTTGTCTGTTTTGGTCACCGTGGGGCACACGGTAGGTGCTGAGTGAGGTGCTGGGTGAGAGAAGGGTTACAACTGGCCCCAAGGAGTGCAGAGGGAGCGCCGGGCAGGTTGGGAGTGGATGGAGCTGTCCAGGGATGGGAACACAGCAAGTCAGGCAGGAGAGACGACAGGGGAGGCCTGGGAGCTGACGCAACCTGGGGGCACCCTGGGCGGGGAGTTGGCCCTGAACCACCTATGTAAGGCCTGGGACGGTCACCACCTGACCAGGGTATCTGATGGGAGCCCCCGAGGAGGAGTGGCTGTGCTCATAGTCCCTTGGAGAGTGACTGTGAGGCTGGGCGGGGCTCAGCACAGACCTGTGCCTAGGGCAGGAATGGACGCGGTGGCCATCATCCCTTTACCTTAATGGTTTTTGACTGGAGCCTCAAGCCGTTCAGCGTGTTGATCGCTCTCTCTGCGTCCTTTGCGGTCACGTAGTTCACAAAGCCATACCCCAAGCTGTGTCCTGTGCGGGAGAACACAAGGACACTGGTAAGCTGGCAGTCTGCAAGTGAGGGACAGGGAGGTCGGGAAGTACTTTACCTGCCTGGCCTTTGGGAAATGGGATTACAGGTGCCAGCAAACTTTCTTTCTTTGGCAAACACGTACATTTTCTGCAATGAACACAGGTTTTTGTTTTTTTTTTTTTTTGAGATAGGCTCTTGCTCCATCACCCAGGGTGGAGTCCAGTGCTGTGATCACGGCTCACTGCCACCTCAGATTCTTGGGCTAGAGCCTCCCACCTCAGCCTCCAGAGTACCTGGGACTACAGGCTCACTCCAGCAGGCCCAAGCTAATTGTTAAAATTATTTGTAGAGATGGGGTCTCACTATGTTGCCCAGACTGTTCTAAAACTTTTGGGCTCAAGCAATCCTCCCACCTCGGCCTCCCAAAGTGTTGGGATTACAGATGTGAGTCACTACGCCTGGCCAAGAGGTTTTATTTTTTATTTATTTTTTATTTTTATTTATTTTTATTTTTTTGAGACGAAGTCTCGCTCTGTCACCCAAGCTGGAGTGCACTGGCCAGATCTCAGCTCACTGCAAGCTCCGCCTCCCGGGTTTACGCCATTCTCCTGCCTCAGCCTCCCGAGTAGGTGGGACTACAGGCACCCGCCATCTCGCCCGGCTAGTTTTTTGTATTTTTTAGTAGAGACGGGGTTTCACCGTGTTAGCCAGGATGGTCTTGATCTCCTGATCTTGTGATCCGCCCGCCTTGGCCTCCCAAAGTGCTGGGATTACAGGCTTGAGCCACCGCGCCCGGCTGAGGTTTTATTTTTGTAATTAAAATAACCCCAAAAGTTATTTAAAAAGGAATATTTTTTTAAAACACTGTGCTACGAACAGCATCTTTCTGAATGACCAGTCCCGTGGGTGCCGGCCACTCTGTGGACCTGGGTGGTGAGGATGAGGAAGACCATGGCAGTAGACAGGCTGGTGGACCCCAGTTTGTGTCACTGCTGTTTCTCTACCACTTCCTTGTCCAGAGCAGGAGGGTCTGCTGGCACCACCCAGCACCAGTTCCATTTACCTTCCCAAGCCTGAGACCAGCCCGACCCCGCTGTGGGGCAGAAGAGGACGGAGAGCCCAAGGAGAGGCCAGGGGCTGAGAATCCCCAGCCCCGCCGGACAGTGGGGGAGAACCAGGGTCACGGGCAGGTGTCCCTGCACCCCCTTTGCGACACACTCAGCACAGGTACAAGCGAACACCCACTCACTGGACACCACAGGAGGGACTCGGGATGGCAAGGGCAGGACCAGAGGGGACAGCCTCTGAGGTCAGGGTTCAGAAGGAGCTTCATAGGACATTTGGCTAAGCGCTCTCACTAAAGGGGAAGTGAGGAGGCACAGGGAAGAGCGCAATCCCCGTCTCCCTGCAGCGTATCCACGCACTTGCAAGGCTGCTGAGCACCAGCTTTCGGCCGGAGCCTCACCCAGCACTGCTCCATTCCCCCGGCCGGCAGAGCACCGCAATGAGCAGGTCACCGAAGAGGAGGCCTGGAGCCCCACTGTGGCAGAGATCCTCCTTGCAGCTGGGCCAGGGGCATCCAGACCCATCTCACCGACAGCAAGATTACAAATCTAGCAGAGAGCTTAACCCAGATTTGCCACTTTCTTTTTAAAATGAATTTTATTTTTCAGAACAGTTTTAGGTTTACAGAAAAATTACAAGGATAATACCAAGTTCCCATACGGCTCCCTCCCAGTTTCCCTATCGGTACCACCGCGTGAGAGTATGGAATGCTGGTGATGATGAACGTTCCCATTAACTCTGGTCCATGCCCCATCCGCTTCCTTAGTCTTTCCCTCATGTTCTTTCCTGCCCTAGGACCGCATCCAGGATCCCATGTGACACTTAGTAGTCACATTCCCTCAGGCTCCTCTCAACTACGACAGTTTCTTGTTTCTCGTGACCTTGACGGTTTTGAGGACTGGTCGGATATTCCGTAGACTCTCCATCGGGTTTGATGGAGTCTCTGTCATGCCTGGAGTGGGGCTGTGGGTGCTGGTGTGGAAGAGCACAGCTGGAGCGCCCTTCTCATCACACCACATCAAGGGCACAAGCCGTCAACGTGACTTATGGCTGCTGGTGCTGACCCTGATCACTGGGCCGAGGCAGTCAGTCTGCCAGGTTTCTTGGCTGTAAAGTGACTCCCACCCCTTTCCACACTGCCCTCCGCAGAAGGAAGTCAGGACGCCCAGCCCACACTTAAGGAATGGCCCTGATGTAGCAGCTACAGAAATGACGTGCAGTTAGTTCTGCATGGGGCACTCTCTTTCCTGACAAACAAAACCAAAATCAGATCCTCTAGACTCGTATTTCTAATAAAACTCCATGAGGCTAAGAGACTCAGCTCTGGGGCCCTGGACAAAGTGAGAACCTGGAGCACCAAGACCGCAGGACCAGGCCCATGTGGAGCGAACTGGGATCGTAGCTCAGAGAACAAGCAGCGGAGCAGCACGGCCAGGTCGGGACTGCCAGGGCCTCTGCAAGCGCTCCAGACGGCAGTGTGAAACTGGCAGGTGTCCCCGCACCCCCTCTGTGACACACTCAGCACAGGTACAAGCGAACACCCACTCACTGGACACCACGGGAGGGACTCAGGATGGCAAGGGCAGGACCAGAGGGGACAGCCTCTGGGGTCAGGGATTCCTGTGATACGGATTCTTGACCACAACGTCAGCCTGGCTGGGTTTTTTTCACTCCTGAACACCTGCTCTCCAATTGCTCAGCGCCATCTACATTCGGGCCCCATCCTTCTGCTCCATCCACAAGCCTGGACCACCTGCCTCCTTGGCTGCGGCGCCTCAGGCAGCCTAAGCACTGCTTGAGAAAGTCACACACCGGTAAGGACTCGAGCACCAATCCCCGTTCCTGTGTCCTCAGCCACAGCCAGCTCCTCTCAACACAGAAACATGGTCCCTGCCTGGCCCAAGTCCCTGCTTCCTCATCTCCCAGGGGCTGGGTGGTCCTGGCTGGTCCCCTAGGATGGTCACTGCCCCAGGGACCGTTTCAGGATGTGTCCCCTGAGCTTTCGGCAGCTCAGGGTAGGGCCTACCCCTTTGGGACACCCCTCCTCCGGGATGTGGAAACCACACCAGGTTTCCATCTCCCTGACTGTCCCTCCTCAGGCTCCTCATCCCCTGTCCATTCCAAGGAGACTCACGGGCCCTGAGTACCCACCTTTGGCCCTTGTCTCTGCCATATGCTCTTCCTCACCACATGTGCCCAAGCCTGCCAACAACACCGAGGGAGTCGTACACCCTTGGGCAGCCCCTGTCGCCTTCTATGGTCAAGCTCCTTCTCTGTCCTCAAGGAGCTGATGCATTAACTGAGCACCTACTATGTGTCAGGCCCTGTGCTTGGCTGGGGGTTAGTGATGCATGACAGAGGACGGTCGCTACCATCATGAAAGCTGTCACATCCCTGGGGGCAAGTCAGACAACTTGGTGGCGAGAAACTGACAAGCATTAAGACAGGGTGGGTCAGGAGGGCCCGTGGCGGAGGAGGTATTTTAAACAAAACCTCTGCGTGGCTGGCGTGAGTATTCCAGACAGAAGAGCAGGTGCCAAGTCTTTGAGGCAGAGACAATGCCAGTGTATTCCCAGAAAGTAGAGGTGGCCCGTGTGGCAAGGGCCTGGGAAGTGGCCACTGGCAGCAGGGCAGAGCCAGTGTGGAGCCAGTGGGCTGGTGATCTAATCCAGATGGGAGATGCGGGCTATGTGTACCGGCCAGGGCAGGAGATGAATACCCCACCCAGAGGACTGCACGTGGGGTAGTGGGGTAAGGGCCCTGTCCTCCCTACCGGCTGGGCCTTGTGAGTCAAGGCCTGGCTTCATCCCCAGAGTCTGCTCTCCTCTCTGTGGTGGGTGCCTGGAGGCAGTGGGAAGGGAGAAAGGTGAGGGATGAAGGTGTCCTGGTTTCCACCTGCTGGTTGAGGCCATCGACCAGAAGGGTTTCATCCAGCACCTGACCGCCCACCTCCACCTTTGCCTCCAATACAAATCAACCTGGGCAGCTTCCTAAGCCACCACTGACTGCACAGGCCACACCCTCAACCAATGAAGTCAGAAAAGGAGGAGGTGGGGGGGTTGCCAGCTGGCTTCAGTGGTTTCAAGACAGGGTCTCAGTCTGTTGCCAAGACTAGAGTGCAGTGACAGGATCTCAGCTCACTGCAACCTCTGCCTCCTAGGCTCAGGCGATGCTCCCACCTCAGCCCCCCAAGTAGCTGGGACTAGAGGGGCGTACCACCATGCCTGGCTAATTTTTTTATTTTTTGTAGAGATGGGGTTTCGCCACATTGCCCAGGTTGGTTTCAAACTCCTGAGCTCAAGCAATCCTCCCACCTCGGCCTCCCAAAGTGCTGGGATTACAGGCGTGAGCCACCACACCCGGCCTCCTCAGTGGTTTTTAAAGCTCCCTGGTGATTCCAGTGCATGAGGGACATGGGGCTTCCCATGGTTATGCAGAGGAGAGGAAGCCTCCAGAGAAGAAGTGGAAATGGGCCCCCAAGTTACTGTTTCTCCGGGCAGGGTCCACAAGCCACCTGCACCAGGGGCATCTGGAGTTCAAGGCAACAACTTGGCTCCCTAGACACCCCTACCCCAGCCTGGGACCCAGGATGTCAGGCAGGCATGGGAATCCGCATCTCCAAACTCCTTACAGATGCTCCTCCTGCCCGCCAACGGCAGAGCCTGCCAGAGCCCCTGCCTGGAGATAGCAGATCAGCCCCAAGACAGGAGGCCTGAGGGGTTGTGAAGGAGCAGGAGAACAGGGAGCCAAGCTCAGAGGGGCCTGCTCCTGCACAGGCCGCAGTGGGTCTGCCTGATGTAGGTGCTTGGGGGGCAAACGGGGCCCCTGGGATGGGGGATGGGATGGAGAGGGTGCAGGTGGGAAACATAGGGAAGCAGGAAGGAGGAGATCGGCAGGGAGGAATGCAGGACACAGAACCCAGGAGTAAGATGCAGGGCTGTCCCAGAGGCCAGTGCATGTCCAGCTCTCACTTCCCTCAACTGGAAGAAGAGCCTCTGCACCCTTTCTGGCCACAGGACAAGGGTTCTGGGCTCTGGTTCTCTGCCTGCCTGGCATCAGCATCCCCCTCCATGAAGGTTAAAGCACAGATGGTCAAACACCCCAAGTGGCTGACTCAGGGGTCTGGATGGGGTCTGAGACTCTCATTTCCCCAGGTATCCCGATGCTGCTGCTGGCCCAGGGACTGTACCCTGAGAGCTGCTGCCTGGAGAAGACAAAGCTGCCTCTGCAGGGATCACCACGGATGCCTTACAGGGCACCCATACCCTGCCCACCCCAGTTAGTGCTCTCGAACTTCCAAACACATTTCTCCCTCTCTTTGGATGAGGGTTAAGACTGGAGAGCTGCTTCCTTGTCTTACGCTGCCAGACACAATGCTTCCATCCCTCAGTGCTTCTTGCAGCGGGCAGAGCCCTGACCTGACGTGGGGTGCAGGGCTGAGGGGGCAAGTGCCCTGTGGGTGAAGCCCTCCTCTGCACTGAGAGGGCAGGTCCTGTGAGTTCTCTCTTTAAAGGCTCAAGGGAAGACTTCACTGAGAGACAGAGACTGGAGGTGGGGAGTGAATTAATTCAGCAATAAATAAGAAACAGCAAAGGTCCGCAAAAGAAAAGAAATGGGCGAAGGACAAGAAGGGTATTTTACAAAAGAAGGACAACCAACCACTAAATAGAAACAGTGATGAACTTCATGAGAAATAGGAATCACCCTGATTGGATGTCGCTCGTCCCTCACAGGGTGGCCAAGGTAAGAAATCCTGCCAAGGCTAGAGGACGGCAGGGCCGGACAGAAGGAAGGGTGAACTAGGAGTCCCCTAGAGAGTGAGTTAGCGACAGGGACCAAGAGCCTTTAAAAGGTGTGCTCTCCCATCTGCTGCTTCGCAGGCAGGAAGACTTGCTATGGAAATAACCAGTGAGCAAAGATTTGTGCCAGGACATTTATCTCAGCGGGTCTTTCAAATATCAACAAATGGAATCGCTTCTCGGCCTTTTGGCTAAGATCAAGTGTAGTATCTGTTCTTATCAGTTTAATATCTGATACGTCCTCTATCCGAGGACAATATATTAAATGGATTTTTGGAAATAGGAGATGGAAAAGGAGCTTGCTCCGTCCACTCCACGCATCGACCTGGTATTGCAGTACTTCCAGGAACGGTGCACCCACGCCCCTCGGGGGTAACAACAACAACAACAACAACAACAACAAAAAAAAAAAAACAAATGGAAAGCAGAATACTATGTGACCGCATAACGATGGGATCGCAAGATGTTCAGCGAAGTGGAAAAATGTCCAGATATAGGACGGAAAGTTGATCTGCAGCCTGAGGGAGAGCCCGTTCTGTAGAAGTACATGACTGCTTATGGCCACAAATACGTAAAGAAAATCATCTGGAGGGACAAGTGCCCAAAAGCTAACGGCGGTGTGATTGTGGGTTTTTTTTTCTTTTTTTTTTTTGCTTGGCTCATGCTTAAGTTTTTTTCTGTGAGACGTAAACATGACTCATATTAAGAAAAAAGCCGTCAGGCTGGGAAAGCCTGGAAGGGCATTCCTGCAGAGGGAACAGTGTTCAGAGAATCACAAGCACCTAAGAGTAGGGCCTGACTGGAGGAGTGCGTGGGGTGCAGCAAGTGGGGAGAGGGGGCAAGCGCCCAGGGCTCTCGGGAGCCGCGGGCAGGGATGCGGACTTTCACCAGACCAGAGATACACAGCAAGACAGAAGCCGTGAACAGGGCTGCAGCCTGGTGGCTCCAGCATAACAGGCCGTCCATGAGGGTGGTGGGCTGATTCCTTCTGATCTCCCGAGGGACATATGGGGCCACCGGGGAGAGACCAGACACCAGGGCAGGGCTGCCCAGGAGGGCAGTAGGTAGGGGCACTGGGCGCTGCAGTGGCCTCCTTAGCTGCTGTTTGCGGGTGGAACAGCCACCAACCAACCAACACCATATCCCCAACATAGGGACCAGGGCCAGGCCAGCCAGAAACATTCCGAGTCTTGAGGGCGGCACATGGGGCAGTCCCTTCCTCCCAGCCATCACCACGCCCCTCCTTCCTCCTGCCACCAGTGCCCAGCCCATGGCTGGCACTCAACCAGTATTTGCTGAATGATGATCTGCACTCTCCCCCTCCCCAGTACCACTCATTCATTCATTCCTTCCTTCACTCCGCAAACACCAACTGGCTATGTCTAGGGCTACAGAGTCTAACAAAGCTCCTGCCTCCAGGAGCAATACTGATGTGCTGGACCAGAAAGCTCCAGGTCAGTGCTGGGTGGAAACCCCACAGTGCAGGTCGGCCCGGGTGCCATGGGAACCCATAGCGGAGCATCCGACACTTGGACCAGGGGAGGCCTCCTTAAGCAAACAGGGCCAGGATGTGAATGGTTTGAGGAGGGGAGTGACAGGGTCACATGCGGGCTGTCAAATAGGCCCCTCTGCTGCAGTGAGGAGGGTGGTCTTCAGGGAGCACAGGGGGCCAGTTAAGAGGCCAAAACGACGCACGGGTCACAGGCAGTGGTGTCCTGGGCTAGAATGGTGGCTGAGGAGAGAGGGAAAAGGGATGGACTGAAGAAACACCCAGGAGGACGAGAGCCAAGGACATGCCTAGATTTCTAAGCAGAGCTACCAAGTGGATGGTGATGCCATCGGCTAACGTGGGGACAACTAGAAACGAGCAGCTGGCTTTAGGGAGACACAGGTCAGTTTGGAATATACTGCATTTGAGGGGCCAAGAGCATCTGGAGCTCAAGACAGCTTTCTGGTCAAAAAGGAGGTGGCAGACAAAGGGCAGCTGGGAGCCATGGAGTGACTCTGCCCATGCTGAATGTCGGCTTTGGAAGAAGAGGACAATGGCATAACCCTCTGGCATAATCCTCTGGCATAACCGGCTGAGTCAAAGGCTGGGGAAAGGTGCTAAAGACAGACAGCCTCAGGGGCAGTCAGACAGGTGGGAGGAGGTGGTGCTCCTGAAAGCCAATGGGAGAGGGTGCTTCTGGAAGGAAGAGACAGGGAACAGGACAGTATGTGGGTGGGAGGCCAACACACACAGCAGTGGCTCTTGCTAGGGGAGACTGCCTCCCAAGGGACATGCGGCAATGTAAGGACATTATTGGGTTTCACCACTGGGAAGTCACTGCTGGGACCATGTGGGTGGAGGCCAAGGATGCTGCTCAACACCTGCAGCGTCCAGCATGGTGTCCAGTCCCGACATCAGGAGCACGGACGTGGAGGAACTCCAAGCTAGAGGAAGCTGGGAATCTGGAAGGAATTCCTTTCAAGACACTCGAAGCCCAGGAAAAGTGGGCACTTGGAGAGCCTGAGGCTCTTGGGAAGCCGGGAAGGCAAGGGAAGGAAAGATTGGAGCTGGAGAGCTGGAGATGCTGTTAGTTCCACTGCGAAGCGGGAGGTGTCATCAGTGAAGTGGGTGGCTGGAGGCCTGAGGAGGGCAAACACAGGGAAATGGCTCCTGTGGGGCTCGGGGACACCCGTGTTGTAAGACAAGCTAGGCCAGGGATCAGATTTGCCGGAGTGCTTGCCTGGCCGGGTGAGAGGCTATCCTGGGGGGCTGGGAGAAAGCAGCTGGCTGGGGAGAGGGGTGGTGAGACCTAGGGCCACGCCCTGGGCCCTGCCAGCAAAGAGGTTTGCCCACACTGGCGGCAGGCTGAGCAAAGCCAGGTTGCAGCATGTTCTCCATAAACCTCCAGTTAAGATGAAAGCCCAGGCCCAGCCACTCCACAACTCCTGGTGTGTCAGTTACTAACTACTGTCCAAAGATAAGACAGGGCTCACCTCTGAACTGAAATAATTTCCAAATTACACTTTTGCAGACTTCACTGATTCTCAAAACCAGTTCTCTCCAGACTGAGCCAAATCTAGGTGTTCCTACTAGCATAGCTCACATTCCTGTGAAAACCACAAGGGAGTAGACAAAGAAGTCAGGTTCCAGGAGAACGACTGCAAATTCCGTGGGAATGCTTTTTGCTTGCAAAATCTCCAGCGCTCAGGAATATCAAGGAAAATTCCCTTCCACCAGAAAGTCAGAGGAAAAAGGTGAGACTTGTTAGTGGCACAGGAGAATTTTTAAACTCTTCTCTTATTCAGGGTGGTCTCCTGCAGCAGGAGAGATATGCTGGCTTCTAGAACATTCTAACACTGCTTAAGTTTGTAAACTGCGTAAAATCCCTATTGAGAAGTCGTTTATTAAATCAGACTCTTGGAGTTGGAAGGAGAGAAGGCTTTTGTATTCAGTGCCCGCATCTGAATTCCCTGTACAGCCGCCAGACAGGCTCTTTGGGAGTCATTGGGGGGTCAGGTGTCTTATGGTTACTGGGGAACTGTTGAAGATAAAGTGCATCGATGGGTACATTAGGTCCAACACATTGCTCTATGTCCATGTATGCTTGAAACGTTTCATAATAGAAACTTAATTTTTAATTTTCATTTTATTTTTAAGACAGAGTCTCACTCTGTTGCCCAGACTGAAGTGCAGTGGCACAATCTCAGCTCACCACAACCTCCGCCTCCCAGGTTCAAGCGATTCTCCTGCTTCAGCCTCCCGAGTAGCTAGGATCACAGGCATGCGCCACCACACTTGGCTAACTTTTGTATTTTAGTAGAGATGGGGTTTCTCCATGTTGACCAGGCTGGTCTCAAACTCCTGACCTCAGGTGATCTGCCTGCCTTGGCCTCCCAAAGTGCTGAGATTACAGGCATGAGCCACTGTGCCCAGCGTTTAACTTTTAAATTAGTTCTCTCTCTCTTTTTTTTTTTTTTTGAGACGAAGTCTCACTATGTTGCCCAGGCTCAAGTGTAGAAGACACTTTAGTACCAAGTGGTACTTAGTAAGGTGCAATCTCGGCTCACTGCAACCTCAACCCCCCAGACTCAAGCAATCCTCCTGTTTCAGCCCCCCAAGTAGCCAGGACCACAAATGCGGACCACCACGCCCAGCTAAGTTTTTGTATTTGTCGTAGAAATGGGGTTTCACCATGCTGCCCAGGCTGGTCTTGAACTCCTGAGCAAGTGATCCTCCCACCTCCACCTCCCAAAGTGCTGGGATTACAGGTATGAGTCACCATGCCCAGCCTGAAATGAGTTTTCAGTATAGGGAATTACAGTCCCCAAATCCAGGGTAGCAGCCACAGCCCCGAGAGGAATGGCCACTCCTTGGCTTCCTAAAAGCAGGGTGGAGACAGAAAGGAAGGCAGGGGGGTGGTGGCAGGTAGAGGGAGGAGGAGGAAGAGGGGGCACTGGGAGAGGAGGAGGAGGACAGCTCCACAAATGGTCTGTCCGTAATTCTCTCCGGAGTCCTTGAAGCCACACTCTCAGAATGGAGGCCACTCTGTAAGGAGGGCCTTCACAGGTGCCAGGCCCTCTGCAAACACCTATGAGGTAGGGAAAACCAGGATGTAGGAGCCACAATCTCCACATTCCGGATGGGGACACAGAGGCTTAGAAGTCCCACTGTGAGAGGGTGGAACATCAGGGCTTTCAGCTGCCAGGAACCTGCCCCTGTGAGAGTTCAAGCTCAGCATGGTGCAGAAGTTCAAGCTGATGGCGTTGACAGTAAACAGAGCAGCCCAAACGTAATGAAGGGCTGTCCACGAGGTCGTCGGTGTTCTGCTGACCTGGGCCTGACCAAACGTGGGGGCCTGGACGGACAGGGGCGGGCCTGCCTGCGCCTGCCCTGGACAGTACACTCGCCGGGGTCCCTTCCACACATCAGACCCAATTGACCTGCCCAGGCCAGGCCAGGTCAGGCTGTGGTTCTCCGGCTCCTTCCAGTTCTCAGAATGTCCTGTCTCTGGTTCCTTCCTCTCCTTGCAATGTCTTATTTTGTACACGCTCTCTGTCTCACAATGAATTTTTCCTCTTTTGGGAACTTATGTCTGATCTTATACAAGAGCAATGGACAAATGGAGTTTGAAATAAAAACGAAACTCCACAGCCATCACTTCAAGGCTGTAGTCATCCTGCACTGAGGAATGCCACAAAGTCACAGGCAGAAGAGACAATGCCCAATGGATGGCCACCAATACTAAATTACTAAAACGCCTCCATGTGTTTACCTGCTACTTTATCCCGAATGAGTTTTGCAGATTCCACTTCGCCGATGCTGCTGAACAGGCTGCGCAGCTCATCCTGGGTCATGTTCTGAGGGAGGTAGTTGACGATCAAATTCGTTCTCCCAATGTCACCCCTGCAGTCTTCGGCCATGTGGTCTTCATAACCATTAGACATTGTATTTTTCAAAAATCTATAATGGAAAAAAGAGCAAGTAAACTCAAAATGTTCATATTGCAGTATATGAAGGCAAAACTAGTAACTGCATTTGCGCTTAAAAAATTTTTTTTTCTTTCTTTCTTTTTGTTTGTTTTTGAGACAGAGTCTCACTCCGTCACCCAGGCTGGAGTGCAGTGGCACAATCTCGGCTTACTGCAACCTCTGCATCCCAGGTTCAAGTGATTCTCCTACCTCAGCCTCCTGAGTAGCTGGGATTACAGGCATCTGCCACAATGCCCAGCTAATTTTTGTATTTTTAGTAGAGATGGGGTTTCGTCATGTTGGCCAGGCTGGTCTCGAACCCCTGACCTCAGGTGATCCATCTGCCTCAGTCTCCCAAAGTGCTGGGATTAGAGGCGTGAGCCACTGCTTCTGGCCCTGCACTTAGAGATTCTTTTCTACACTGCACGTTAACTTACAGCCACATAAAAATCTGCACGTGGATGTTTACAGTGGCTTCACTCATAATTGCCAAAACCTGGAAGTAACCAGGATCTCCTCCAATGGGTGAATGAATAAACATTCGTGTGGTTCAGCTGTACACGGGCATATTCTTGATGATAAAAAGAAATGAGCTATTAAGCCAGGTAAGACATATATTGCTAAGTGAAGGAACACAGTATACTGTATGATTCTAACTCTATGACCTTCTGGAAAAGGCACACTACAGAGAAAAAGATCAGTGGTTGCCAAGGATGCAGGTCAGGGGTCGGGGGGACAACAAATAGTGGAACACAGGATTGTCAGGGTTTTAGGGCAGTGAAACTATTTTGCATGATACATAATGGTGGATGTGATAATACATGTTTGTCAAAACCCAGAGAATGAACAATATACACAGTGAACTCTAATCTGAATTACTAATAATGTGTCAAGATTGATTCACTAAGAACAACAGAGATACCATGTGAATGTGAGATGCTAATGGGTGTGGTGGTGCCATCACAGCTCACCGCAGCCTTGAACTCCTGGGAGATCCTCAAGCGATCCTCTCACCTCAGCCTCCTGAGTAGTTGGGAATACTGGTATGTGCCACCATGCCCGGCTAATTTTTAACACTTTTTGTAGAGATGGTATCTTGCCCAGGTTAATTTTGAACTCCTGGCCTCAAGTAATCCTTCCGTCTCACCCTCCCAAAGTGCTAGGATTACGGGCATGAGCCACTGTGTCTGGCTTCTATTTAAAAAAAATTTTATTCAGTCAATACTTCATTGTAACGCTATGGAACAAGTGTTCTCCACTTCACAATTTTCCTGCAAACCTAAAACTGCTCTAAAAAATAGTCTATGGACACAAAACAGAACAACTCCAAGTTCACTAAGAGGGCTTTGAAGAGACCTACGAACAATTCCAGCACCACAATTTAAGATCCTGTAGAAATGCCTTTGGGTTGTCTCTCAAGAGCATTCCAGATTTCCGGTTGCTTTCTCCCCATGTCCAGAGCCTGTGGGGTGTACCTGAACCCCACCCCTGGACACTCTGCTGCTGAGGGGCGGGCAGGCAATGGTCCTCTGCACCTGTTTATTCCCAAAGATGCAGTGACTGAGCTGGAAGGAGGTGAGGGTTTCTCTACCAGTCAGAGAACTTGGTCTTCACAGTTTGCAGGCTTTGAAAAGTCTTTCTCAGTTGCTGAAGTCTTTCCTTTCAGTGATAAACATCAGAGCCAGTGATGACTTTGGAGAAGAGTCCAGATCAATGTGGCCAAGCACGCCGAGCCTGCCCTGCTGAAAGTGCGCCACACGCTGGGCTCGCTTCTCAGAGGCCCCTCAATCCCTGCCTCTAAACACACAGGCAGTCAACCCTGAGGATGGCCACCTGCGTGGAGGTCTCGGTGAGAGCCCACCGCTCTCCCCAGATCCCCGTTGCTCAATTCTATGTTATGTTTGAACACCCAGTGCCCACGGTCATGCGCCTTTGGCCTTCTTTAAAAATAGCCTTGCCAGCAGTTACATAAAAATCTGAACACACCTCTCATGTGGAGATTTCCTACCTACTCCCTGTATCAACGCTGAGGGAAGAATTAGGTCTGGTTTCTTTCTTCCTGGTGGAAACATCCAGGTCTTCCCTACCCTCCTACTACTCTCAGACAATGAGCAAAATCAGTACAATTTCCCAGCATTTCTTTTATTTGAGGATGTCCTATGCTCCCTGCTCTTTAAAAAGTAGGTTAGCATCAAAAGCCATAGAAAAAAAGACTGAAAAGTGAGACTCCATGATATTAAAAACTTCTGTACAGCAAAAGGCATCATAGACCTAGACGAGAAGGAGTAGCCTGGAGAAAAGATTCACTGCATATTCTATTATTTAGACCCATAGTTTTCACCCCGGGCCATTCTGCCCCCCAGGGGACACTGGGCAATGTCTGGAGACATTTTTGGTTACTGTGACTTGGTCAGGGCCAGGGGTCGGGGGTGGGGGGTGCTACTGACGTCTGGTGGGTAGAGGTCAGAGAGCTGTAAAGCATCCTTCAGGGCACAGGACAGCCCCACAACCAAGAATTATCTGACCCCAAATGTCAGTGCTGCCAAGGTTGGGAAAACTTGATTCGGAACATCTACAAATTGGTAAGGGATAAAAGAAGAGACGTAACCAAGAGGGAAGTAGGCAAAGGATGTGAGCAGTAATTTATAATAAAGGCCTGAAATTCAAAAGGCTCATGAGTCCAGAAAAAGACACTGAACTTCATCTTCATGAACAATGAGGAAAATGCAAAAGAAAACCAGATGCTACTTTCTGCCAGTCACATGGAATAAAATCCAGCGCAAGATCACCTGCTACTGATCTGAGTATGAGATGGTATAACCTGACTCACAACTGCAGGATCTTTCTACAGAAATAATCACTCAAGTGCAGGAGTTCAAGACCAGTCTGGACAACAACGTGAGACCCTGACTCTAACAAAAAATAAAATAATTTAGTGGGCATGGTGACCCGTGCCCATAGTTTCAGCTACTTGGGAGACAAAGGCAGGGAGGATTGCGTAAGTCCAGGAGATCAAGGCTGCCTGAGACATGATGGTGCCACTGCACTCCAGCCTGGGCAACAGAGCAAGACCCTGTCTGAAAACAAAATGAAACAAAAGTGTAAGGAAGGCACCAACTCATGGCTCATAAGAGTGTAAAACTGGGTAGAATTCCAAATACTCGTTAATAGGGAATGGGTAAATATCAACTTTCAGTAGCAGCTCGGGACCTACAGAGTTTAATCATGAGAAACTCCACGTGTCTGTTATACCATCTGTGGCCATGAGATTTTAAAATAGATCACTGGCTCAAAAACAAACAAACAGACAAAAACATTTGCTGGAAGCTGATCCAAACAGACCACAAGGGTTAACTCTGAAGAATTAAAATGCACAATGAAGCATGTTCAAAATGTGATTCAAGTATTTCCCCTTCTTTCTTCCTTTACCCTTCCTTCTCCTCGCCCTTTCTCTGAGAGTTACACATATACTCTGCTTTTTCCCTCATTCTGTTTTCATGGATGGTGAGATGGACAATGGCTGCCCCAGGCTTACTGTCCACAGTGTGGTATCCTCTAGGCCTGGGAAAATTGGACCTTCTGAAACACACATCATGGCCTGTGGGACAAATCTGGCCCATTGCCTGTTGTTATAAATAAAGTTTTATTGGAACACGGCCTGTCTCATTTGTTTATGTATTGTCTGTCTATAGATAGTTTTGTACCACAATAACAGAGTTTAGTAGCAGCAACCGTATGGCCAACAAAGCTGAGAATATTTACCATCTGGCTCTTCACACACAAAAAAACTGCCGACCTCTGTTTTAAAATGTAAAAATATAAAATTTCTAGGAGAAAAATCTTTGTGGCATTGGGCTGGGCAAAGATTTCTTAGACACAATACCAAAAGCCCACTTCATTTAAAAAAAAAAAAAAGGATAAACTGGATATTATCAAAATTTCAAACTTTTGCTCTGTGAAAGATACTGCTAAGAGAATTAAAATCCACCAACTGGAGTAAACATTTGCAAAAGGGACTTGTAGTTAGAACACTTTTTTTTTTTTTGAATCAAAGTCTCACTCCACTGCCCAGGCTGAAGTGCACTGCCATAAGCATAGCTCACTGCAGCTACAAACTCTTGGGTTCAAGCAATCCTCCTGCCTCGGCCTTCTGGCTAATATTTTATTTTTTGTGGAGATGGGGTCTCACTATGTTGCTATGTTACCCACACTGGTCTCGAATTCCTGGTATCAAGTGATCCTCCCATCTCAGCCTCTCAAAGTGTTAGAATTATAGGGGTAAGCCACTTCACCCAACCGAGAACACTTTTTTTTTTTTTTTTTTTGAGATGGAGCCTCCCTCTGTTGCCCAGGTTGGAGTGTAGTGGCGCGATCTCCGCTCACTGCAAGCTCCACCTCCCAGGTTCACGCCATTCTCCTGCCTTAGCCTCCCGAGTACCTGGGAGTACAGGCACCCACCATGAGGCCCAGCTAATTTTTTGTACTTTTTTTTTTTTCTGAGACGGAGTCTCGCTCTGTCACCCAGGCTGGAGTGCAGTGACCGGATCTCGGCTCACTGCAAGCTCCGCCTCCCGGGTTTACGCCATTCTCCTGCCTCAGCCTCCCGAGTAGCTGGGACTACAGGCACCCGCCACCATGCCCAGCTAGTTTTTTTTTTGTAGTTTTTTAGTAGAGATGGGGTTTCACCGTGTTAGCCAGGATGGTCTCGATCTCCTGACCTCGTGATCTGCCCGCCTAGGCCTCCCAAAGTGCTGGGATTACAGGCTTGAGCCACTGTGCCCGGCCTTGTATTTTTAATAGAGACAGGGTTTCACCGTGTTAGCCAGGATGGTCTAGATCTCCTGACCTCGTGATCTGCCCACCTTGGCCTCCCAAAGTGCTGGGATTACAGGTGTGAGCCACCGTGCCTGGCCCAGAACACTTTCTTTTAAGCTCTTAAAACATAAGCAGGCCAATGTGGTGGCTCACGCCTGGAATTCCAGCACTTGGGGAGGCCGAGGTGGGTGGATCACCTGAGGTCAGGAGTTTGAGACAAGTCCGGCCAACATAGTGAAACCCCATCTCTACGAAAATAAAACAACAAAAAAAATTAGCTAAGGCATGGTGGTAGGCATCTGTAATCTCAGTTACTGGGGAGGCTGAGGCAGGAGAATCGCTTGAACCCAGGAGGCAGAGGTTGCAATGAGCCGAGATCGCGCCATTGCACTCCAACCTGGGCAATAGGGCCAGACTCTGTCTCCAAAGAAAAACAAAACAAAACAAAAACCAAAAACAACATAATGAGCAAACAACCTGGTATCAAAAATGGCAAAAGATTTGAACAGACACTACACCAAAGAATATATATGGATGGCAGACAGGCACATGAAAAGATGCTCAACATCATTAGTCAACTTAAAACCACATCGAGACACCACTACCAACCTATTAGAATGGCTAAAACAAAATAAAACAAAAACAACCAACAGCAACAAAACAGACAATGTCAAGTGCTGGCAGGGATGTGGAGAAGCCAGAATATTCATGCACTGCTGGTGGGAATGCAAAAATGTGAAATGTGACAGCCACTTTGGAAAACAGATTGGCAGTTTCTTATGGTGAAATATACACTTAGCATGGGATCCAGCAATCCTACTCCTAGTATTAAGGCAATAGAAAGGAAAATCTATGTTCACACAAAAATCTGTATATAAATGTGTAGAGTGGTATTATTCATAATCATCCAAAACTACAACAACCCAAATATTCTTCAAGCCATTCATGGATAAACTGGGATGTACCATACAACAGACTACTACTAGGCAATAAAAGGTACCACCAATTCATGCTACTTGTGTGAATCTCAAATATATCTTGCCACATCATTTCTGTGCCTACCTGGAAAAGGCAAAACCATAGGGATGGATCTGCGGTCGTTGGGGTTAGGGAGTGAGGGGAAAAGTTGATTACACAGGGATAGGAGGAGGGAGTATTTCTGTTTTTTTATTATGGTGGTAAATCAAACAACTTTATCCATTTGTCAAAACTCAGAGAACTCTACTCCAAAGAATGAATTTTCCTACATGCAAATTTAAAAATAAATTGTCTGAATGTGGCGACTCATGCCTTTAATCCCAGTGCTTTCAGAGGCCAAGGTGGGAGGACTGCTTGAGCCTGGAGTTCGAGACCGGCCTGGGCAGCACAGAGAGATGCCATCATTACAAAAAAAAAAAAAAAATTAAAATTACCCAGGAATGGTGATGCATGCCTGTATGCAATCCCAGCTAATCGGGGGGCTTGGTCAGGAGGATCACTACAGCCTGGGAGGTCAATGCTGCAGTTAGCTATGATTGCGCCAGTGCAGTCCAGCCTGGGTGACAGAGTGAGATCCTGCCTCAAAAACAACAACAAAACCACAATAAAAATAAATTTTAAAAGGTTTAAAAAGAGAACTTCTGCTTTGCGGCCCTGTTCCTCCTGACACTCTGAGTCAAGGCTGAGCAGCCCGGGCAGGTCAAGTTCTTGGTCAACGAGCAACAAGGGAGAAATCAACAACCTGCACCCCCAAGCAGTTTCATGGTGTTTCCGGGCCCCCACCCCACTCTCTGGAGGCCCTTCCCTTGACCTTCTCCAAATCTGCATCATCAATCCCGGGCCAAATCAGCTTCTGTCCCACACACTCCAACCACAACCGGGCCTGTCACCACTCAATTATCAATGACTCCCAAGTTGTAGCCGCCTCTGGCTCTCAAGGTGCAAGGCCTGCACTGTCCCGCAATCAAGATGCTCGCCTCTCTGGTTTTCCCTGTCAGTGGTCACCACCCGCTGAGGCTCAGAGGTCACGCGATGGTGCTCACAGTCAGGCGTGCTGTTAATAAGTGTCAGGGCCAGGCCTCAAGTTGTCATGACAGTGCAACTGTCATATTGGCAAGGCCCTTCATGATTGGACCTAGGTGGTTCTCCAGCCTCAGTCGCCACCCTCCCTTCCCACTCACTCCAACTTCTTGCCAATATGCTACAGGCCTCTGTTTTGGCTGTTCCCTCTGCAGGGCACAAGTGTCCTCTCCTTCACTTCCCAGCTCATTTTTCAAAATTAATATATATATTTTTAAAGAGAGGGGATCTCGCTATGTTGCCCAGGCTGGTCCAACTCCCAAGCTCAAGTGATCCTCCTACCTTGGCCTCCCAAAGTGTTGGGATTGCAGGTGGGAGCCATTACGCCTGGCCTCCCAGCTCACTTTTATTTTTACTTATTTATTTTTCTTTTGAGACAGGGTCTTTCTCTGCTGCCAAACTGGAGTGCAGTGGCACAATCACGGCTCACTGCAGCCTCGAACTGCCTCAGTTTCCCAAGTAGCTGGGACTACTGGTGTGTGCCACCATACCCGGCTGATTTTAAAATTTTTTATAGAGACAGGCGTCTCATTTTGTTGCCCATGCTGGCTTCAAGTCATCCTCCCACCTGGGCCTCCCAAAGTGCTGGGATTATAGGTGAGAGCCACTATACCAGGCTGGCTCATCTTTAACAAGCTACCTTCCTGGCCCGGTGTGGTGGCTCACACCTGTAATCGCAGCACTTTGGGAGGCCAAGGCAGGCGGATCACCTGAGGTCAGGAACTTGAGACTAGCATGGCCAACATAGTGAAACCCCGTCTATACTAAAAATACAAAAATTAGCTGGGCGTGATGGTACACACCTGTAGTCCCAGTTACTCAGGGGGCTGAGACAGGAGACTCGCTTGAACCCGGGAGGCAGAGGTTGCAGTGAGCCAAGATCACGCCACTGCATCCAGCCCAGGCAAGAAAGTGAGACTGTCTCAAAACAAAAAACAAAAAAAACCAAACAAAACCACCCTCCCCAAGGACAACGGGTTACTCTAGTTCTCAGCGCCTCCATGCCATTGCTGTAAACCTTCGTTACTGTCCGAACCACTCCTATCATTATTTGCTTTACACTCAACGACCAGTGTCAATGGTGAGAACCTTGAGGGCCCAGGTTATATCATCGCCATCTGAGTCCCCAGGCAAACCCGGGGCGGGTCACACAGCAGGACAGGCGGCTGCTGGCTCTCAGACCAGGATGGAGTGCAGAGGCATGATCACGGCTCACTGCAGCCCTGGCCTCCTGGGCTCAGGTGATCCTCCCACCTAAGCCTCCCAAGTACCTAGGACTGCAGGTGCGCACCACTATGCAGTCCTACTAAGTCCTCTATGTAGTTCTGACTAAGCTTTTTTAATGTTTTGTAGAGGGGGGTTCTTGCTTTGTCACCCAGGCTGGAATGCAATGGTGTGGTCTTGGATCACAGCAACCTCCACCTCCTGGGTTCAAGCAATTCTCTGGCTTCAGCCTCCAGAGTAGCTGGGATTACAGGCACCTGCCACCATGACTGGCTAATTTTTGTATTTTTAGTAGAGACAGGGTTTCACCACGTTGGCCAGGCTGCTCTCGCACTCCTGACCTGAGGTGATCTGCCCGCCTTGGCCTCCCAAAGTACAGGAATTACAGGCGTGAGCCATCACACCCGGCCACTTCTTTATGTTTTGTAGGCGGGGGGGGGTGTTACTATGTTGCCCAGGTTAGTCTTTAACTCCTGACCTCAAGTGATCCTCCCACCTCAGCCTCCCAAGCACTGGGCTTAGAAGCGTGCCTGACCTCAGGGAGAAGTATTGTCTGGATGATCTCTGAAGGTTTTTGACTCCAATGCACTATTTTAAACAATCCTGGTTGTCTACGTGACATCACTGATGTTGTTCACATCCGTAGATCATCTAGCACACATCCAGGGGAGAGAGATGCGTCTTTACGTGTAACAGAAAAAGAGGCTGTTTCCACCAGGCATGCATGAGAATTGCTTTCATTGCATCATGATGGAGCAGGTATTCTAAACTAATTGAGCCAGAGCAAAACTACAACAGTCAAATCTATCTTCAGGCTCAATCTTGACACTTCACACATCATCTGACAGGGCTTGGACCCAATAATTGTTAAGGTCCTTTCCAGATGCAACATTCTGAGTCTTCAAGGTAAAAAAGGCTTAGGTCATTGAGGAAACGTTCTGCTGCCAGAGAAAACCTAAAGCACCACCTGACCCAGTTATAACGGCCACGCAAGGCAAGGTCTCAGGTGGACACAGCACCAGCTTCTTCCAGGCCCCCGCCCATGGCCCACAGAAGGGAAGGATGCCTGGCTGGAGCAGCTCCAGCTAAGTGACAATTTCCTATCAGCCCAGGCTGAGAAGCCTGGGGCAGGAGCAGGTCAGGTGTGGCTGGCCTATGGCCCAGTCCAGGCACCCCACAGCCCTGCTAAGAGCTCTGGCTTCTTTCTGGCTGGTCAAGGCCAAAGGCCACTGCAGGGATCTCGCACAGAAGTGCAAAGCAACAGGGAATGGCAGGAAAAAACCCTGGACTCTGGAGCCTGGCAGGCTTGAGCTGGGCACTAAGTCTCCTGCTCATCGGCTGAACTACTATGCAGAAGTCGCTCCCCTTCCCAAAGCTTCAGCTTCCTCCACTGGGGATGTCACCCCCCGCTCCACAGCGCCTGGTACAGAGAGTACCTGTCTCTAGTCCCACTTCATGAACAAAATCAAGGTGAACGTATGTCTCCCCAACCTCCCTGTCTGTAGCTACAAACACCTTCATCTCCTCTCCTCCTGCCCTTGCCCTCTCTTCAAACCGCCTCTGCCCCCTGAATTACTTCGCTTGGTGGCACAGCCCCACCTGTCCCCCAAGCCACCTCTCTCTCTCCCTTGGACCTAATCAAGCACCACGTCCTGCCAGTTTAACACGTCAGATCTCTCACTGTCCTGCCACCTCTCTGCCACCATCCCCATACAGATTCCTGTCACCTCCTGCTAGACCGACTCCTAAGTGGGATTTCAAATTCAGTGTCTCTAAACCCAGCTTCATCTTCTTCCACCTAGTCACTCCCCTTCCTTGGCTTAATCTTCAGGCTCAATCTTGACACTTCACACATCATCTGACAGGGCTTGGACCCAATAATTGTTAAGGCCCTTTCCAGATGCAACATTCTGAGTCTTCAAAGTAAAAAAGGCTTAGGTCATTGAGGAAATGTTCTGCTGCCAGAGAAAACCTAAAGCACCACCTGACCCAGTTATAACTGCCACGCAAGGCAAGGTCTCAGGTGGACACAGCACCAGCTTCTTCCAGGCCCCCGCCCATGGCCCACAGAAGGGCAGGATGCCTGGCTGGAGCAGCTCCAGCTAAGTGACAATTTCCTATCAGCCCAGGCTGAGAAGCTTCCTTGAGTCTGCCTGTTTCTGTTCATGATGACATAAGTCTGGCCATCGAGTTGTTCAAGACTGTTCCCTCTCCTGTGATTCCTTCCCCTGACATAAATGTCTCGCTGTAAAAAAAAAAAAAAAAAAAAAAAATTTTTTTTTAGAGATGGGATCTCACTATGTTGCCCAGGCTGGTCTTGAACTCCTGGCCTTGAGCAATCCTCCACCTTGGCCTCCCAAGTTGTCGGGGTTACAGGTGTGAGCCACTACACCCAGCCACAGATGTCTGTCTGACAGGTACCTAGATCCAGTCACTTCTGAGTGGTCTGCCAATCTTTCCTTTCCCTGGCACAGACAAAATATCAACCACGTGCCAGGCACAGAGCAAAGAATCAGGCATACAAAACAAAGAAGCAGTCCCAGTCCTGACCCTCAAGCGCTTCAGCCATTACGGGGCCACCTCAGTACTGCAACAGCCGGTGACTAGTTTCTCCTTGTCTCCCCCCAGCCTCTCCACCAGGGTGAGCAGTGAACTAAAACTGCTCAGTAGCCACCCTCTGGCCTAGCCGCAAAGTAACAGCCAAGCCCTCTGCCCACCGGCCACCTGAGCACTCCTGCCACGACTACCCACTTCAGTCTTCTTGCCCCTAAAGAACCCACGTGGTTCTTTGAACACACGATGTTCTCTGAACACTGCGATGTTCCCACCTCCGGGCTTCACTGTATCCTACAAAGCCCCACCCCATTGTCTTTGCCTGGTTAACTCCTCCCCACCGCTGGGGGCTACTGCCACCTCTCCTCCAGGAAGCATTCTGAGCTCTCCTGTGCCCATCCAGGTCCCTCTTTCTGGGCTTCCACATCAGCCAGGGCATCACTCTCATCACACTCATCAGAGTGGGCTGAGATGACCTACACACATCATGCACACTCTCCAGAGCCTAGCGGGGGCCAGGACACAGCAGCGGAGCAGGGAGAGTCCTTCAGAGGCGGGAGCGAACCTCACTTCCCTCCCACAGGCTGGCTTCCGTCGGTCTTCCCCTGACCCACAGCTCGGGTCGGCCGCACCGCCTCGCTACTGCCACCTAGGGGCGCCAGTCGGGCCCTGCGCTTCTCTTGCCATTCAGCCTTGAATTCGATTCAATACACTGAATGGGATGGGAACACTAAAGAGGGAACAGTTGATTCCGGTGGGGGGGCGGGGGGGCAGGAAGAGTGGCAGTCAGACGAGGCTTCAAACGGCCAGTGAGCTCTGGGTTGAGCCATGCAGCATGAGCAACGGATCTCCAGGTGGAAGAGATCTGTCTCCAGGTGGAGGCTGCAACAGGCAGGGAGGGTTAGAGTTTGGCGTCTACATGCAGGGGCAGGGAGGGTTAGGGTGTGAAGGAACTGGCACTCCAAACTAAGGGCTTCTAGCTTTATCTTTTAAGCCACCAAAGAGGTCAAGAAAACATCTTTTTTCTGCCCAAAGATTTTATATCAGAAGGGACACAATTAGATGTGCATTTACAGAACAGAACTCCTGCTGCAGTGTGGAAAGAGGGAAGAGATGGGAAGCCGCGAGTGAGAGAGGCAATACGTTTTCATAATTTCTTATTTTTTTCATAAACAGTTTTTTCATAATTCTCTCATTTCTTTTACTTGAAATAGCATCATGGGCCGGGTGCGGTGTCTCACGCTTGTAATCCCAGGACTTTAGGAGGCCAAGGCAGATGGATCTCCTGAGGTCAGGAGTTCGAGACCAGCCTGCTCAATAAAGCGAAATCCCGTCTCTATTAAAAATATAAAAAATTAGCTGTGCGTTGTGGCGGTCGCCTGTAATCCCAGCTACTCGGGAGGCTGAGGCAGGAGAATCGCTTGAACCCGGGAGGCGAAAGTTGCAGTGAGCCGAGGTTGCACAACTGCACTCCAGCCTGGGCTACAAGGGTGAAACTGTGTCTCAAAAAAGAAAAAAAAAAAAAAAGCACCATGATCTCAGACTCAACACATCCAAACCGAAACTCTGTCTGCTCAAAACCAATGCATCAACATAAACAGTATTATTTCCTTCCACATTTGGAGACGTTCACGTATCTCAACCTCTTTGAGGGCCGTGAAGTTGCAGAATTTGATAACAGATCCCAGCACAAAACTTTGCACACAAAAAATACTTGATGACAACTGAGTAGAGTGCCCTGGAGCCTTGCGATTATGGGAGCAGTAAAACCGGGTGGTTAAGAGGAAGGGTTTTGAATCAGAGGGCCCGAGTTCAAACCCTGGCGCAGCCACTTTAGTGCATGAGACTGGTCATATCAAGTGACCCATCTAAGCCTGTTTCTTCATCCCTAAATGGAAATTAATGGAAATTATAACATCACCCACCTCAAGGACTGGAGACAAACGTCCACAAAGTGTCGAGCTCATAGTAAATCCTCAATAAATACTGGTGGTTATGTATAACATCATTTATTCAGTGCCTACCAGGTACAGACCACGCACAACGCAACAGGCTTCCCAACCCCTTCAATCTGCACCACACTTTTGTCCTTCCCATTTTACAGATAAGAAAACTAAGGCTCAACAGAGTCAAGCTTGTTCGAGGTCTTGGGAGCATCTCCCAGGGCATTAGAACTTTTGGAGGAAGGGATTTAGTTCAGTAATGGTTCTCACCTGCGTGTATGAGAGGGTGGAAGAGACCCCTCCCCCGCAACCCAGGACATCTGGCAATGTTTGCAGATCTTGTTGATCCTCACGACTTGGGGGATGGGGATACTGCTGGCATCTAGTGGGTAGAGGCCAGGAATACGGCTCAACTTCCTACATTGCACAGGGAAGGCCCCCACCCACAACCAAAAACTATCTGACCCCGAACTGGTATCAGTAGTGCCAACGTTGAGAAACCCTTCTCTAGCCAGATTACTCTCCTGATCTTCCCACTTCTGGCCATCCGGATCTTAGATGAACACTTTCCAGCAAGGGGGCTCAGTCCCACCATGGGAAGCCCGTGCAGAAGTTGTGCAGAAGTTCTTCCCCACCTGCCCTGCACACAGTAGGGACCAAAACCCATTTTAACAAGCCCCGCAGCCCAGAGCACCGGAAAAGGAAGGAAGGGCATCCATCCCCCATTGTTCAACTGTGTGCAGTTTGTGTTTCCAACAGACACACACACATATTTTACAAATCCTAACGTCCTACGCCCCACAAACAGCTTTGTTAGAGATGGCGCTCAAAAAAAGATGCAGTTTAGATTTTATTTTTCCTCCCGAGGACTCCTGTGTATCTACTGAAGGGTTTGCACACTTCTCAAAGGACCTCGCACCGGCCGCGGTGCTCTGACAACGACCACAAAAGAATCTGTGGGATTTCCCGGGGGAGCGAGCCCGTGGGCCGTGACCTCTGAGTGCTCAAAGCGTTCCCCGCGCTCCCCCGCCGCTGGCCCCACTCTCCCGCCCCCGGAGCCCGGGCTTCCAAGGCGACCGGGGCCCCCGGCCGTGCAGCCCGGCCCCCCGGCGCATGCCCACGCCGTATCCCCCTCGCCCGTCCCTCGAGGCGCCAGAGGAATCTGGCTCCAGGGCCTGTCGCCGACGCCCACACCGGCCCGCCCCGACCCGCCCGCCGCGGCCCCAGCGCGCGTCCCCTCCCCCGGTCCGGCGCGGCCTGGGCCTCGGCCGGTGCAGGCCCGCGGGCGCCCAGCGGCCAGGCCAAGCGAGCTCAGGCCTGCCGCGGCCTACCCCGTCGGGCGCCGCCGAAGGCCCCCCACCGCCTCACCTGGAAGCGGGCGGGCGGGCCCGGGGCTGCTCCGGGGCGGGCGGGAGGCGGCGGCGGCGCGGCGCTAACGGCTCCGCTCGGCCTCGGTAGCGGTGGCGGCGGTGGCGGCGACGGCGACGGCGGCAGCGGCTCCTCCTCAGCGCGCACGACCCGCTCCGGCCCGCGGACCGGACACGCCCCCCCGGCGCGCGCGCCCATTGGTCGACGTCCGCCACGTCGCGCTGCTCATTGGCCGTCGTGGCTGTCGCGGCACCCCGGGGCGCGCGGGAGAGGCGGGACTTCCGGTCGGCGCCGCCTGCGAAGGGCTCCGCGGCCGGCGGAGACGCGGGCAGCCAGCGATGGCCGCGGAGGGGGCGAATTGGGTGCTGGCCCTCGGAGGCTGACGGAAGGCGGTGGCTGAGGAGCGGCGCCTCTGGTTGAGCGCTCGCCGTATGTCCCGCACCTGTGTGACCTGCCGCCGCCGCCCAGTAAGGTAGGAACGGTCAGCGCGCCGGGGTTACGGGTACAAAACCTGGGTTCGAATCCCGGCCTCGACGTTTCCGCACTAAGTGTGGTTGGGCAGGAGCTGACGTCACCTTGCCGGGCCTCAGTTTCCTTCTCTGGTGCGCTGAGGAGGCGGGGCATGGAACGTGGTCAGAGCACCATCGGTGCTGGCTCTTTGAGCAAGCCAGTTCCCGAAGGCTCAGCCTCTCATTCATTCATTAAACTGTCATTGAGCGCCTACTGTGTGTCAGTCACTGTATGGGCAGTGAGCAGAAAAAAAAATCTGGTCTTATTGGGCTAACATTCTAAGCCAGCATTGACCTAGAATGCCCTAGTAGAAATATATACAACCTTCATGTTTAATTTTTTTTATACTTTAATTTTTTAAATAAAGATGGGCTCTGGCTCTGTTGCCCAGGCTGGTCTGGAACTCCTGGACTCAAGCGATTCTCCTGCCTCCGCCTTACAAAGAGCTGGGGTTGCACTCTGCTTAATTTTGTTTTTCTTTTTTTGTGTGTGATCTGAAAATAATAATCTTTTTATTTTTATTTATTTATTTGAGATGGAGTCTTGCTGTGTCACCAGGCTGGAGTGTGGTGGCGCGATCTCGGCTCACTGCAACCTCCGCTTCCCGGGTTCAAGCGATTCTCCTGCCTCAGCCTCCTGAGTAGCTGGGACTACAGGCGTGCGCCACCACAACCAGCTAATTTTTGTATTTTTAGTAGAGTTGGGGTTTCACCGTGTTGGCCATGATGGTCTCTATCTCTTGACCTCATGATCCGCCCACCTCGGTCTCCCAAAGTGCTGGGATTACAGGCGTGAGCCACCACCCAGCCTAGGGAAGCTTTTTACAGATTGGGTCTCACTGTGTTGCCCAGGCTGGAGTACAGTGGCTATTCACAGGTGCAATCCTTCCACAGGTTTAACTCCTGACCTCAAGCAGTCCTCCTGCCTCAGGCTACCAAGTAGCTGGGATTATAGGCATGTGCTACCACACCTAGCTTAATTAAATGTTAAACTTAACATTTAATTGTTATATTTTATAGTGGCTAGCATTCTGGATCATCACGGTGCAATAGAAGTATAAGCAAAGCAGGCCGGGTGCAGTGGTTCATGCCTGTAATCCCAGCACTTTGGGAGGCCGAGGCGGGCAGATCATGAGGTCAGGAGTTCAAGACCAGCCTGGCCAACATGGTGAAACCCCCATCTCTACTAAAAATACAAAAATTAGCTGGGCGTGGTGGCGGGTGTCCGTAATCCCAGCTAATCGGGAGGCTGAGGCAGGAGAATCACTTGAAACTGGAAGGCGGAGGTTGCAGTGAGCCAAGATCCTGCCACTGCACTCCAGCCTGGGTGAAAGAGAGAAATTCCATCTCAAAAAAAAAAAAAAAAGAAGAAGAAGTATAAGCAAGCCACAGATTTGTCAGCGAGGTATGTAATTTAAATTAATTAAATTGTTAGCCATATTTAAAATAAGTAAAAAGAAACAGGTGATGTTAATTGCAATGTGTTTTATTTAACTCAGTATGTTGAATATGTTATTATTTAAACATGTCAATATTTTAAAATACAGGATATTTTGTATCTATTATCTGTCCAAAATACAAGATACTTTGTGCGTCCTTTTTCTTTCCTGCATGCTTTTTTTTTTTTTTTTTTTGGAAACAGAGTCTCACTCTGTTGCCCAGCCTGGAGTGCAGTGGTGAGATCTCAGCTCACTTCAACCTCCCACTCCCGGGTTCAAGCAATTCTCCTGCCTCAGCCTCCCTCCCAAGTAACTGGGATCACAGGCACCCATGACCACACCCCGCTATGTTTTTTTTTTGAGACGAATCTCTCTTGGTCTCACCCAAGCTGTAGTGTAGTGGCAGCATCTCGGCTCACTGCAACTTCCGCTTCCCAGGTTCAAAGTGATTCTTCTGCCTCAGCCTCCCCGAGTAGCTGGGATTACAGGCGCGTGCCACCACGCTGGGCTAATTTTTGTGTTTTTGGTAGAGATGGGGTTTTACCTTGTTGGTCAGGCTGGTCTCGAACTCCTGATGTTAGGTGATCTGCCTGCCTCGCCCTCCCAAAGTGCTGGGATTACAGCCTAATTTTTGTATTTTTAGTAGAGATGAGGTTTCACCATGTTGTGCTGCTTGGTTTTGTTTGTTTGTTTGGAGACAGAGTCTCACTCTGTTGCCCAGGCTGGAGTGCAGTGGCGCGATCTTGGCTCACTGCAACCTCCGCCTCCTGGGTTCAAATGATTCTCCTGCCTCAGCCTTCCGAGTAGCTGAGATTACAGACATTTGCCACCATGCCCGGCTAATTTTTTGTATTTTTAGTAGAGATGGGGTTTCACCATGTTGCCCAGGCTGGCCTCGAACTCCTTACTTTAAGTGATCCACCCGCCCTGGCCTCTCATAGTGCTGCGATTACAGGTATGAGCCACCGCGCTCGGCCCCTGCCTGCTTTGGAAATCTAGTATGTATTTTATACTCCACAGCACAGCACAGCACAGCACCGCACAGCACCGCACTGCACATCTCAAGTCGGACTGGCTGCATTTCAAGGGCTCAGCCATCACACGTTACCAGTCACTACTGCATCAGACTGTGCAGTGCTGGATGGGGAGTCAGAAGAGAAACCAGGTGATTTCCATGTCAAGTGAACAGGCTAAGAAAAGCAAATTGGGGAAAGAGCACAGGGAATGTGGAAGTTGCTGTTTGAAAGAGGGTGGTTGAGAAGGTTGAAGAGGTGTCATTTGCAGAGGGACCCAAAGCAGGTGAGAGCACTGAACAAATAGTTACATTCTTCGTTGTCTGCCACAGTGCTGTCTAGAAGAGCTTTCCACGATAATGGGCATGTTCCGTATCAGCACCGTCCAATTCAGTAGCCCCTGGCTCCATGGGGTTTTCTTTCTTTCTGTTCTTCTTTTCTTTCTTTCTTTCCTTTTTCTCTTTTTTTTTTTAAGATGGAGTCTCACTGTCTTGCCCAGGCTGGAGTGCAGTGGTGTGATCTTAGCTCACTGCAACCTCCGCCTCCTGGGTTTAAGCGATTCTCCTGCCTCAGCCTCCCGAGTAGCTGGAACTACAGGCGTGTACCACCACGCCTGGCTAATGTTTATATATATTCTTTGTTTTGTTTTGTTTTTGTTTTGTTTGAGGCAGAGTCTCGTCCTGTCGCCCAGGCTGGAATGAGGTGGCGCGATCTCGGCTCACTGCAAGCTCCGCCTCCCGGGTTTACTCCATTCTCCTGCCTCAGCCTCCCAAGTAGCTGGGACTACAGGCGCCCGCCACCACGCCCGGCTAATTTTTCTTGTATTTTTAGTAGAGATGGGGTTTCACTGTGTTAACCAGGATGGTCTGTATCTCCTGACCTCGTGATCTGACGGCCTTGGCCTCCCAAAGTGCTGGGATTATAGGCGTGAGCCACAGCGTCTGGCCTATATTTATATTTTTATTATTATTATCATTATTATTATTTTTTTTTTGAGATGGAATCTTGCACTATCACCCAGGGTGGAGTGCAGTGCTGTGATCTCAGCTCACTGCAACCTCTGCCTCCCGGGTTCAAGTGATTCTCGTGCCTCAGCCTCCCAGGTAGCTGGGACCGCATGCCACCACACCTGACTAACTTTTTTTGTATTTTTAGTGGAAACAGGATTTCACCATGTTGGCCAGGCCAGTCTTGAACTCCCAACTTCAGGTGATCCACCAACCTCGGCCTCCCAAAGTACTGGGATTACAGGCATGAGCTGCTGCATCTGACCTGCATATGTGTTTTGTGGGTTTTTTTTTTTTTTGCACTTGGCATATGGCTGGTACCATTAAAGAACTGACTTTCTGGCCAGACAACGGTGGCTTATGCCTGTAATCTCAAGCACTTTGGGAAGCCGAAGTGGGAGGATCACTTGGGGCCAGGAGTTCCAGACCAGCTTGGGCAACATAGCAAGTCCCTATCTCTACCAAAGAAAAAAAAAAAATAGCCAGGTGATATGGTGTGGGCCTTTAGTCTCGGCTGCTTGAAAGGCTGAGGTGAGAGGATTTCTCAAACTCAGTAGTTCGAGACTGCAGTGAGTTGTGATCATGCCACAACACTTCAGCCTGGGCAACAGAGCAAAATCCCATGTCAAAAAAAAAACAAAACAAAAACAAAAAAAACCTGAGCATAAGTTTTTAATTAATTCAAATGTAAATAACCACATAGAGCTAGTGGCTCCTGTAGTGGACGGCATAGCGTTAGTACAGTGGTGACAAGTCCTCTGAATTAAGTGGGTCCTTCATGGCAAATGCTTTATGGACATCCTCCTGTGAAATCCTAGAAATAGGCCGGGCAGGGTGGCTCATGCCTATAATCCCAGCACTTTGGGAGGCCGAGGCAGGCGGATCACGATGTCAACAGTTCAAGACAAGTCTAGCCAACATAGTGAAACCCCATCTCTACTAAAAATACAAAAATTAGCCAGGCATGGTAGCAGGCGCCTGTAATCCCAGCTACTCGGGAGGCTGAGGCAGGAGAATCTCTTGAACCCAGGAGTTGGAGGTTACAGTGAGCTGAGATTGCGCCACTGCACTCCAGCCTGCGCAACAAAGCGAGACTGTCTCAAAAACAAAACAAAACAAAAACACGAAATCCTAGAAATAGCTCTGTGATATGGGAGCTATAATCAGTGTTCCCACAATGAAAAATAAACTTCATTCATTCATCTGTACTTTAGTATTGTTGATAGATTTTATTTTTTAACCCAGGTGTGGTGGCTCACATATATAATCCCAACACTTTGGGAGGCTGAGGCGGGCAGATCACTTGAGGTCAGGAGTTCGAGACCAGCCTGGCCGCCAGGCACGTTGGCTCATTCCTGTAATCCCAGCACTTTGGGAGGCCAAGGTGGGTGGATTACGAGGTCAGGAGATCGGGACCATCCTGGCTAACACGGTGAAACCCCATCTCTACTAAAAATACAAAAAATTAGCCGGGTGTGGTGGCGGGCGCCTGTAGTCCCAGCTACTCGGGAGGCGGAGGCAGGAGAATGGTGTGAACCCGGGAGGCGGAGGTTGCAGTGAGCTGAGATCCGGCCACTGCACTCCAGCCGGGGCGACAGAGCGAGACTCCATTTCAAAAAATAAAAAATAAACCAGCCTGGCCAATATGGTGAAACCCCATCTCTTCTAAAACTACAAAAATTAGTCGGGCTTGGCCGGGCGCGGTGGCTCAAGCCTGTAATCCCAGCACTTTGGGAGGCCGAGACGGGCGGATCACGAGGTCAGGAGATCGAGACCATCCTGGCTAACACGGTGAAAACCTGTCTCTACTAAAAGCTACAAAAAAAAAAAAAAAAAAAATAGCCGGGCGAGGTGGCGGCGCCTGTAGTCCCAGCTACCTGGGAGGCTGAGGCAGGAGAATGGCGTGAACCCGGGAGGCGGAGCTTGCAGTGAGCTGAGATCCGGCCACAGCACTCCAGTCTGGGTGACAGAGCGAGACTCCGTCTCAAAAAAAAAAAGAAAAATTAGTCGGGCTTGATGATGGGTGCCTGTAATCCCAACTACTTGGGAGCTGAGGCAAGAGAATCACTTGAACTGGGGAAGCAGAGGTTGCAGTGAGCCAAGATCACGCCATTGCACTCCAACCTGGGCAACAAAAGCCAAACTCCATCTCAAAAAAAAAAAAAAAAGGAAAATAAAATGTTCTGAACTGAGATTGGAGTGATGGGCAACAGAGTGAGACTGTCTCAAAAAAAAAAAAAAGACTTTATCTTTTAGAAAAATTTAAACCTGGCACAGTGGCTCACACCTATAATCCCAGCAGTTTGGGAGGCTGAGGTGGGAGGATCTCTTGAGGCCTGGAGTTTGAGACCAGCCCAGGTAATATAACAAGACCCCCATCTCTAGTAAAAATTTAAAAAAATTGCTGGGTGTGGTGGGACACACCTGTGCTCCCAGCTACTGAGGAGGCTGAGGTGGGAGGACTGGTTAAGTCTGGGAGGTCAAGGCTACAGTGAACTGTGATTGCACCACTGCCCTCCATTCTGGGTGACAGAGTGTGACCCTATCTCAAAATAAATAAATAAATAAAATAAAAATGTTAGATTTACGGAAATACTGCCAAAGTAGTAGTAGAGAGTGACCAGGCCTGGTGCAGCGGCAGGTGCTTATAATCCCAGGTACTTGGGAGGCTAAGGTGGGAGGATCTCTGAGCCCAGGAGTTGCAGAACAGCCTGGGCAACATAGCCAGACCCTGTCCTTTTTTTCCTTTTTTTTTTTTGAGACCAAGTCTCCCTCTATCACCCATGGAGTGCAGTGGTGCGATCTCAGCTCACTGCAATCTGTGTCTCCTGGGTTCGAGTCATTCTCTTGCCTCAGCCTCCCGAGTAGCTGGGATTACAGGCACCCACCACCACACCCAGCTAATTTTTATATTTTTAGTAGAGACGAGTTTCACCATGTTGGCCAGGCTGGTCTCCAACTCCTGACCTCGGGTGATCCGCTTGCTTTGGCTTCCCAAAGTGCTGGGATTACAGGCGTGAGACCTGACCCTGTGTTAAAAACAAACGAAAAAACAGAGTTACCATTATTCCCTATTAGTTAAATATTTTAGTTACAAATGAGTAACATATTGGTAACAAATTAATAATGATAATTTGTTGCAATTAATGGACCAATACTGATACTTTGCTATTAACTGAAGGTCAGAGTTTATTTAGTCTTTCTTTGTGTTGCCCTAGTATCTTTTTTCTCTTCCAGGATCCCACCCAAGAGACCATCTCACTTTTTTTTTTCTTTTTGAGATGGAGTCTCGCTCTGTCACCTGGACTGGAGTGCAGTGGCATGATCTCGGCTCACTGCAGCCTTCACCTCCTGGGTTCAAGTGATCCTCCTGCCTCAGCCTCCCAAGTAGCTGGGACTACAGGCACCTGCCATCATGCCTGGCTAATTTTTGTATTTTTAGTAGAGACAGGGTTTCGCCATGTTGGCCAGGCTGGTCTTAAATTCCTGACCTCAAGTGATCCGCCTGCCTCGGCCTCCCAACGTGCTGGGATTACAGGTGTAAGCTACCGTGCCCGACCAGTCCATCTCACTTTTAGTTCTTTTATCTAGTTAGGCTCTTCTTGGCTGTGACAGATTCTCAGACTTCCCTAGTTTTTGATGACCTTGACAGTTTTGAGGAGTGCCAGTCAGGTATTTTGGTAAGAATGTCCCTCTTTTGGAATTTATCTGGCGTTTTTCTCCTAAGAGTGGGATGACACATTTTTGGCAGCAAGATCAAGGAAGTAAAGTGTCATTTTTATCACACCATATCAAGGGTACATCCTATCAAATTTATTATTTTTTTATTTAAAGAGAAAGGGTCCTGGCCGGGCACTGTGGCTCACATCTCTGATCCTAGGCCTTTGGGAGATAGAGGCAGGTAGATCACTGCATCTGGCCCTACATAAATTTGCATCACTGCATCTGGCCCTACATAAATTATTATTATTTTTTAAGCTTGTCCACAGCTGAAACATAAGTTTTCTAGAATCCTTCCACATGGGAGATTTATGTTGCTCTCCCCCATGTATTAGGTCAGTTAATTATATCAGGATGGAATGCTGGATATTTATTTATTTTATTTTACTTTTGAGATGGAGTTTTGCCCTTGTTGCCCAGGCTGGAATACAATGGCATGATCTCAGCTCACCACAACCTCTGCCTCCCAGATTCAAACGATTCTCCTGCCTCAGCCTCCCAAGTAGCTGGGATTACAGGCATGTGCCACCACGCCCGGCTAATTTTGTATTTTTAGTAGAGACGAGGTTTCTTTGTATTGGTCAGGCTGGTCTCGAACTCCCGACCTCAGGTGATCCACCCGCCTCGGCCTCCCAAAGTGCTGGAATTACTGGCGTGAGCCACCGCGCCTGGCCTGGATATTTATTTTATGCTTTTTGTTATAACCCAGTACTACTGTATTTTGTCCGTCAAACTGTTCCAGCTTTGGCCGTCTACTACTCTTTAATTTGGCTTCTGTGGCCCTTTGACATATTCCCATCAATGTGTTTTTCAGTGGTTTTTTTGTTTGTTTGTTTTATTTGAAGCAGTTGCTTACTTTGTGGCAACACAAAATGCTGCAGGCCTATCTTGTATATTTCTGCCCTTTGTCCTAGAAGCAGCCATGTCTCCAAGGGGGCCCTGGTTCCTTTTAGTAGAGAATGGTATTGAAAGCCAGGATCTGGGGCACCAAGAGTGCTCATTGCTACTGGAATGTTGTTTCTTTAGATCTTTAGATTACCAGTAGCTTTTTTTTTTTTAAAGACAGGGTCTCACTATGTTGCCCAGGCTGGAGTGCAGTGGTGCCATCTTGGCTCACTGCAACCTCAACTTCCTGGGCTCAAGCCATCCTCCCACCTCAGTGTCCCAAGTAGCTGGGACTACAGGCATGCGCCACCATGCCCACCTAAATTTTTGCATTTTTTGTAGAGACAGGGTTTTACCATGTTGCCCAGCCTGGTCTCGAACTCTTGAGCTCAAGTGATCCACCCACCTTGGTCTCTCGAAGTGCTGGGATTACAGGCATGAGCCACCGAACCCAGTATCAATAGCTCTTTTCTTTTCTTTTCTTTTCTTTTCTTTTCCTTTTCTTTTCTTTTCTTTTCTTTTTCTTTTCTTTTTTCTTTTCTTTTTCTTTTTCTTTTTTGTTTTGTTTTGTTTTTTGTGAAAGGGTCTGCACTCACCAGCTGTGTGACCTTGGGCGAGTCATTTAATCTCTCTGAGTTTCAGCTTCCTCATCTCTAAAATGGGGGTGGGCCAGATATGGTGACTCACACCTGTACTCCCAGCACTTTGGGAGGCTGAGGTGGGCAGATCATTTGATGCTAAGAGTTCAAGACCAGCCTGGCCAATATGGTAAAACCCCATGTCTACTAAAAATAAAAAAATTAGGCAAGCATGGTGGTACACACCTGTAATGCCAGCTACTCTGGAGGCTGAGGCAGGAGAATCACTTGAACCCGAGAGGGAGAGGTTGCAGTGAGCCAAGATGGCGCCACTGCACTCCAGTCTGGGCAACAGCGAGACTCTTTCTCCAATAAATACAAATAAAATGGCCGGGCGCGGTGGCTCACGCCTGTAATCCCAGCACTTTGGGAGGCCAAGGCGGGTGGATCATGAGGTCAGGAGATTGAGGCCATCCTGGCTAACACTGTGAAACCCCGTCTCTACTAAAAAGTACAAAACAAAATTAGCCGGGCGTGGTGGCGGGTGCCTGTAGTCCCAGCTACTCGGGAGGCTGAGGCAGGAGAATGCCGTGAAACCAGAGGCAGAGCTTGCAGTGAGTGGAGATCGCGCCACTGCACTCCAGCCTGGGCGACAGAGCGAGACTCCGTCTCAAAAAATAAATAAATAAAATAAAATAAATAAAATAAAATAAGGCCAGTGTGGTGGCACACGCCTGTATTCCCAGCACATTGGAGGCCAACGCAGGCAGATCACCTGAAGTCAGGAGTTTGAGACCAGCCTGACCAACATGGAGAAACCCTGTCTCTGCTAAAAATACAAAATTAGCCGGGTGTGGTGGTGGGTACCTGTAATCCCAGCTACTCGGGAGGCTGAGGCTGGAGAATCACTTAAACCCGGGAGGTGGAGGTTGCGGTAAGCCAAGAGCGCGCCATTGCACTCTAGCCTGGGAGACAAGAGTGAAACTCGGTCTCTAAAAATAAAAATGAAATAAATAAAATGGGGGTTATCATAGTACAGGTGATCCGTGAACAACCCGGGTCCTGCGTCTGAACTGTACAGGTCCAGTTACTACTGGATTTTCTTCTACCTCTGCCACCTGTGAGACAGCAAGACCAACCCCCCCCTTCTCCTCCTACTCCGAGTGAAGACGACACGAAGACGAAGACCATTATGATCCACTACCACTTAGTGAATGATGAATGTATTTTCTCTTCCTAATGATTTTTTTGTTTTTGTTTTTTTTTTGAGACAGAGTCTCGCTGTATTGCCCAGGCTGGAGTACAGTGGTATGATCTTGGCTCACTGCAACCTCCGCCTCCTGGGTTCAAGCGATTCTCCTGCCTCAGTCTCCTGAGTAGCTGGGATTACAGGTGCCCGCCACCATGCCCGCCTAATTTTTGTATTTTTAATAGAGACTGGGTTTCACTATGTTGGCCAGGCTGGTCTCAAACTCCTGACCTCAGGTGATCCGCCTGACTTGGCCTCCCAAAGTGCTGGGATTACAGGCATGAACCACCTCGCCTGGCCTCTTCCTAATGATTTTTTAAAGTACATCTTGTTTTCTCTATCTTCCTTTATCATAAAAATGTATGATAGAAATAAAATACAGAATATGTGTTAATGGACGGTATATGTTCTGAGTAAGGTTTCTGGTCAACAGTGGGCTATTGGTGGTTAAGTTTTGGGGCAGTGTGTACAAGGGTCAGGCACCCTTCCTGAGGGCACTGTGAGAACTAAATTGACCCACTTTTACAATCTTTAGAACCAAGGGCAGGTGCTGGGGCTCACACCTGTAATTCCGGCACTTAGGGAGGCTGAGGCAGGAAGATCCTTGAGGCCAAGAGTTTGAGACCAGCCTGGGCAATAAAGCAAGACTCCGTCTCTACAAAAATTTTTAAAACTTAACCAGGTGGCCGGGCACAGTGGCTCACGCCTGTAATCCCAGCACTTTGGGACGCCGAGGCAGGCAGATCACAAGGTCAGGAGATCGAGACCATCCTGGCTAACATGGTGAAACCCCGTCTCTACTAAAAATACAAAAAATTAGTCAGGCGTGATGGCGGGCGCCTGTAGTCCCAGCTGCTGGGGAGGCTAAGGCAGGAGAATGGTGTGAACCCGGGAGGCAGAGCTTGCAGTGAGCCGAGATTGTGCCACTGCACTCCAGCCTGGGCGACAGAGCTAGACTCTGTCTCAAAAAAAAAAACTTAACCAGAGTGCTGGCGTGTGCCTGTAGTCCCAGCTAGTCAGGTGACTGAGGTGGGCGGATCCCTTGAGCTCAAAAGTTTGAGGTTGCCATGAGCCATGATCGTGCCACTGCACTCCAGCCTGGGTGACAGCAAGACCCTGTCTCTAAAAAAATTTTTCTAAAAAACCAAAACCGAGATCTGGTTGGTCTCAAAGATCTTTATTTGCCTGCTCTGATTGTGATATAGGAAGTTCCTGTCTGGTTTTGCTTTTCTTTTTGTGATGGAGTCTGTCTCTGTCATCCAGGCTGGAGTGCAGTAGCACAATTTCTGCTCCCTGCAACCTCCACTGATAGTGGATTACACTTTTATTTTTAGTTTTTTATGAGATGGAGTTTTACTCTTGTCGCCCAGGCTGGAGTGCAATGGCAAGATCTCAGCTCACTGCAACCTCCGCCTCCCGGGTTCAAGCGATTCTCCTGCCTCAGCCTCTCAAGTAGCTGGGATTACAGGCACACACACCCACGCTTGGCTAATTTTTTTGTATTTTTAGTAGAGACATGGTTTTGCCATGTTGGCCAGGTTATTCTCGAACTCCTGACCTCAAGTGGTCCACCCGCCTTGGCCACCCAAAGTGTTACAGTCATGAGTCACCGTGTCTGGCTCTGTTTTCCTTTTTTTTTTTTTTTTTTTTTTTTTAATCAGAAGCATAGTTTTGATCCTAGGAAGTAGGAATCCATTGGCCACGGTAGTTCGGGGTTTTCTTGCCGTCCCTCTCAGTCCCTGTCCGTTCCTTCAGCATAAGCTGTTGTGAGTCCAGGAGGTTAGGAGACATAGAAGCTGACTGAGCCCAAGTCCCTGCTGTAGAGGATATCACTGCCCCAAGGCAAAGACGGACACGTGGACACATAAATCCACCCAGCGTGACGAGGGATGGGCACAGATCGGTCTCCCACGGAGGGCAGTGTCGGGGCCACATTAATCCATGAGGAAGGGTTGGCCGAGCAGAGAAGAGAGATGGGGAGTTCCAGACAGAGGGATTGGCAGGAGAAATGGCACAAAGCCGTTTCATTTTATTTATTTTATTTTATTTATTTTAATTTTAGACAGGGCCTCACTCTGTTGCCCAAGCTGGAATGCCATGGTGCGATCATGGCTCACTGCAGCCTCAGCCTCCTGGGCTCTTTTTTTTTTTTTTTTTTTAAGAGATAGGGTCTTGCTCTGTCACCCAGGCTGGAGTGCAGTGGCATGATCACAGTTCACTACAGCCTCAAAACTTTTGTCAGGGAGGATCATTTGGGGAGCAGGGGCGCTGGTTCGGAGGGGAGATCACAGTGAGGTGTCACTGACCTTGAGGAGCCCTGGAAAGTCGGGCAGAGAAGCTCTGATGTGATCCCATAGCCCATGTAGTCAACCCACTACAGCCCAATGCGGCCCATGCCTGTTTTCCAACGGCCCGTGAGCCAGGAATGATTTTTCCACGGTTGGAAAACTAACAGTAGTATTTTGTGACATGTGAAAAATACATGAAATGCAAGTTTCAGTGTCCATAAAGTTTGACAGTAACACAGCCACTCCTCTCCTTTGTGTGTGGCCAGGGGACGCTCTTGAGCTGCCACAGAGGTGGAAGTTGTGCAGACAGGACCCGCTGTATGCATGTGCAAACTGCATCACGCAGGGCCCTGCCCTTCCACTGTCCCCATTCTGAAGTTCTTTATAGTTTATGACTGAAGGGCCCCACGTTTTTATTTTGCATCAGGCTATGGAAATTATATAGCCGGCTCTGGCAACAGAGGACACGTACCCTACAAAGCCCCAAATATTTGCTATCAGACCCTTTTCAGGAAACATTGGTGGATCCCACCCCACCTCTCCCAGAGATTTGTATGTCCTGATACCCTGGAACCAATTAATATGGTACGTCACATGGCAGGCTTAAGGGTCTTTTTTTCTTTTTTTAAGAGACAGGGTCTGGCCGGGTTCGGTGGCTCACGCCTGTAATCCCAGCACTTTGGGAGGTTCACTACAGCCTCAAAACTTTCAGGCTCAAGTGATCCTCCTGGCTTAGCCTCCTGAGTAGCTGGGGCTACAGACATCATCCCCAGCTAATTAAAAAAAATTTTTTTTAGAAATGGGGTCTCACGGCCGGGCGCGGTGGCTCAAGCCTGTAATCCCAGCACTTTGGGAGGCCGAGACGGGCGGATCACAAGGTCAGGAGATCGAGACCATCCTGGCTAACACGGTGAAACCCCGTCTCTACTAAAAAGTACAAAAAACTAGCCGGGCGAGGTGGCAGGCGCCTGTAGTCCCAGCCACTCAGGAGGCTGAGGCAGGAGAATGGCGTGAACGCGGGAGGCGGAGCTTGCAGTGAGCTGAGATCCGGCCACGGCACTCCAGCCTGGGCGACAGAGCGAGACTCCGTCTCAAATAAAAAAAAAAAAAAAAAGAAATGGGGTCTCACTATGTTGCCCAAGCTGGTGTTATTGAACTCCTGGCCTCAAATGATACTCCCAACTCAGCCTCCCAGTGTTGGGATTATAGGTGTGAGCCACTGTGCCCAACCTGGTTAAAGATTTTGAGATGGGCCAGGCATGGTGACTCACGCCTGTAATTCCAGCACTTTGGGAGGCTGAGGTGGGTGGATCACCTGAGGCCAGGAGTTTGAGACCAGCCTGGCCAACATGCTGAAACCCTGTCTCCACTAAAAATACCAAAATTGGCCAGCTATGGTGGCGCACGCCTATAGTCCCAGCTACTTGGGAGGCTGGGGTTGCCGTGAGCCGAGGTCGCACCACTGCACTTCAGCCTGGACAACAGAGCAAGACTATCTCAAAAAAAAAAAAGATCTTGAGGCCGGGCGCGGTGGCTGAAGCCTGTAATCCCAGCACTTTGGGAGGCCGAGATGGGCGGATCACGAGGTCAGGAGATCGAGACCATCCTGGCTAACACGTTGAAACCCCGTCTCTACTAAAAATACAAAAAACTAGCCGGGCGAGGTGGCGGGCACCTGTAGTCCCAGCTACTCGGGAGGCTGAGGCAGGAGAATGGCATAAACCCGGGAGGCAGAGCTTGCAGTGAGCTGAGATCGGCCACTGCACTCCAGCCTGGACGACAGAGCAAGACTCTGTCTCAAAAAAAAAAAAAATACAAATACAAAAATTAGCCAGGCATGGCGGCACATGCCTGTAATCCCAGCAACTCAGGAGGCTGAAGCAGGAGAAAAGCAGGAGAATCGCTTGAACCCAGGAATCGGAGTTTGCTGTGAGCTGAGATCGTGCCACTGCAATCCAGCCTTGACGACAGTGAGATCTGTCTTAAACAAACAAAGAATTTATCTTTTAGCTGAAAGAGTTTAAAACTGAGAGACTGCCGGGTGCGGTGGCTCACGCCTGTAATCCCAGCACTTTGGGAGGCCGAGGCGGGCGGATCATGAGGTCAGGAGATCGAGACCATCCTGGTTAACACAGTGAAACCGTGTCTCTACTAAAAATACAAAAAACTAGCCGGGCGAGGTGGCGGGCGCCTGTAGTCCCAGCTACTTGGGAGGCTGAGGGCAGGAGAATGGCGTAAACCCGGGAGGCAGAGCTTGCAGTGAGCTGAGATCTGGCCACTGCACTTCAGCCTGGACGACAGAGCAAGACTCTGTCTCAAAAAAAAAAAAAATACAAATACAAAAATTAGCCAGGCATGGCGGCACATGCCAGTAATCCCAGCAACTCAGGAGGCTGAAGCAGGAGAAAAGCAGGAGAATCGCTTGAACCCAGGAATCGGAGTTTGCTGTGAGCTGAGATCGTGCCACTGCAATCCAGCCTTGACGACAGTGAGATCTGTCTTAAACAACAAAGAATTTATCTTTTAGCTGAAAGAGTTTAAAACTGAGAGACTGCCGGGTGCGGTGGCTCACGCCTGTAATCCCAGCACTTTGGGAGGCCGAGGCGGGCGGATCATGAGGTCAGGAGATCGAGACCATCCTGGTTAACACAGTGAAACCGTGTCTCTACTAAAAATACAAAAAACTAGCCGGGCGAGGTGGCGGGTGCCTGTAGTCCCAGCTACTTGGGAGGCTGAGGCAGGAGAATGGCGTAAACCCGGGAGGCAGAGCTTGCAGTGAGCTGAGATCCGGCCACTGCACTCCAGCCTGGACGACAGAGCAAGACTCCGTCTCAAAAAAAAAAAAAAATACAAATACAAAAATTAGCCAGGCATGGCGGCACATGCCTGTAATCCCAGCAACTCAGGAGGCTGAAGCAGGAGAAAAGCAGGAGAATCGCTTGAAACCAGGAATCAGAGTTTGCTGTGAGCTGAGATCGTGCCACTGCAATCCAGCCTTGACGACAGTGAGATCTGTCTTAAACAAACAAAAAAAGAATTTATCTTTTAGCTGAGAGTTTAAAACTGAGAGACTACCGGGTGTGGTGGCTCACGCCTGTAATCCCAGCACTTTGGGAGGTCGAGGCAGGCGGATCACGAGGTCAGGAGATCGAGACCATCCTGGTTAACACGGTGAAACCCCGTCTCTACTAAAAATGCAAAAACTTAGCCAGGCATGGTGGCAGGCGCCTGTAGTCCCAGCTACTCGGGAGGCTGAGGCAAGAGAACTCCCAGCCTCAGGTGGTCTACCTACCTCGGCTTTCCAAAGTGCTGGGATTACAGGCATGAGCCATGGCACCCGGCCCTCTCTATCTCTCTCTTTCTCTTCCTTCCTTTCTTTTCTTTTCCCTCCTTCCCTCCTTTCTTTCTCTTTCTCTCCCCTCCCTTCCTTCCTTCCTTCCTTTTTTCCTTCTTTCCACAGGAACCTGGGACAAGTAGAAGATACAACATGAGGAGTGGGGAGGCCTCCAGGGAGGCCATCTAGACAACTGAAGGAGAGATGGCAAAGTGGACTGGTGGCTGGAGGAGTGCTGGAGGGTTCTGGAGAAAAGGAGGCTGATTCCAGATGTCTAAGATGTGGGGTCAGCAGGACCCTGAGTGACCAGTGAAATGTGGAGAAGGTGGCAGCCAGGTCAATTGGAGACAGATGTGGGGGAAAGCCATTCTGTCTCAAAATTCTGGAGGGTTCCATATACCGGATGGAGTTACTCTGGGGGCATCATCAGAAATGGGTGTGCCTGTCAGGCGAGCAGTTCACTGGTCAGTCCCCACACAGAGCTGAGGCATCACAGCCCACCCCAGTTCACTGTCCATTCTGAAAACAGAAGCCGGGCAAGCTCCAAAAAGCCAGAAGAACCTTCTAGAAGCCCTGTGTTCTGAGGCCCAACTTCAATCCAATGCCACCTCAAGCACCAGTGAGATCAGTCATAGGAGAAGATTAGAGGCTTTATGTTTTTTCTCAGGCAGTTGAGTTTATTTTCAGGTTAGCAGCAGTTTGGAGTTCACTTCCTGGATGAGGTCAGAGTTGGAGGGGCAGGTGGCCACGGTGTTGCTGTGTGAAGAGTCCTTGCAGCCACGGCTCATTGGCAGTTCTACCTTGTGCACAGTTCTGACCTGAAGAGACTGGCCCTGGAGCAGACACAGGAATACCAGGCTTACTTACTTACTTCCTTTATTTATTTATTTATTTTTGAGATGGAATCTCACTCTGTCGCCAGGCTGGAGTGCAGTGGCGTGATCTTGGCTCACTGCAACCTCCACTTCCTGGGTTCAAGCGATTCTCCTGCCTAACCTTCCCCAGTAGCTGGGATTACAGTTACATGCCACCACACCCAGCTAATTTTGTATTTTTAGTAGAGATGGGGGTTTCACCATGTTGGCCAGGATGCTCTTGATCTCCTGACCTCGTGATCCACCTGCCTTGGCCTCACAAAGTGCTGGGATTATAGGCGTGAGCCACCGCGCCTGGCCTGTTTATTTGTTTAAGACAGAGTCTTTCTCTTGTCCCCCAGGCTACAGTGCAGTGGCACGATCTCAGCTCACTGCAACCTCTGCGTCCCAGATTCAAGCGATTCTCTTGCTTCAGCCTTCTGAATGGTTGAGATTACAGGCACCCACTACCACACCGGGCTAATTTTTTTGTATTTTTAGCAGAGATGGGGTTTCACCGTGTTGGGCAGTCTGGTCGAGAACTCCTGATCTCAAATGATCCACCTGCCTCAGCCTCCTAAAGTGCTGGGATTACAGGTGTGAGCCACCGTGCCTGGCCACCATGCTTAACTTTAGGAATTACTTCACTTTCCCCAGCCACAGTTTGTTTATTTGTACAAGACAGGCAGTACTGGTGCCACCACCTCGAGAGCCTGTTTAAAGCAAGAACCCAGCAGGGCACTTAACGCACCTTCTTGGTGGCCGTCCAGTAAACAACATGGGGGTCAGTGACCCAGAGGGCAGCACAGACCTCTCCACTGCTTGTCACAGAATTGCAGCCTCTCTAACACCACACGCAAGATAACACCGGTCACTGGCCTGAGCCAGCTCGGGACATTTTCCAGAGTTCACTTTCTGGATCCTACCTATAACCCTTCCATTCCTTTTTCTTTCTTTTTCTTTCTCTCTTTTTCTTTTTCTTTCTCTCTCTCTCTCCTTTCTTTCTCTTTTTTTCTCTTTCTCTTTCTTTTTCTTTCTCTCTTGTTCTTTCTTTTTTTCTTTCCTTCTTTCTCTTTATTTTTCTTTCCTTCTTTCTCTTTCTCTTTTTTCTTTCTTTCTCTTTTTCTTTCTTTCTTTTTCTTTCTCTTTATTTCTTTTTTTCTCTCTCTCGTTCTTCTTTCTCTTGCTTTCTCCTTCCTTCCTTTCTTCCTTCCTTCTTCCCTCTTTCTCTCTCTCTCTCTCTTTTTCTCTTTCTCTTTCTTTTCTTTCTCTCTTGTTCTTTCTTTTTTTCTTCCTTCTTTCTCTTTTTCTTTCTTTCTTTTTCTTTCTTTTTCTTTCTTTCTCTTTTTCTTCTTTCTCTTTTTCTTTCTTTTTCTTTCTCTCTCTCTCTTTCTTTCTCTTTTTTCTTTCTTTCTCTTTTTCTTTCTTTCTTTTTCTTTCTCTCTTTTTCTTTTTCTTTCTCTCTCTCTCTCTCTCTCTCCTTTCTTTCTCTTTTTCTCTTTCTTTTTCTTTCTTTGATGGAGTCTCATTCTGTTACCCAGGCTAGAGTGCAGTGGCGCAATCTTGGCTCACTGCAACCTCCGCCTCCTGGGTTCAAGTGATGCTCCCGCCTCAGCCTCCCGAGTAGCTGGGACTACATGTGTGTGTCACCAAGCCCGGCTAATTTTTGTATTTTAGTAGAGATAGTATCGCCGTGTTGGCCATGCTGGTCACAAACCCCTGACCTCAAGTGATCTACTCATCTCGGCCTCCGAAAGTGCTGGGATTACAGGTGTGAGTCACCATGCCCGGTCTCCAGAATATTTTCATCACCCCATGAAGAAACCTGTACCCATTAGCTGTCACTCCCCATCCCTGGAACCCACCAGTCTACTTCCTGACTCCACGGATTTTTCTACTCTGGATACTTCATACAAATGGAATCTTATCCAGTGAATTATTTTGTGTCTGGTTTCTTTTTTTTTTTTTTTTTTTTTTTTTTTTTTTTTTTTTTTTTTTTTTTTTTTTTTTTTGAGGTGGAGTCTCGCTCTGTCTCCCGGACTGGAGTGCAGTGGCCGGATCTCAGCTCACTGCAAGCTCCGCCTCCCGGGTTACGCCATTCTCCTGCCTCAGCCTCCCGAGTAGCTGGGACTACAGGCGCCCGCCACCTCGCCCAGCTAGTTTTTTTTGTATTTTAGTAGAGACGGGGTTTCACGTGTTAGCCAGGATGGTCTCGATCTCCTGACCTCGTGATCCACCCGTCTCGGCCTCCCAAAGTGCTGGGATTACAGGCTTGAGCCACCGCGCCGGCCACGTGTCTGGTTTCTTTCACTGAGCATGTTTTTAAGGTTCATGTGCTATTGTAGAAGGAGTTAGTACTTCATTCCTTTTTAGGGTTGAATATAATTTCATCCTATGCTGGAGGCTGAGTCAGGAGGCTTACTTGAGGCGGGGAGTTCCCTTAAGCCACATAGCAAGACTCTAACTTTAAAACATCTTTGAAAAATCAAGCCTGCGTGGGGTGGTTCATGCCTGTAATCCCAGCACATTGATGGTCCAAGGCAGGCTGATCACCTGAGGTCAGGAGCTTGAGACCAGCCTGGCCAACACAATGAAAGCCTGTCTCTACTAAAAATGCAAAAATTAGCGGGGCATGGTGGCGGGAGCCTGTAGTCCCAGCTACTCAGGAGGCTGAGGCAGGAGAATTGCTTGAACCTGGGAGGCAGAGGTTGCAGTGAGCCAAGATCGTGCCACTTTTACTGCAGCCTGGGCGACACAAAATTCCATATCAAAAAATAAAAATAAAATAAAAATTAGCTGGAAGTTGGCAGGGTGCAGTGTCTCACCCCTGTAATCTTAGCCTGTTGGGAGGCCGAGGGGGTCTGATCACCTGAGAATTGCTTGAACCCAAGAGGCGGAGGTTGTGGCAAGTGTAGTGGTGCGATCTCGGCTCACTGCAACCTCTGCCTCGTCAGTTCAAGTGATTCTCCTGCCTTAGCCTCCCTGAGTAGCTGGGACTACAGGCACCCGCCATCACGCCCAGCTAATTTTTTTTGTATTTTTAGTAGAGATGAGGTTTCACCATGTTGGCCAGACTGGTCTTGAACTCTTGACCTCAGGTGATCCTCCCGCCTCAGCTTCCCAAAGTGCTGAGATTACAGGCATGAGCAACCGCACCCAGCCTTTCTTTTTCTTTTCTTTTCTTTCCTTTTTTTTTTTTGAGACAGAGTCTGCTCTGTTGCCCAGGCTGGAGTGCAATGGCATGATCTTGGCTCACTGCAACCTCTGCCTCCTGGATTCAAGCAATTCTCCTGCCTCAGCCTCCTGAGTAGCTGGGATTACAGGCACGCACCACCACACCCATCTCATTTTTGTGGGTTTTATTTTTATTTATTTATTTTTTGAGACGGAGTTTCGCTCTTGTTGCCCGGAACGACAAGAACAGGAGATTCTTGTTGCCAAGAATCTCCTGGGTTCAAGAGATTCTCCTGCCTCAGCCTCCCGAGTAGCTGGAATTATAGGCGTCCACCACCATGCCTGGCTAATTTTTTGTATTTTTAGTAGAGATGGGGTTTCACCATGTTCGCCAGGCTGGTCTCAAACTCCTGACCTCAGGTGATCCACCCACCTAAGCTTCCCAGAGTGCTGGAATTACTGCCGTGTGCCACCACGCCTGGCCTAATTTTTGTATTTTTGGTAGAGACGAGCTGTCACCATGTTGACCAGGCTGCTCTTGAACTCTTGACCTCAGGTGATCTGCCTATCTCAGCCTACCGAAGGTGCTGGGATTATAGGCGTGAGCCACCATGCCTGGCCTTCTTCCTATTCTTTCTTTCTTTTTTTTTTTTTTTCTTTTTTTGAAACGGAGTCTCACTCTGTCGCCCAGGTTGGAGTGCAGTGGCGCGATCTCGGCTCACTGCAAGCTCTGCCTCCCGGGCTCAAGTGATTCTCCTGCCTCAGCCTCCCGAGTAGCTGGGACTACAGGCGGCCACCAGCACAGCCGGCTAATTTTTGTTTTTTTGAGTAGAGACAGGGTTTCACCGTGTTAGCCAGGATGGTCTCGATCTTCCGACCTTGTGATCCGCCTGCCTCAGCCTCCCAAAGTGCTGGGATTCCAGATATGTGCTCCCAGCCCCTTCTTCCTATTCTTTGAAAGCCACCAGTTGCCCTCCTATGATAACCCATTATCTATTAACCCATGGGTCTATTAACCCATGAATGGATTGATCTGTTCATGAGGGCAGAATTCTCCTGACCCAGTCACCCCTTAAAGGCCCCACCTCTGTCAACACTGACTGCTGCATCAAGGATTAAGTTTCACCAGGAGTTTTGGAGGGAACGAACATTGAAACAGTAGCACCAGGTGTTATCAGTCTATTACAAGCTCATGCAAATTGATAAGCACCAAAGGTGCAGAGATCAGAAACAGACAATTCCCAAGAGGAGAAGGGGAGTCTAGGAGCCTACGAGTGGATGTATTGGGCATCAGGGGAGGGCCTGTTGGCCGGGGTGGGTCACAGCAAGGATCATTCCAATGCTGCCAGGACCTCAACACTTGCTTTCCAAAGGGGTGGCTGCCATTTCAATTGGAGAGACCCTTTGGATAATGCATACCCAGCATGTAAGAGGGTTCATAGGCCAAGCGTGGTGGTTCACGCCTGTAATCCCAGCACTTTGGAAGGCTGAGGCAGAAGGAGAATTGCTTGACTGCGGGAGTTCAAGACCAGCCAGGGCAACATAGCAAGAACCTGTCTCTATGAAAAAAAAAAAAAAAAGGTCGGGCCCAGTGGCTCCTGCCTGTAATCCCAGCACTTTGGGAGGTTGAGGCAGGCGGATCACCTGAGGTCAGGAGTTCGAGCTCAGTAGCTCTGTAAAAAATATAATAATTAGCTGGGCATGGCAGTCATTAGCACGCCTGTAATCCTGGTTACTGGAGAGGCTGAGACGTGAGAATCGCTTCATCCTGGGAGGCGGAGGTTGCAGTGAGCCTATCGCGCCATTGCACTCCAGCCTGGGCAACAGAACGAGACTCCATCTCAAAAAAAAAAAAAAAAAAAAGAGGGTTCATAGTCTGAGCTTGTGATTATACCACTGAAAATTACCCCCAAGCCACCTGTGGAAGGGCCGCCTGCAGGAGGACGTGTCTTAGGATCTTTAATAAGTTACCTTCTGGTTGGAAACTACCTAAATGCCCAGCACTCAGGTTGACCCGGTAAATCATGCACCTATAGGAGTTACGGTCGGGAGGCCTGTGACCCTGTAGAGTAGTAGTGGCTCCCAGGCCCTGGGCCAAGCACTGTACTGATACACTCAAATCCTCACAGTAACAGCCCGTTCAGTTCTGTTAGCCCCATTTTACAGCAAGGGGCTGCTCTGGGGGAGGGGAGGAGCCCAGCTGGGTGGGAGATCGTGGGTTCATGGTGACATCTGTGGGTAGTCCATCCAATCAAGGGCCTGAGGCTTAAGAGGCTTGAATTTGGGGGAGACAGGGACATTCTCAATGGTGCAGTTAAAGTGGTGGCTTCAGGTCCAGCTGGGAGAGGAAGAAACAGCTAGGGAAAAGGCATGTATTCGTCTTTTTTTTTTTTTTTTTGAGACAGAGTCTTGCTGTGTCACCCAGGCTGGAGTGCAGTGGTGCGATCTTGGCTCACTGCAAGCTCTGCCTCCTGGGTTCACGCCATTCTCCTGCCTCAGCTTCCCGAGTAGCTGGGACTACAGGTGCCCGCCACCTGCTAAACCCAGCTAATTTTTTCTATTTTTAGTAGAGATGGGGTTTCACCGTGTTAGTCAGGATGGTCTCGATCTTCTGACCTCATGATCCGCCTGCCTCGGCCTCCCGAAGTGCTGGGATTATAGGCATGAGCCACCGCGCCCGGCCGTATTAGTCTTTTTTTTTTTTTTGGAGACAATCTTGCTCTGTCATCTCGGCTGGGCTGGAGTGTAATGGCACGATCTCGGCTCACTGCAACCTCCGCCTCCCAGGTTCAAGTGATTCTCATGCCTCAGCCTCCCGAGTAGCTGGGATTACAGGCATGTGCCACCAAACCCGGCTAATTTTTGTATTTTCGGTAAAGACAGGGTTTTCACCTTGTTGGCCAGGCTGGTCTCAAACTCTTGGGTGACAGTGATCTGCCCACCTCGGCCTCCCAAACGGCTGATATTACAGACATGAGCTACCGCCCAGTCTCAGTGGTCTTTGTTCCATCCTCATTCCCATTCAGTACCTGATGTGCTTCTGTCTTACTGGGGTGCACCCTGGGGGACGCATGACTGTGCTACAGCCCATGGGGTTTCAGCAGGATGAGCAGAGGACCTTGGGTGGCCCTTGTTACCCACACTGCTGACTGAGGCTTGGGGAGGGATCATATGGAAATCACCCAGCTGGCCAGAGCAGTTGCAGCCACATCAGGTCGAGGTCAGGAACCAGCAGTGGGATTGGGTGGGCCCCCGTGAGAGAGACGGCCAAACCCTGAAACTAGCCTCCACCCTCCAGGGTGCAGGGGCTTCCCTGGACACAAACTTTCCTTCCTCGTCCTCCTCTTTATACCATTGCACCCGGGTTTGTCTGTCTGTTTTTAGTGACAGAGGCTTGCTCTGTCGCCCAGGATGGAGTGCAGTGGCATCATAGCTCACTGCAACCTCCGCCTCCCAGATTCAAGCGATCCTCCTGCCTCAGTCTCCTGAGTAGCTGAGATTATAGGTGTGTGCCACCACATCCGGCTAATTTTTAAATTTTTTTTTTGTTTGTTTGTTAGTGGAGACGGGGATTCATTATGTTGGCCAGGCTGGTCTTGAACTCCTGATCTCAAGTGATCCACCTGCTTCAGCCTCCCAAAGTGCTGGGATTACAGACATGAGCCACCGGCACCCGGCCCCTGGGGTTTTCTTTACCCAGATCCCTGCTGCCTTCCCTTCCTGTGGCTGACGTCTCCCTACCTTGTCCCCCAGAAATGCAGCTGCTTTGCCCTCAACCACAGCTCCCTCATCCAGTGCAGGGCCTGGCTCTTGACTGAGACACCAGCAAATGTGAGCCCTGCTCTCCTGGGTCACTGCAGGCTCCTTCAGGAAGGAGGCGGGGATCTGTCCCCCTTGGCGTCCCCAGTGCCCCGCATGGGGGGCCTGGCACCCATGAGGCAGTCGAAGCTTGCGGACCAGATGAACGAGCAGTGAGCCCTACCTTCGAGGGCCTGTCTTGAGGACACCAGGTGGGTTTATGACATCCCAGCAGACACGAGGCCCCCACGGACCAGTCCCTCTCCGGCACTGGCACCAGGGCTCTTGCCCCACTAGATCAGGCCTCGCAAGCTTGGGGTCCCTTTTCCAGTCAGCAAGAGAGGCACTCCACTCCTGCTCCAGCCCAAGGAGAACCTGCCAACTCCAAGGGGTGGCCATTGAGGGGATCAGTGACATAAGTCCTTCAGAGGCAGCAGGGACAAGGAGCTGTAGGGAGAATAGGGCAGGTCTGGGGTGCGGGGTGCTGGCAAGGTGCAGACCCACCACCCCAACCCAACCCCTCCTCCGCAAATCCCATCATCTCTGCCCTGTGCCCCATGAACAAACCAGCTCCTTTCCAGCCCAGTGACCAGCACAGGCTCAAGACGGTCCCCTCAGACATTGTCTGCCTGACCACCTCTTCCAGCACAGTGAAGGGCATGGGATCCGGAGGCCAGAGGGGGCCAGGCTTGGGGTGGGGAGAAAAACATCACTATTCTTAGATCCCTCATCCTCCAGGGCTCGGGTCAGGCCGAGCAGTCACATTCCAGAGGTAGAAGCCATCAGCCCACACAAATGCTTCTGTTCCCTGAGGAGGCCAAGGGTCACCAGGAACTAAAATCAGCTTTTCCCAAGAAAAGCAGGAGACAGGGTGGGGGGTGGGGGCAGGGGTAGAAAGGCCAAAGGTCACCCAGTAAAAACCTTCCAGCTGCCCCTGCTGGGAAACCCCCTCTGAGTCCGGAGGGATGAGGACAGAAGCATTCTCACCCTCTAGGCTACCCGCTGGCTGATTCTTCCTGGTAGGGGGTGGTCCTGTGCATTCTAGATTATTTAGCAGCTCTCTGGCGGCCCACCACCCGCCCCCCTCACCACCACCACCCCCCCACGCGAGTGGTGACAGCCAAATATCTCTCCAGGTACAGCCAGGTGTCCCCTGGGGGCAAAATCGACCCCAGATGAGAACTGCACTTTCCCCGAACAGAGCTTCCAGGTCACGTCTGGGGTAGGTATTTAGGAGGCTGCTGTTCTATGGACTCTGTTCTCTCAGCCTGGAATCCTCTTCCCACATAGCACAACCCCCGCCAGCCCTGCAGTCTTTCAGAACTAAACCCACACATCACCTCCCTCAGGAAGTTTCCTGTGGACCCCCTGTCTTATGAGTTTGGCCCCCACGGATGCTGTGGTAGGTAAAATAATGCCCCCTTGGCCAGATACGGTGGCTCACACCTGTAATCCCAACACTTTGGGATGCCGAGGAGGGAGGATCGCTTGAACCTAGGAGTTTGAGACCAGCCTGGACAACATAGCAGGACACAGTCTCTACAAAATATTTTTTTTAAATTAGCTGGGGCCTGGCGCGGTAGGTCACGCCTGTAATACCAACATTCTGGGAGGCTGAGGTGGGCGGATCATGAGGTCAAGAGATTGAGACCATCCTGGCCAACATGGTTAAACCCCGTGTCTAGTAAAAATACAAAAATTAGCTGCGTGTATTGGCATGTGCCTGTAGTCCCAGCTACTCAGGAGGCTGAGGGAGGAGAATCGCTTGAACTCCCGGAAGTGGAAGTTGCAGTGAGCCGAGATAGTACCGCTGCACTCCAGCCTGGCGACAGAGCAAGACTCGTATCAAAAAAAACATTAGCAGGGGCTGGTTGCAGTGGCTCATGCCTATAATCCCAGCACTTTGGGAGGCCAAGGCAGGTGGATCCCTTGATCCCAGGAGTTTGAGACCAGTCTGGCCAACAAGGTGAAAGCCCAACTCTACTAAAAATACAAAAATTAGCCAGGCGTGGTGGCACATGCCTGTAGTCCCAGTTCTACTTGAGGGGCTGAAGCAGGAGAATTGCTTAAACTCAGGCGGGGGGCAGAGGTTGCAGTGAGCTGAGATTGAGCCACTGCACTTCAGCCTTGGCTACAGAGCAATACCCTGTCTCAAAAAAAAAAAAAAAAAGCTGGTCTCTGTGGCTCATGCGTGTAATCCCAGCACTTTGGGAGGCTGAGGTGAGTGGATCACCTGAGGTTGGGAGTTCGAGACCAGCCTGTCCAACATGGAGAACCCTGTCTCTACTAAAAATACAAAATTAGCTGGGCGTGATGGCGCATGCCTGCAATCCCAGCTACTCGGGAGGCTGAGGCAGGAGAATTGCTTGAACTTGGGGGGCAGATGTTGCTGTGAGATGGAGCCACTGCACTCCAGCCTTGGCTATAGAGCAAGACTCTGTCTCAGAAAAAAACAAAAAAAAATGTGGGGAGGCAGGAGGGTCACCGTCAGAAAGAGACTGGAAGAGGCCATGCTGCTAGCTGTGAAGGTGGAGGAAGGGGCCCCAAGTTAGAGCTGTGGGTACCTCTAGAAGCTGGGAAAGGCTGAAAATGGAGCTTCCAGGAGGAACCAGCCTCATCAACGCCTTAATTTTAGGACATCTGACCTCCAGTGCTGTAAAATCATAAGTCTGTGTCGCTTTAGGCTGCTCTGTTTCTGGTCATTTGTTTCAGCAGCCACAAGAGACTCATACCAGCCTCTGCTCTGCAGCCCCGAGTCAGCCCTGGAGAGCCACCGGGCAGTCAGGCTGGCATTTGCCCTTCCTGGCACGAGCTTTGTAACCTGGCAGAGCTGCTGGCTGTGACAAGCATCTCCTAGGAGATGGGGGAACTCAATGGAAAAAGGTTTCAGAGTCAGGGCTTAGGTAGACCACATTCCTTCAAGCTTTATGCTATACAGAGCTTCGCTAGGAAGGTGGAGAAGCAGACAAAGTGACTCGTGTTCTCTCCAATTTATTTATGTATTTAATTTGTTTTCAGATGGACTCTCTCCCTGTCATCCAGGCTGGAGTACAGTGGCTTGATCTTGGCTCACTGCAACTTCCGCCTGGTGGGTTCAAGCGATTCTCCTGCCTCAGCCTCCCAAGTAGCTGGAATTACAGATATGCACCACCACGCCCAGCTAGTTTTTTGGTATTTTTAGTGGAGATGGAGTTTCACCATGTTGGCCAGGTTGGTCTCCAACTCCTGACCTCAAATAATCCACCTGCCTTGGCCTCCCAAAGTGCTGGGATTACAGGCGTGAGCCACTATGCCCAGCCCAAATAATTTTTTTAAAAGGCCAGGCTGGTGGCTCATATCTGGAATCCCAGCACTTTGGGAGGCTGTGGTAGGAAGATCACTTGAGCCCAGGAGCCCAGGAGTTCCAGGCTGTAGTGAGTTGTGATCATGCCACTGCACTCCAGCCGGGATGACAGAGGGAGACCCTACCGCCAACCCTGCCCACGAAAAAAGTGATCCCTATAAAGACCCAAGGGTCCAATCTTTGTTTCATGGTAGCTTTGTTCTTTATTTCTTATTACTTATTCTTTTTTTTTTTTTTTTTTGAGACGGAGTCTCACTCTGTCGCCCAGGCTGGAGTGCAGTGGCCGGATCTCGGCTCACTGCAAGCTCTGCCTCCCAGGTTCACGCCATTCTCCTGCCTCAGCCTCCCGAGTAGCTGGGACTACAGGTGCCCGCCACCTCGCCCGGCTAGTTTTTTTGTATTTTTTAGCAGAGACGGGGTTTCGCCGTGTTAGCCAGGATGGTCTTGATCTCCCAACCTCGTGATCTGCCCGTCTTGACCTCCCAAAGTGCTGGAATTACAGGCTTGAGCCACCACGCCCGGCCACTTATTCATTTTTTAATATTCTGAATAGTCAAAGTCAAGATGCAGCTGACTTTGAAATGCTTCCCAGCTAAGTGCAATGGGCTCACACCTGTAATCCCAGCACTTGGGAGGCTGAGGTGAGTGGATCACCTGAGGTTGGGAGTTCGAGACCAGCCTGTCCAACATGGAGAAACCCTGTCTCTACTAAAAATACAAAATTAGCTGGGCGTGATGGCGCATGCCTGCAATCCCAGCTACTCGGGAGGCTGAGGCAGGAGAATTGCTTGAACTTGGGGGGCAGATGTTGCTGTGAGATGGAGCCACTGCACTCCAGCCTTGGCTATAGAGCAAGACTCTGTCTCAGAAAAAAAAAAAAAAAATGTGGGGAGGCAGGAGGGTCACCGTCAGAAAGAGACTGGAAGAGGCCATGCTGCTAGCTGTGAAGGTGGAGGAAGGGGCCCCAAGTTAGAGCTGTGGGTACCTCTAGAAGCTGGGAAAGGCTGAAAATGGAGCTTCCAGGAGGAACCAGCCTCATCAACGCCTTAATTTTAGGACATCTGACCTCCAGTGCTGTAAAATCATAAGTCTGTGTCGCTTTAGGCTGCTCTGTTTCTGGTCATTTGTTTCAGCAGCCACAAGAGACTCATACCAGCCTCTGCTCTGCAGCCCCGAGTCAGCCCTGGAGAGCCACCGGGCAGTCAGGCTGGCATTTGCCCTTCCTGGCACGAGCTTTGTAACCTGGCAGAGCTGCTGGCTGTGACAAGCATCTCCTAGGAGATGGGGGAACTCAATGGAAAAAGGTTTCAGAGTCAGGGCTTAGGTAGACCACATTCCTTCAAGCTTTATGCTATACAGAGCTTCGCTAGGAAGGTGGAGAAGCAGACAAAGTGACTCGTGTTCTCTCCAATTTATTTATGTATTTAATTTGTTTTCAGATGGACTCTCTCCCTGTCATCCAGGCTGGAGTACAGTGGCTTGATCTTGGCTCACTGCAACTTCCGCCTGGTGGGTTCAAGCGATTCTCCTGCCTCAGCCTCCCAAGTAGCTGGAATTACAGATATGCACCACCACGCCAGCTAGTTTTTTGGTATTTTTAGTGGAGATGGAGTTTCACCATGTTGGCCAGGTTGGTCTCCAACTCCTGACCTCAAATAATCCACCTGCCTTGGCCTCCCAAAGTGCTGGATTACAGGCGTGAGCCACTATGCCCAGCCCAAATAATTTTTTTAAAAGGCCAGGCTGGTGGCTCATATCTGGAATCCCAGCACTTTGGAGGCTGTGGTAGGAAGATCACTTGAGCCCAGGAGCCCAGGAGTTCCAGGCTGTAGTGAGTTGTGATCATGCCACTGCACTCCAGCCGGGATGACAGAGGGAGACCCTACCGCCAACCCTGCCCACGAAAAAAGTGATCCCTATAAAGACCCAAGGGTCCAATCTTTGTTTCATGGTAGCTTTGTTCTTTATTTCTTATTACTTATTCTTTTTTTTTTTTTTTTTTGAGACGGAGTCTCACTCTGTCGCCCAGGCTGGAGTGCAGTGGCCGGATCTCGGCTCACTGCAAGCTCTGCCTCCCAGGTTCACGCCATTCTCCTGCCTCAGCCTCCCGAGTAGCTGGGACTACAGGTGCCCGCCACCTCGCCCGGCTAGTTTTTTTGTATTTTTTAGCAGAGACGGGGTTTCGCCGTGTTAGCCAGGATGGTCTTGATCTCCCAACCTCGTGATCTGCCCGTCTTGACCTCCCAAAGTGCTGGAATTACAGGCTTGAGCCACCACGCCCGGCCACTTATTCATTTTTTAATATTCTGAATAGTCAAAGTCAAGATGCAGCTGACTTTGAAATGCTTCCCAGCTAAGTGCAATGGGCTCACACCTGTAATCCCAGCACTTTGGGAGGCTGAGGCAGGAGAATCGCTTTAGCTCAGGAGTTCAAGACCAGCCTGGGCAACAAGGCGAGATCCCTGTCTCTACAAAAAAATGAAAATGTTAGCCGGGCATGATGGTGCACACCTGTAATCCCAGCTACTTGGGAGGTTGAAGTGGGAGGGATCACTGGAGCCCAGGAGTTTGAAACTGCAGTGAGCCATGATCGCACCACTGCACTCCACCCTGGGTAACAGAATGAGACCCTGTCTCAATCGATCAATCAACATTTTGAAAATGAAACATTTTCCAAATTCTTCAATATGTCCTAGGGTAATCCTTGTTCCCTTTCCTTAGGACAGCTCATCTTTGAATTTTAGAACCAATGCTAAAGGGAAAATGTGTGTGTGTGTGTGTGTGTGTGTTTTTAGATGGACTCTCACTCTGTTGCCCAGGCTGGAGTGCAGTGGCATGATCTCGGCTCACTGCAACCTCCACTTCCCAGGTTCAAGTCATCCTCCTGCCTCAGCTTCCTGAGTAGCTGGGACTACAGGCATATGCCACCATGCCCAGCTAATTTTTGTATTTTAAGTAGAGATGGGGTTTCACCATATTGGCTAGGCTGGTCTCGAACTCTTGATCTCGTGATCCGCCCACCTCAGTCTCCCAAAGTGCTGGGATTACAGGCATGAGCCACCACGCCCGGCCCAAATTTTTTTGTTTTTGGGTTTTTTGTTTGTTTGTTTCTGGTTTTTGGGTGTTGTGTTTTTTTTTTTTTTTTAGATGGAGTGTTGCTCTGTCACCCAGGTTGGAGTGCAATGGCACGATCTCGACTCACTGCGACCTCTGCCTCCTGGGTTCAAGCAATTCTCCTGCCTCCTCAACTTCATGAGTAGTTGGTACTACAGGCGCCCGCCATGACACATGGCTAATTTTTTGTATTTTTAGTAGAGACGGGGTTTCACCGTGTTAGCCAGGATGGTCTCGATCCCCTGAACTCGTGATCCACCCGCCTTGGCCTCCCAAAGTGCTGGGATTACAGGCGTGAACCACCGCACCTGGCCCTGTTTATTGCTTTTTTGGTTTTGGTTTTTCTTTTTTTGAGACAGAGTTGCCCTCGTAGCTGGAATTACAGGCATGTGCCACCGTGCCCGGCTAATTTTTGTATTTTTAGTAGAGACAGGGTTTCACCATGTTGACCAGGCTGGTCTCGAGCTCTTTACCTCATGATCTGCCCACCTCAGTCTCCCAAAGTGCAGGGGTTACAGGCATGAGCCACCGTGCCTGGCCCAGACTAAGAGTTTTTAAGGATTCAGGGTGGGAGAGTTTATCAGAGGCTTGAACTGCTTCAGTGTCTCTGTTGTGCTTGTCTGGGAGGGAGAGTTGTGTGTCTGTCCCCATATATCTTCCTGCAGCTGCAGGCATACCCCCCTCCTCTCCTCCGCTAAAGTCAGCCTTTAGCTTCCCTATTTCAGCGCACCTGAAGGGAAAGGAATGTGCTTATTAAGGCCCCACTGTTTTACTGGGGCCCATTGTATGAGGGTGAAATTTGGCAGTTACCCAAGAGACTTTCCCCCTATTTCCCTCTGTGCCTGAGCTGTCTTATCTGTGTTTTATTATCTGCTCTTTCTGGCTGCTTGTGGGTTGGAAGATAAGTGATTTCCTTGAAATGCAAGAGACTAGAGAGGGAGCTGGAACTGAAACTGGCGGGCTTTGTCCGACGGTGCTCCTGCTTTGTCATTCCAGACCGTATAGTTGTAAAAGGACAAGGGGCGACGTGTTCTTTCTGGCTACTTCCTGCTGACGTCGGGGGTCGGGGGAGGCGCGGAGAGTTTTCTGGTCTTGGATTGACTGCAGGAGCAACATTGTGTGTAGATGTTTTTGGGTACTTGTCTGCAAAATGGCCGTGATTCTGTCGGTTAAAAACTTTTAAAAAAGGTTAATTAGGCAGGGTAAAACCATTAGTCCTAGACTTTTCAGCAGCGTTTCTTTTTCTTTTCTTTCTTTCTTTTTGATACGGAGTCTTGCTCTGTCGCCCAGGCTGGAGTGCAGTGGTGCAATCTCGGCTCACTGTAACCTCCGCCTCCTAGGCTCAAGCGATTCCCCTGCCTCAGCCTCCAGAGTAGCTGGGACTACAGGCACACATCACCACGCCTGGCTAATTTTTTTGTATTTTTAGCAGAGACGGGATTTCACCCTGTTAGCCAGGATGGTCTCGATCTCCTGATTGCCTCAGCCTCCCAAAGTGTTGGGATTACGGGCATGAGCCACCGCGCCCAGCCTTCAGCAGCGTTTCTTATTAGGTCCGATTGGTTGAGACAGAAGCAACATTTTTTTCCCAATGACAGGCAGAGGCGCGTGTTTGGGAAGACCCCTGTGTTATTTTTTTGTTAGCAACTGTTATTCCTGATATGAGGAAAATAACTAGGCCAAATGCTACAGTAATTGAGATTCTCTGTCTGATATTCCACCCTGGGGATGTTATAGTATATAGTTCTACTGCAAATGGTAGATAAAGCAATTCCCAGAGGGTGGTGTAGTAAATAATTTTCATTAAAAAAGGTTTTAATACTTGGTTTCAAAGGAGATATAGAAGTGACAAAAAGTATTTGGTGAGGTAGGGGTGAGACTAAGGTGAGTAATTTTCACTTAGTTACTTATCTTTTTGTTTTTTTTGAGACGGAGTCTTGCTCCATGGCTCAAGCTGGAGTGCAGTGGCGTGATCTCAGCTCACTGTAACCTCCTGTCTCAGCCTCCCTAGTAGTTGGGATTACAGGTGCCTGCCGCCACACCTGGCTACTTTTTGCATTTTCAGTAGCAACAGGGTTTCTCTCCTTGTTGGCTGGTCTCAAACTCCTGACCTCAGGTGATCCACCCACCTCGGCCTCCCAAAGTGCCCGGATTACAGGCGTGAACCACTTTGCCCGCCACTTATCTTTTATGATTTTCAGATTAAGATTTCTTATTTTCTTTACATTGATAGGACTTTTTTTTTTTTTTTTTTTTGAGACAGAGTCTTGCTCTGTCGCCCGGGCTGGAGTGCAGTGGCCGGATCTCAGCTCACTGCAAGCTCCGCCTCCCGGGTTCACGCCATTCTCCTGCCTCAGCCTCCCGAGTAGCTGGGACTACAGGCACCCGCCACCTCGCCGGGCTAGTTTTTTGTATTTTTTTTTTAGTAGAGACGGGGTTTCACCAGGTTAGCCAGGATGGTCTCGATCTCCTGACCTCGTGATCGGCCCGTCTCGGCCTCCCAAAGTGCTGGGATTACAGGCTTGAGCCACCGCACCCGGCTATGATAGGACATTTTTCTGGGCTGTTAGGGGTTGCTTTCTCCACTTTTCAGGCTTTGACTTGAGTGTAATGTATCCAGGAGTTGATTTCTGTAACAGATATAATTTAAACTGTAGAAAATAAGAAAAATTGAAAAAATTAGGCAAGACTAGAATGTAACAACAGGTGTGCTATAGTTGTTTTTTTTTTTTTTTTTTTTTTTACTATAAGTTCTAGGGTACATGTGCACAACGTGGAGGTTTGTTACATATGTATACATATGCCATGTTGGTGTGTTGCACCTATTAACTCGTCATTTACCTTAGGTATGTCTCCTAATGCTATCCCTTCCCCCTCCCCCGAGGTGCGCTATGGTTTTTTGTTTTTGTTTTTGTTTTTTTGAGACGGAGTCTTGCACTTTAGCCCAGGCTGGAATGCAGTGGCGCGATCTCGGCTCACTGGAAGCTCCACCTCCCGGATTCACGCCATTCTTCTGCCTCAGCCTCCCGAGTAGCTGGGACTACAGGCACCCGCCACTGCGCCCAGCTAATTTTTTGTATTTTTAGTAGAGATGGGGTTTCACCATGTTGGCCAGGATGGTCTCGATCTCCTAACCTCGTGATCCACCTGCCCTGGCCTCCCAAAGTGCTGGGATTACAGGCATGAGCCACCGCGCCCAGCCAGTGTGCTATAGTTTTTGAAACATAATTTTCACTCTTCAGTTTCCCATCTTTATTAAAAGACAAATAATGGTAGGACTGGTTTACTTTATTATATTTGGCTTAATTATTTGTATACAGTGCAGCAAGAATAATTATTTGCTACAGAGGCCTTTTTTTTTTCTTCTTTCCCTTGAGACAGAGTCTTGCTCTGTTGCCCAGGCTGGAGTGCAATGGTGTAATCTCAGCTCACTGAAACCTCTGCCTCGTGGGTTCAAGCGATTCTCCTGCCTCAGCCTCCTGAGTAGCTGGGATTACAGGCGCGCACCATCACACCAGCTAATTTTTTGTATTTTTAGTAGAGATGGGGTTTCACCATGTTGGCCAGGCTGGCCTTGAACTACTGACCTCATGATCTGCCCGCCTTGCCCTCCCAAAGTCCTGGGATTACAGGCGTGACCCACCACGTGCAGCCATACATAGGCATTTTTTTTTTTTTTTTTGAGACAGGGTCTCACTCTGTCGCCCAGGCTGGACTGCAGTGGTGCCATCTCCGCTCACTGCAAGCTCCGCCTCCCGGGTTCACGCCATTCTCCTGTCTCAGACTCCTGAGAAGCTGGACTACAGGCGCCCGCCACCACTCCTGGCTAATTTTTTTTTATTTTTTTTTATTTTTAGTAGAGACGGGGTTTCACCGTGTTAACCAGGATGGTCTCGATCTCCTGACTTTGTGATCCGCCCACCTCAGCCTCCCAAAGTGCTGGGATTACAGGTGTGAGCCACTGCGCCCCATGTCTTTTTTTTCTTTTTAATTAATTAATTATTGATTTTTTTGAGACTGAGTCTTGCTCTGTCACCCAGGCTGCAGTACAGCGGCGCAATCTTGGCTCACTGCAACCTCCACCTCCTGGATTCAAGTGATTCTCCTGCCTCAGCCTCCCGAGTAGCTGGGATTGCAGGCGCCTGTCACCATGCCTGGCTAATTTTTATATTTTTGGTAGAGACGGGGTTTCACCATGTTGGCTAGGCTGGTCTCAAACTCCTGACCTCAGGTGATCCACTCACCTCGGCCTCCCAACGTGCTGGGATTACAGGTGTGAGCCACTGCGCCCAACCCTTTTAAAATTTTTTTCAGAGGGAGAGTCTGTCTCCCAGGCTGGAGTGCCATGGTGCAATCATAGCCCACTGTTACCTTGAACTCCTAGGCTCAAGCAGTCCTCTTGCCTCAGCCTCCCAAATAGCTGGGACTGCAGGTTCACACTACCATGCCCTACCATGCCTGGGCTGTTGAATCTCCCTGCCCTCACCTCACCCTCTGTGGCATCTTCCAGATGACCTTGGCAGAGCTCAAACGCAGACTTGACCATAACCCTCCCATGGCTAAATACATCTATTCAGGGTGGGCGCAGTGGCTTACACCTGGATTACACCTGTAATCCCAGTACTTTGGGAGGCCGAGGCAGGCGGATCATCTGAGGTCAGGAGTTCGACACCAGCGTGGCCAACATGGTGAAACCCCATCTCTACTAAAAATACAAAAATTAGCTCTGCATGGTGGCATGCATCTGTAATCCCAGCTACTCGGGAGGCTGAGGCAGGAGAATTACTTGAACCCAGGAGGCGGAGGTTGCAGTGAGCCAAGATCACGCCACTGTACTCCAGCCTGGGCCACAGAGCAGGACTCTGTCTCAAAAATAAATAAATAAATAAAAATAAATAAATCTTTTCAGCAGCTCCCTCATGGCCTCTGGATGAAGGTCACCCTTCTGGGCTTGGCATGTGAGGCCCTGAATAGCTTCTCCCCGCCTACCTCATCTTCCGCTATCCACCCCCATACCTTCTGCCCCAGATATTCTGCACTTGGCAGTTCTCTCTAGCGTTCTGCCCTGCTGGTCTCTGACTAACACCAGGTTGTCCTTCAGGTCACCATTCAGCTGTAGGTCCCCCTGGAGACAGGTGGGATGCCCTTCACATCCGCACAGCCTGATGCAGATGTTCCTCCAGGACACTGATCAGGAGGCATGGCAGCCTAAGTCTGAGTGAGGTGGCTCAGGCCTGTAATCCCAGCACTTTGGGAGGCCAAGGTGGGAGGATCCCTTGAGCCCAGGAGTTCAAGACCAGCCTGGGCAACATAGGGAAACCCTGTTTCTACAAAAAGTTACAAAATTAGCTGGGCATGATGGTGTGTGCCTGTAATCCCAGATACTTGTGGGGCTGAGGCGGGGTGATCGCTTGAATCCAGAGGTCAAGATTGCGGAGAGCCTGATCACACCACAGCACTCCAGCCTGAGCAACAGAAACATTCTCTCCGCCAGGCACAGTGGTTCATGCCTGTAATCCCAGCACTTTGGGAGGCCGAGGTGGGCGGATCGATTGAGGTCAGGAGTTTGAGACCAGCCTGGCCAACATGGTGAAACCTCATCTCTACTAAAAACACAAAAATTAGCCGGGCATGGTGGTGCATGCCTGTAATCCCAGCTACTGGGGAGGGTGAGGCAGGAGAATTGCTTCAGCCTGGGAGGCGAAGGCTACAGTGAGCCAAGATCGCACCACTGCACTCCAGCCTTGGCAACAGAGCAAGACTCAGTCTCAAAAAACAAAAACAAACAAACAAACCAAAAAACAAAACAAAACACAAAAAAACCGAAACCCAAACCAAAAACAAAACAGAGACATTATCTTGAAAAAAAAAAAAAAATTTCCCCGTTAGCTGTGAGGGCCACCTGGAGAGTGGTATTATCTGTCTTCTGTCTCCAGCTCCCCACGCATCACTGGGCACCTGTTTTTATTTACTTAATTAATTTATTTAGAGACAAGCAACTTAGTCAAGTTACTTGGTCAAGCAGTGTAACCTCTCTCAGCCTCAGGTGATTGTTCTTTCTCTATAAAGTGGGAATGAATTTTAACCTAAGAAGGGTCTTGTTACCTCAAGCCACTCTCTTTAAAGGCATCCGCCAGCTGGGCGTGGTGGCACATGCCTGTAATACTTAGGAGGCTGAAGTGGGAGAATCACTTGCGCCCAGGAGGTGGAGGTTGCAGTGAGCTGAGATCACACCACTGCACTCCAGCCTGGGTAACAGAGTAAGAGCCTGTCTCAAAAAAAAAAAAAAAAAGAAAAAAGCGTCCAACCCATCCCTAATCTCTTCCAATCACACCAGCATTGGTGACAGTGATCCTCATCTGAAAATTGTTTTTCAATTTTTTTTAATTAAATTTCTTTTTCCTTGTTAGCAGAAAGTCACATCTGAATGTCTTGCTTCGTTACTTGCTGCTTCTCTTGTCTGCAATGCTACTAGGCACTGAGCACCTGGGACTGACTCCTTTACTGCTTGTCCCCAGTACCCAGCCTGGTGCTGGGCACATAGACGGTGCTCAATAAGTGTTTGTTGAATGAATAACAAATGGTCCCACATAGATGTTCCATGAGGCGTCAGTGACATCAACATCATCTTTTTTTTTTTTTTTTTTTTTTTTGGAGATGAGTTCTTACTCTGTTGCCCAGGCTAGAGTGCAGTGGTACAATCATAGCTCACTGCAGCGTTGAACTCCTGAGATCAAGCAATCCTCCCACCCCAGTCTCCTGAGTAACTGGGACTATAGATGGGGGCCACCTTGCCTGGCTATTTAAAAAAACATTTTTTTTTTTTTTTTTTTTAGAGATGGGGGTCTTACTATGTTGCTCAGGCTGGTTTCAAACTCCTGGGCTCAAGTGATCCTTTTGCCTCGGCCTCCCAAAGTGTTGGGATTATAGGCATGAGCCACCACACCCAGCCAGTCACCATCATCTTTGATAGCTGCAACATGTCGGCTTGCTCACTGCTGTCACCCTGGTGCCCAGTGTGTGACTGGAACACAAGGGATACTCAGAACACAGATGTGGAAAGGGTGAGTGGAGCTCAGCACATTCAAAGAGGGACTCAGGACCCTATGGGGCCCTCTCCCCAAGGCCTGCCACCCTCTCTTTCCCATGCAACCCCTCCTCCAGCCCCAGGCAGCAGGGCCAGGATCAGGCAGTCACTCTTCCCAGCTGTCCGGCCCCCGCACATTCTGCACGGGCAGGACAAGCGCAAGGACGAAAGCCAAGGTCATGTGCTCGGTAATACCAGTAGTCTGAATCCCTCTGGAGAACCACGGCCCCTGCGCAGGCCACTGCTATGGCTGTCCCCTGGAAGACAGAGGCCTCTGGTTAGCTTGGGGTGGGGATCCCCTCAGAACTGACTTTCCAGGAGCCAGCAGAGTCAGCTACATCAGGGACTTAGGGTTCGGGTTAGAGTTAACCAAATTCTCGAACATCAGGCCAAGAGCTTGCAAGACATCCTGGAAAAACCCTTCTTTCCTCCTCCTCCTCCTCCTCTCCTTCCCCGCCACCTCCTCCTCCTCCTCCGGTTGCTGGGCAACCACTATGCATCTGGACCAAAGCAAGAGGCAGCTGGTTTAAAGACACACACAGACTGAACGTGAAGGGAGGCAAAAAGATAATTCTTTGAAAATGAAAACCGAAAGAGATCGGGGTAGCTATACTTGTATCAGATAAAATAGTTTTTAAGTCTAAACTAACATGAGAGGAAGAAGGTCATTATAAAATGAAAAAGGGGTCAGTTCATCAAGAGGATAAAACAATTATATATATATGCACCCAACATCAGAGCACCTAAATATATAAAGGAAATATATATAAAGGAAATATGAATAGATCTGAACTGCAATACAGGAATTGTACTGCACTTTCAACAACAACAACAACAACAAACACCAGCCTGGGCAACATAGCAAGACCCCATCTCCACAAAATTAAAAAAAAATATTTGTGGGGTGTGGTGGTGCATATCTGTAGTCTCAGCTACTTGGAAGGCTGAGATGGGAGGATTGCTGGAGCCCAGGAGTTCAAGGCTATAGTGAGCCATAACAACATCACTGTACTCCAGCCTGGGTGACAGACTGAGACTCTGTCTGAAAAAAAAAAAAAAAAAAAAGCAATGAACAGATCCAGGCAGAAAATCAGTAAGGAAACACTGGATTTGAAATACACTGTAGATCAAATGGAACTAATGACTTATGTAGAACATTCCATTTGACAGCACTGGAACACATTCTCCTCAAGTGCACAGGGGACACACTCCAGGATAGACCATGTTAGACCACAAAGCAAGCCTAAACAAATGTAAGATTGCTGGGCGCGGTGGCTCACGCCTGTAATCCCAGCACTTTGGGAGGCCGAGGCAGGCAGATCACAAGGTCAGGAGATCGAGACCATCCTGGCTAACACGGTGAAACCCCGTCTCTACTAAAAATACAAAAAACTAGCCGGGCGTGGTGGTGGGCACCTATAGTCTCAGCTACTCGGGAGGCTGAGGCAGGAGAATGGTATGAACCCAGGAGGCGGAGCTTGCAGTGAGCCTAGTTTGCGCCACTTCACTCCAGCCTGGGTGACAGAGTGAGACTCCGTCTCAAAAAAAAAAAAGTAAGATTGCAATTATATCAATCTTTCTTTTCTGACCACAGTGATACGAAACTAGAAATCACTAATAGGAGGAATTCTGGAAAATTCACACGTGAGAAAATTAAACAACACTCTCCTACACAACAAATGGGTCAAAGAAGAAATTAAAAGGGAAATTAAAAAATATCTTGAGGCCGGGTGCAGTGGCTCATGCCTGTAATCCCAACACTCTGGTGCCTGAGGCAGGAGGATCACCAGAGGCCAGGAGTTCAAGACCAGCCTGGGCAACATAGTGAGACACCCCCCATCTGTACAAAAAATAAAAATAATTAGCCAGGCATGGTGATGCTCACCTATAGTCCCAGTTATTTGGGAGGCTAAGGTGGGAGGAACACTTGAGTTGGAAGCTGCAGTGAGCTATGATTATGCTCCTGCACTCAGCCTGGGTGATAGAGGGAGATCTGTCTCTAAAAACAAAACAAAATAAAATAGAAACAACAACAACAAAAAACATGAAACAAACTGAAATGGACATACAATATATCTAAACCAATGAATGCAGCAAAAGTGGTTCTAAGAGGGAAGTTTATAGCAATACATGAATGCCTACATAAAAAAGAAGAAAGATGTTTCAAATAACCAAATTTCCTTAAAAAAGAGGTAACTGGAGGCTGGGCATGGTGGCTCAAGCCTGCAATCCCAACACTTTGGGAGGCCAAGGCAGGCAGGTCAGTTGAGGTCAGGAGTTCGAGACCAGCCCGGGCAACACAGTGAAACATGGTCTCTACTAAAAATACAAAAATTAGCCAGGCATGGTGGTGGGCGCCTGTAGTCCCAGCTACTTGGGAGGCTGAGGCAGGAGAATCGCTTGAACTCAGAAGGTGGAGGTTGTGCTAAGCCAAGATCATGCCACTGCACTCCAGCCTGGGCAACAGAGCAAGACTCTGTCTCAAAAAAAAAAAAAAAAAAAAAAAGGGAGGCAGCTGGGCACAACAAGAGTCCAGGCCTGGCAGATGGGGCTCTTACAAGACTCGTGACCATGCAGGGCAGTGGGGGCTCATCAGAAGCCAAGAGTCTCATCAGGGACCTGGAGGCACCAGAGTTCAGGAGAGCTGCAGGCAACTGGGGTCTGATATGCAAAAGTGACTACAGGAGGACGCCACTTCTGCCAGTTCTCCCAGTGCCCCTACGCCTTTGTCAGTGACCTCCCAGGCATCTGCTCTGTGGCGCTTCCCCACTGGGGGACTGTTCTTTTCTTCCCAGTATTTAAGAAATAAAAATTAGATTTTCCTGGCCAACAAAAAAAGTAAATAACTTGGCTTCTCTGCCTCTCAGTCTCCTCCTCTGTACAGTTGGGCCAATGGTGAGCACCCAGGAACATCCTACATCCCACTAGAGGTGCCTGCCACTGGGTGGGGCAGAGATGGTGGTGGCTGATGCAGGCTTCCCAGAACATCTCATCGCCCCTGCCCACCACCTGGCCACTGCCACCGACTGGGCTTGTCTAGAAAGACATCTGCCTGCCCGCCCAACCCTGCAGGCTCTGGGATATTAGTCTCTGAATTTATCTGAGCTACAGGATGGAGACCACCCTCAACTGCTCCCATCATCAGAGATGCAGAACAGAAGTCGGTGTTGGGGGGCACTTGTTCCCCCAGCTGTGCTGATTTCACACACTGGTGAAGAGGACCCCTGCTGATAACGGATTTCTCTTTTATTTTTATTTTTTTTAATGAGATGGAGTTTAGCTCTTGTTGCCTAGGCTGGAGTACAATGGCAAGATCTTGGCTCACAGCAACTTCCACCTGCCGGGTTCAAGTGATTCTGCTGCCTCAGCCTCCCAAGTAGCTGGGATTACAGGTGCACACCACCATGTCCAGCTAATTTGTTTTTGCATTTTTAGTAGAGACGGGGTTTTGCCATGTTGGCCAGGCTGGTCTCGAACTCCGACATGAGGTGATCCGCCTGCCTTGGCCTCCCAAAGTGCTGGGATTACAGGTGTGAGGCACTGCTCCCAGCCGATAGCGGATTACTCTTAATGCCCCCAGCAGCTGCAGGAATGGAAGAGGCCAGTCCAGCCCCGAATGTGAAGGTCTGGCCTTCATTCACAGTAATTGTGGTCCTCAGAACTCCGGGTTTTAACTTGGGGCCTCGACTCCCGGATCATCCCGTCTCTTGCTCCAGCCCCTGGGTCCCGGGTCCCCAGAGCGCCCACCCCAGTGCACCTTGCATGCTGGCCCATGGAGGGCCCCCTTGCTGGGAACCCCTTCGCCCCGTGAAGGCTGCCAGTGGGACAAACGGTGAGGGGTGAGGCAGGGAGGGAGACTCACACGTAGGGGACCTCCCCCAAGCCTGGGTAACACCGTCTTGGCCGCTGCCCGCGGGCTGGGCAGGTAGGGGGCAGTGGGCCGTAGCGGAGGCTGGCCCGGCCCGCCACGCCGCTTCCCCACGCTCGCAGCCACGCGGAGCAGCGTCCTGGTCCAGCCTCACCCACCCAGAGCAAGAGGCGGAGGAACTGGAGCAGCGCCCGGGGCCGGGGGCTGCCTCCGGCCGCAGCAACGGGACGGGTGAGAGGACCTGCCCCCGGCGCGTCGTAGCTGCTCTGGTGGGGCGGGGCTGACCGTGCAGGCCCCGCCCCAGTCTAAGCCCCTCCTACAAAGCCCGGCCCCTTGCCATAAGTGCCATATGTCAGGCTCCGCCCACTGTTTTAAATCCCACTCACTCTGCCCTGCCCCTCATTCTGAGCTATATAGCAAGCCCCGCCCATAGCCATAAACCACGCCCACCCAGCCCTGCCCCTGGGCTCTAGGTGTCATTTATCTAGTCACGTCCCTGGCTAGAAGCCACACCCACTCTAAGCCCCACCCACCCGGCCATGTAGTTTGGGACAGGGAAGTAGGCTAGGGGCCGCCGCCTCTGGGCTCCCAGTGGAAGGGGAGAAATGAGAAAGCAGTTCAAGGTGTGATAAATACCCACAGAGGTCAGATGTAGCTATGGACGCAGGCGATAAAAAGTTTGAAGCAATCAGCTCTGCGGCCTCTGCAGCGCTCCTTTCGCCCTCCCTAATCTTCACCTGGTGTCTCCCCTAGTCCCTGTGTCCTGGGTGGGTCTTGCTGACCCAGGGAAAGAAGACATGCCTTCTCGGTGAATGTTGCTTTGCTTCCTGAGGGCATGGCTACCCGGGGCTCCTGGCTTTTCTTCCAAAAACAAAACATTTCTTCCACTTTTTCTTTGTTCTTTTTTTTTTTTTTTTTTTTTGAGACAGTTTCACTCTTGTTGCCCAGGCTGGAATGCAGTGGTGCAATCTCGGCTCACTGCAACCTCCGCCTCCCGGGTTCAAGCGATTCTCCTGCCTCAGCCTCCTGAGTAGCTGGAATTACAGGTGTCCACCACCACGCTCCGGTAATTTTTGTAATTTTAGTAGAGATGGGGTTTTGCCATGTTGGCCAGGCTGGTCTCAAACTCCTCACCTCAGGGGATCCACCTGCTTTGGCCTCCCAAAGTGCTGAGATTACAGGTGTGAGCCACTGTGCCCGGCTGCTGTTTTTTTCATTTTTTGAGATCTTGCTCTGTTGCCCAGGCTGGAGTGCAGTGGCATGATCACGGCTCACTGCAGCCTCAACCTCCTGGGCTCAAGCAATCCTCCCACCTCAGCCTACCCAGTAGCTGGGACTACAGGTATGCACTACCACGTCGGGTTAATTTTTTTAAATTTTTTTATAATGACGCAGGTCTCTCTCTGTTGCCGGGGCTGGTCCTGAGCTCCTGGGCTCAAGCGATCCTCTGGCCTTGGCCTCCCAAAGTGTTGGGATTACAGACCTGAGCCACCATGCCTGGCCTAGAAAGTTCATTTCTTGTTAGGATTGTTCACCAGTGGGAAGTGCACCCTTGTGCCGTGTTGACTATATTCATAGAGTTATGTAACCATCACTCTCATCTAATTTCAGAACTTTTTTGTTCCGAAACTCATACCCTTTTGAAGTCACTCCTTCATTCTCCCCTTCCCCCATCCTATGGCCACCGATAATTTACTTTCTGTTTCTATGGATTTGCCTGTGGTCACAACCAGAGGATTTCTGTGACATGCTAAGTTACCTAACTCTGGTGTGGAAGGAGAGGGAAAGTCAGGGACCCACCAGGGAACAGCTAGCTTGAGGGTGGGGAAAGCGTGAAGGTAAGGCCTTGCTTTGGGGGCTCAAGGCGATCTGAGCCTTGTTTGCAGGCAGCCAGCATCCACCAGGTGTGTGCAGGTGAGGGAAACGGGAAAAAGGGCCCTTTCTGGAGACAGTAGGGGTGCTGGCTGGCAAGCCTGGGATGGGGAGTGGGGAGGCAAGGGGGCTTGTAAGTCAAGGTCGGAGCTTGCTGTAGAGGAGGGAGAATTCCAGAGGCTGAGAGTGCAGGTGTGGAGGAGGAGGAAGGGAGGAGGGCAGGCAGGGGTGGCTGGGTGGGGCTCTGTCTATAAAGACTGAAGCTCAGCGTGTTGGTCCTGCAGATGGAAGAGCTTGGCATACAGCCTAGCGGGCATCAGCTCCCTTGACCCAGTGGATATCGGTGAGTTTTTTCCTTGAACATGACTCAGATGACCAGCTTGTCCCTCCAGCACAACTTGTTCCCATTTTATGCAACCTCCTTCCCTTGCCATATGCCTGGCGCTTAAGATGGGGTGTTCCCAGTACCCACTCCCTCTTCCTCAGTCCTCTCCACTTCCCTCCAGGACCCCAGGTGGCCCTGTTATTTGTCCAGGTGCCCAGGGAGGAGGACCCACCCGCAGCATGAACCTGTGGCTCCTGGCTTGCCTGGTGGCCGGCTTCCTGGGAGCCTGGGCCCCCACTGTCCACACCCAAGGTACTGTGTTCGGCAATGCCTACCCCCAAGTGCCCATTTCCCCGTGCCCCCACCCCACCCCTTTTGTCTCTTATCTCTTCCAGAAGTCTCCCCAACCCCATCTCCACTGAATTCTCCTGCTCCTGACATGCGGAACTCCTGGCGTTTGGGTAGCTCCTGGGATGGGGTTGGGGAGACGGAGTGTCCCCAGTTCCTTCTTCAAGAGCCCCATGGAGTCCTTTGCAAGACTCCTAAAGACATGAGGGAGCAGATAGTGGCTTCCAGCTGTGGGCGAAGCCAGTTACTGCCAGTGATATATTGTAGAACCCTAATCCTGCCAAGCCAGGGGTGGGGCTGGAGATCAGGACCCTGGAGACTGACGGGAGTGGATTCCCATCCTGGTCCCTCCATGCAGTCCAGCTGAGAGTTAGTTGCTCCTAAACCTTTTTTTTGTGTTTTGTTTTGTTTTGTTTTGTTTTTTTTGAGACAGAGTCTCACTCTGTCGCCCTGGCTGGAGTGCAGTGGTGCGATCTTGGCTCCCTGCAACCTCTGCCTCCTGTGTTCAAGCAATTCTTCTGCCTCAATCTCCCAAGTAGCTGGGACTACAGGCATGTGCTACCATGCCTGGCTAATTTTTGTATTTTTAGTAGAGATGGGGTTTCACTATGTTGGCCTGAGTAGTCTCGATCTCCTGATCTCAGGTGATCCACCCGCCTCAGCCTCCCAAAGTGCTGGAATTACAGGCATGAGCCACTGCGCCCGGCTTCCTAAACCTTTAGGAGTTTCCCTTTCCTCAGCTGTAAAGTGGGAATCTAAAATTCACACTGCATGACTCTGACTTGAGGGTCCAGTGAGCTCATGCCTGCAAAAGACTAGTCCTGGTGCCTGGTGGCAGCAATAATAGCTGTTCCTGTTATTAACAGGGAACTCTTTCCTTCTTCCCCCACTCCCTACCACAGAGCAGGCACTTGAGGATTTCAGTCGCCAAAGGACAGTTCCTGAGCCTGGGGTGTCCCCACGGGAGCCCTGACATTGGATCCTACATCCTCTGAGTTTCAGCAGCTGGCCAAAGCAGGGTCCCTGGCTGCGTGGCAGACCCAGGGCTCCACCCTCCTGTCCTGTCTGGCCCCACCTGCCCCACCTGGCCCTCGGCTGGGTCTGATGGGTCCAAGTCCTTAGCCTTTGCCCGGGAAGGGGGTTGGGCTGTGGTCTGTTTTGCTATCAGAGCCGGGCCCAGCCCGGCCCTTTGATCCTGGCCCCCAGCCTTGGGAACTACCTGCCTGGCACTGCAGCCCGAGGTTCCAACGGAACGCACTGCCCCTTGCCCTCAGAGGCCGAGGTTGGGAGACATCTGGAGGGCTTGAGTCCTCCCTCTCCCTGCTCCTGCTGGGCTGGGCTCTGTAAGGACTCAGACTTGACCTCTGGAGGTTAGTTCTGGCAGAGGTGGGATTGCAGAGAACTCCAAAGGCCATTTGGGCAAAGAATTGTGCCCCAGCTTCCACCACCATCTCATCAGCTCATCCTCGGCTCATTCATTCCACCTGCTCATCCCCCCAGAACTTTCTGGCAGCATCACCTCCTCCTCTGGGCACCCCCCACAGTGCCTATGCTTCCTCCTCTCTGCAGAGATCAATTTCCCTGCAGCTCCCTGAAGACAACACTAGGTCTAATTCATCTGTAGGTTTCATCTCTGCTGGTCTAAACAATTGGCATTTACTGAGAGCTCTTTACTTTGTATTAACACAATTTTTTTGTTTGTTTGGTTGTTTTGTTTTGTTTTATTGAGATGGAGTTTTGCTATTGTTGCCCAGGCTGGAGTGCCACGGCGCGAACTCGGCTCACTGCAATCTCCACCTCCTGGGTCCAAGCAATTCTCCTGCCTCAGCCTCTGGAGTAGCTGGGATTAAAAGCCCCCACCATCAGCAGGGCACAGTGGCTCATGCCTGTAATCCCAGCACTTTGAGAGGCCAAGGTGTGTGGATCACCAGGTCAAGAGATCAAGACCATACTGGTCAACATGGTGAAACTCCGTCTCTACTAAAAATACAAAAATTAGCTGGTCGTGGTGGCGGGCGCCTATAATCCCAGCTACTCAGGAGGCTGAGGCAGGAGAATTGCTTGAACCCAGGAGGCGGAGGTTGCAGTGAGCTGAGATGGCGCCACTGCACTCCAGCCTGGGTGACAGAGTGAGACTCCGGAAAAAAAAAAAAAAGGCGCCCACCACCATGCCCAGCTAATTTTTGTATTTTTTATTAGAGACGGGGTTTCACCATGTTGGCCGGGCTGGTCTCGAACTCCTGACCTCAGGTGATCCACCCGCCTTGGCCTCCCAAAGTGCTAAGATTACAGGCGTGAGCCACCGCGCCTGGCCAATTTTTGTATTTTTAGTAGAGACGGGGTTTCACCATGTTTTCCAGGTTGGTCTTGAACTGCTGACCTCAAGCAATCTGCCCACCTCGGCCTCCCAGTGTGCTGGGTTTATAGGCATGAGCCACCATGCTGAGCCTCCAATCAGCTCATTTGTAGGAGGGTAGAACTTGGCTGGGGAGGTGGTGTTGGCCCCTCCTCAGGGTGCACCTGCACTCTGAGTCACCCTTTTCTCCAGAGCAGGAGTAGAGGTCGCCTTGGTCCGTTCATTTGCTGGTTCCACACCCTTCCCAGCCTAAGGCTGTTCCTCAGCCTCTGGTGGGCCTGGAAGGGTTGTGGTATGAGCAGACAGGTATGCAGACAGGTGCTCTTGTCTGTGGCTGGCCCTGCCAAGTTCACAGTCAAGGCTGTGAGTGTCTGGGTGGCTGTGTGGTTGCAGGTGTCTTTGAGGACTGCTGCCTGGCCTACCACTACCCCATTGGGTGGGCTGTGCTCCGGCACGCCTGGGCTTACCGGCTCCAGGAGGTGAGCGGGAGCTGCAATCTGCCTGCTGCAATGTGAGTAGGGCCGTGGGGGCTGGCAGGGTGAGGTGCACACACAGCCTTGCTCCCAGCCTACACCCTAACCTGGGCACCCCCCTCTGCTCACCACAGATTCTACCTCCCCAAGAGACACAGGAAGGTGTGTGGGAACCCCAAGAACAAGGAGGTGCAGAGAGCCATGAAGCTCCTGGATGCTCGCAATAAGATTTTTGCAAAGTTCCGCCACAACACGCAGACCTTCCAAGGTGGGCGAGAACCCCACTGGGCATCTAGGGAGCCCGCCCTCCCTGCCTGCACGCCCATGTGTGGCTCAGACCCCGAGGGAGGGAATTGGAGACCAGAATACTGACACCTGCCTGAACCCCACACAAAGCCAGTTGCTGGTGAGTGGGGCACCAAGTGAATGACCAACTTATTGAGTCATTTTTCAGTTTTTGTTTTTGGAGATGGGGTCTTGCTCTGTTGCCCAGGCTGGAGTGCAGTAGCATGATCATAGCTCACTGCAGCCTCGAACTCATGGGCTCAAGCAATCCTCTCACTTCAGCCTCCCAAAGTAGGTGGGATTACAGGTGTGTGCCACCAGCCCAGCTCTTTTATTATTATTATTTTGAGACAGAGTCTGTGTCACCCAGGTTGGAGTGCAGTGGTGCCATCACAGCTCACTGCAGCCTTGACCTCCCAGGCTCAAGCAATCCTCCTACCTCAGCCTCCTGAGTAGCCGGGACTACAGGCATGCTCCACTAATCCAGCTCATTATTATTATTATTTTATTTTTTGAGATGGAGTCTTGCTCTATCACCCAGGCTGGAGTGCAGTGGCGCAATCTCGGCTCACTGCAGCCTCTGCCTCCCAAATTCAAGCGATTCTCCTGCCTCAGCCTCATGAGTAGCAGGAGCACAGGCTTATGCCACCATGCCTGGCTAATTTTTGTATTTTTAGTAGAGACGGGATTTCACCATGTTGGCCAGGCTGGTCTCGAACTCCTGACCTCAGATGATCTGCCCGCCTTGGCCTCCCAAAGTACTGGGATTATAGGCATGAACCATCATGCCCGGCTGCAGCTCATTGTTATTGTTATTATTATTATTATTTTGAGACAGGGTTTTACTCTTGTCATCCAGGCTGGAGTGCAGTGGCACAATCACAGCTCACTGCAGCCTTGTGTTCCTGGGCTCAAGCAATCCTCCCACCTCAGCCTCCCAAGTAGCTGGGATGACAGGCACACACCACCATGCCTCGGTAATTTTTTTTTTTTTTTTTTTTTTTTTTGAGACGGAGTCTCACTCTGTCGCCCAGGCTGGAGTGCAGTGGCCGGATCTCAGCTCACTGCAAGCTCCGCCTCCCGGGTTTATGCCATTCTCCTGCCTCAGCTCCTGAGTAGCTGGGACTACAGGCGCCCGCCTCGTCGCCCGGCTAGTTTTTTGTATTTTTTTAAGTAGAGACAGGGTTTCACCGTATTAGCCAGGATGGTCTCGATCTCCTGACCTCGTGATCCGCCCGTCTCGGCCTCCCAAAGTGCTGGGATTACAGGCTTGAGCCACCGCGCCCGGCCTACCTCGGTAATTTTTTATTTTCATTTTGCAGAGACAGGTTGTGCCATGTTGCCCAAGCTGGACTTGAACCCCTGGACTCAAGCAATCCACCTGCCTTGGCGTCCCAAAGTGCTGGGACTATAGGCATGAGTCACTGCACCCAGCCAGTCCAGCTCTTTTAATCAGGACACTTTCCATTGGTGCAGATGGAAAGCTCAAGTACATGGGAGACTCACTGGCTTAAATAACCAGTCAACAGCTTCAGGCTCAGCTGGATCCAGGAGCTCAAAGGATGATGGCAGAGCTCTTGCTTATTTCTCTCTCCATTTCTCCAGCAGGCCCTCATGCTGTAAAGAAGTTGAGTTCTGCAAACTCCAAACTACCATCGTCTAAGTTTAGCAATCCCACCAGCAGCAGCAAGAGGAATGCCTCCCTCCTGACATCAGCTAATTCAGGTAAGGACTCTTGGTCATGTGACTGTCTCCCATCCATCACCTTTCCTGAGGGTTGAGGGCTCATGATTGGCTCACGCTGGGACAGGAGATTCACCTCCAGGACCAAAGAGGGGTGGTTGTGTGGTCAGCGCTGTACGTTCACAGGGGAGGGTCCTCGGTGGCTATCCACTGCCATGACCCAGCCCAAAGACACTAAAGTGCGAACGTGAAGCCCCAGGGAAGTGGCCCAAGAGCTCCAGGGGCCCCCAAACCCAACAATTCCCCAGCAGGAACCAGGTGGGTGTGCTGTAATTCTATTGAATTCTGACATTGTCTCTCTCTATATAATATATATATAAATTTATATATAAACTATAAATATATAATAAAATAAATTACATTATATATTTATTATATTATATATTATATATTATGGACATGATATATGAGATATATGAGATATGATATATAATGTAATATATAACATAATACATATTATATATTATATAAATATACAATTAATATATTTAATTATAATTAATATATATAATATAATTATTATATTACATAAATTATATAATTATATAAAATATGATATATAATAAATATATAATAATATAAATATATATTATATATAAATATATGTAAATATATAATGTATAACAATATATAAATATATAATATATAAAAATATATATACAAAAACATGTATTTTATGACAGGCTCTCACTCTGTTGCTGAGGCTGGAGTGCAGTGGTGCCATCTCAGCTCACTGCAACCTCTGCCTCCAGGGTTCAGGCAATTCTTGTGCCTCAGCCACCCAAGTAGCTGGGATTACTGGCCGTGCATCACCATGCCTGGCTAATTTTCATATATTTAGTAGAGATGGGGTTTCATCATGTTGCTTAGGCTGGTCTTGAATTTCTGGCTTCAAGCAATTCTCCCACCTCGGCCTCCCAAAGTGCTGGGATTGCAGGCATGAGCCACTGAGTCCAGCTGACATTGTCTATCTGGAGGTAGTGACAAAACCCACAGGTTAAGGACTCAGTCCCACAAGACTGCCCCCATTTCAGATGCTGATTGCAAGTAGCAAGTTGTCACCTGTATTTCTGACTGATCGGCTGTAAGTCAGGGCTTGCACCTCTGGTTGGATCATTTGCTAGAATAGCTCACAGGCTCAGGGAAACGCTCTACTTATGTTTACCATTTTATTGTAAAAGATTACAAAGGGGCTGAGCATGGTGGTTCACGCCTGTAATCCTAGCACTCTGAAAGGCTGAGGCAGAAGGATCAGTTGAGCCGAGGAGTTCGAGACCAGCCTGGGAAACATAGCAGGACCCTGTCTCAAGAAAAAAAAAATTTTTTTAATTAGCTAGTTGTGATGGCATGTACCTGTAGCTCCAGCTGCTTGGGAGGCTGAGGTGAGAGGGTCACTTGAGTGTAGGAGGTAGAGGTTGCAGTGAGCTATGATCATACCACTGGAACTTCAGCCTGCGAGACAAAATGAGACCCGTCTCAAAAAAAAAAAAAAAAAGATATTACAAAGGATAGGGATGAATAAGCCAGATGGAAGAGATGCTTAGGTAGGCAAAGACTGGAAGAACTCAAATGCAGGAGCTTCTGTCCCCATGGAGTTGGGGTACACCACCCATCCCATGCACGTGGATGTGCTCACAAGACCCTGAACCCCATAGTTCAGTCTTTTTTTTTTTTTTTTTTTTTGAGACGGAGTCTTGCTCTGTCGCCCGGGCTAGAGTACAGTGGCCGGATCTCAGCTCACTGCAAACTCCGCCTCCCAGGTTTACGCCATTCTCCTGCCTCAGCCTCCCGTGTAGTTGGGACTACAGGCGCCCGCCACCTTGCCCAGCTAGTTTTTTGCATTTTTTTTGTTTTTAGTAGAGACGGGGTTTCACCGTGTTAGCCAGGATGGTCTCGATCTCCTGACCTCGTGATCTGCCCGTCTCGGCCTCCCAGGCTTTTTTTTTTTTAGAGATGAGGTCTCATTCTCTCTGCCAGGCTGAAGTGCAGTGGTACAGTCATAGCTCACTGCCTCACTGAGTAGCTTGGACCACATAGCTCACGGTCTCAGCCTCCCGAGTAGTTGGGACTACAGGCCAGTACCCTCAGCTTACCAGGGATTTTTTTTTTTTTTTTTTTTTTGAGATGGAATCTCACTCTGTTGCCCAGGCTGGAGTGCAGTGGCATGATCTCAGCTCACTGCAACCTCCGCCTACCGGGTTCAAGCGATTCTTCTACCTCAGCCTCCCAAGTAGCTGGGACTACAGGTGCATGCCACTACGCCTGGCTAATTTTTTTTATTTTTAGTAGAGACCAGGTTTTAACCATGTTAGCCACGATGGTCTCAATCTCCTGACCTCAGGTGATCCACTCACCTCAGCTGCCCAAAGTGCTGGGATTACAGGTATGAGCCACCACACCCGGCCCAATTTTTTTTTTTTTTTTTAAGACGGAGTCTTACTCTGTTGCCCAGGTTGGAGTGCAGTGGCGCAATCATAGCTCACTGTAACCTCCGCCTCCAGGGTTCAGGTGATTCTCCTATCTCAGCCTCCTGAGTAGCTGGGATTATAGGCATGCGCCACCATGGCCGACTAATTTTTGTATTTTTAGTAGAGATGGGGTTTTGTCATGTTGGGCAGGCTGGTCTTTAACTCCTGACCTCAGGTGATCCACCCACCTCAGCTGCCCAAAGTGCTGGGATTATAGGCGTGAGCCACTGCGCCTGGCCTTCACCAGGGATTTTTTTTTTTTTTTTTTTGTATTTTTAGTAGAGACAGCGTTTCACTGTGGTGGCCAGGCTGGTCTCAAACTCCTGACCTTGTGATCTGCCTGCCTTGGCCTCCCAAAGTTCTGGGATGACAGGCATGAGCCACTGTGCCCGGCCAACCAGGGGTTTCTTTAGAGGCTTCATCACATAGGAGTGAAGGATGATTAACTCCATTTCCAACCTTCTTCCCCTTCCTGGAGAATGGGACTGAAAGCTCCTGGTTTCTAATCAACAGCTTGGTCTTGCTGGTGACCAGCCCCCACCCAGAAGCCCACCAAGAGTCACCTCATTAGAATAAAAGATGTCCCCATTACCCAGGAAACTCCAAAGGATCCAGAGCTCTGTGTCAGAAACAGAATTCAAAGACCAAATATTAGCATAAAAGGCCGGGTGCGGTGGCTCACGCCTGTAATCCCAGCACTTTGGGAGGCTGAGGCAGGCAGATCACGAGGTCAAGAGATCAAGACCATCCTGGCTAACATGGTGAAACCCCGTCTCTACTAAAAATACAAAAATTGGCTGGGCATGGTGGCGGGCACCTGTAGTTGCAGCTACTTGGGAGGCTGAGGCAGGAGCATCACTTGAACCCGGGAGGCGGAGGTTGCAGTGAGCCGAGATTGCACCACTGTACTCCAGCCTGGCAACAGAGCGAGACTCTTCTCAAAAAAAAAAAAAAAAAAAAAAAAAAAAATCAGCACAAAAGATTCTAGCACTCCTATTACTCAGAAACTCATAAGGTTTTAGGAGCTGTGTGCTAGGGACTGGAGGTAGAGACCAATGCATATAGTTACTATTATTTCACAGCCATCATTTTCACTTCGGCCTAATTGTTTCTGCAGGACTGTGAGCCGACTCATTTCTGGAATCCATTGGCACAGGAGGGACCAGATCTTTCTCCACTAAAACCATTGCCCTACAGACCCAGCTGTCCCCACGCCTCTGTTTTTTGGGTCAAGTCTTAATCCCTGCACCTGGGTTGGTCCTCCCTGTCCACCCCCACCACCTTCTGTCCCTCTGGCAACTGGAAAGAGAGAGTTGACCTGATTTTAAGCCTTTTGCTGCTCCAGGGACCAGCGTCAACCCTGGGTAGCCAGTGTCTCTTGTAGAGAAGACTTAGGATACCTCTCTCACTTGCTATTTCTTGCCGCCCACCCTGGGCCATCCCAGTGTGTCCCTCTGGGTCCCTGCAAAACTCTAGTCAGTTCAAGGATGCCCCTCCCAGGTTATGCTTTTCTATAACTTTTAAATAAACCTCGGGCAGTGATGGAGTCATTCCTGCCTGTTATGTTTCATGATGAGGTGCAAGTTGCTGCTGCCCCACCCTGGGGTGAAGCCAATGCGATCTTTGCCACTCCAAGCTCTCCTAACAGACAGCTCTCGAGGGGCCAAGCAGTAGCCACTGGCTGCAAATTGCACTTCCCAGCTGGTGACCTTGAAACGATTGGTCACTCTCTGGTACCTCTCAGCTTGTCTGCAGAATAAGGGTCACTGTGCTCGCTCTGCTTAGATTCCAGGGCTGTGGTGAATCCAGCTGATGGACACAGAAGCCCTCTGCAAGCTCTTATGGGCTGCCTGGAGGCCACTGGTAAGTCAGGCAGGCCAGGACTGGACCAAGGGCAGAGCTCTGGTGCCAGATGCTAGTGACAATTCTGCAGGTGGAGGCCTGAGTCACCACCTGATGATGCTGTCTTTGGTCCTTGGCAACCTGAGTTTCCATCACAACAGAGAATGATCTGGATGAAAACCAATGCACATTGGCTGGGCACAGTGGCTCACAACTGTCATCCCAGGACTTTGGGAGGCTGAGGTGGGTGGATCACCTGAGGTCAGGAGTTCAAGGCCAGCCTGGCCAATATGGTGAAACCCCATCTCTACTAAAAATGCAAAAATTAACCAGGCGTGGTGGCGGGCGCCTGTAATCCCAGCTACTCGGGAGGCTGAGGCAGGAGAACTGTTTGAATCCGGGAGGCAGAGGTTGCAGTGAGCCGAGATCGCGCCACTGCACTCCAGGGTGACAGAGCAAAAGTCTGTTTCAAAAAAAAAGGAAAACCAAGCACATCATCTCTTAGGGGACACCCTGGTGGTTTGGGGTCAGGGACTGGGATGAAGTTGCAGAAGAAATGGAGTCACGTTCAGTGTTCAGGCTCCACCGCGCACTATGTGGGTGATCCAGACAGGTTCCACAAGCTCTCTCGGCCTCAATTTTGCCCCTCTGGAAAATGGGGGTGATAATACCGCCTGCCTCATAGCGCTTTGTTGGGGACCAAATACACTGTGATATGTAACACGTACAGCACACAGTACATGCTGTGTATTTATTAACACAATGAGTATCCTGGCCATTGAACTGGAGTCCCCCTGGAACCAGGCAGGGTAGTGTGGGGGCTGATGGCACAGGAACATGCCCACCTTTTTTTTTTTTTTTTTTTTTTGAGACAGAGTCTCCCTGTGTCACCCAGGCTGGAGTGCAACAGCACAATCTCCGCTCACTGCAACCTCCACTTCCCAGGTTCAAGCGATTCTTCTGCCTCAGTCTCCTGAGTAACTGGTATTACAGGCATGTACCACCACGCCTGGCTAATTTTTGTATTTTTAGTAGAGATGGGGGTTTCACCAAGTTGGCCAGGCTGGTCTTGAACTCCTGACCTCAAGTGATCCACCCACCTCGGCCTCTCAAAGCACTGGGGTTTTAGGCATGAGCCACTGCGCCTGGCTGCCCAACTTCCTCCCCTTCCCTCCTCTTTTTTCTTTTCTTTAGTGGAGTCTTGCTCTGTTGCCTAGGCTGGAGTGCAGTGGCATGATCTCGGCTCACTGCAACCTCCACCTACCAGGTTCAAGCGATTCTCCTGCTTCAGCCTCCTGAGTAGCTGGGATTACAGGTGCCCACCACCACGCGTGACTTTTTTTTTTTTTTTTCAGTAGAGGCAGGGTTTCGTCATGTTCGCCAGGCTGGTCTCAAACTCCTGACCTCAGGTGATCTGCCCACCTCAGCCTCCCAAAGTGTTGGGATTACAGGTGTGAGCCACCGCGCCCCGCCAGGTCACCCAACTTTCAACCTGGCCTGACCTTGGCCAAGATGTTTAACTTCTCCAAGCCTCAGTTTTCCCTGTAGAACGAGGATAGTAATAGCATCTATTCCGTGAGGTTGTAGTGGCAACCAAAGCAGTCAATCATCCTAAAATACTTAGACACTCACGCCTGCAATTCCAGCACTTTGGGAGGCCAAGGCGGTAAGATCACTTGAGCCCAGGAGCTCAAGACAAGCCTGGGCAATATAGGGACACCCCCATCTCTCTTTGTTTTTATTGTTTTTCTTTTTGAGACGGAGTCTCGCTCTGTCGCCCAGGCTGGAGTGCAGTGGCATGATCTTGGCTCACTGCAAGCTCTGCCTCCCGGGTTCACACCATTCTCCTGCCTCAGCCTCCCGAGTAGCTGGGACTACAGGTGCCCGCCACCACGCCCGATTAATTTTTTGTATTTTTAGTTGAGACGGGGTTTCACCATGTTAGCCAGGATGGTCTCGATCTCCTGACCTCGTGATCTGCCTGCCTCGGCCTCCCAAAGTGCTGGGATTACAGGCGTGAGCCACGCCACCGCACCCAGCCGGGACACCCCCATCTCTAAGAAAAATAAATTTTAAGCCAGGTGTGGTGGCTCACGCCTGTAATCCCAGCACTTTGGGAGGCTGAAGCAGGCGGATCACGTGAGCTCAGGAGTTTGAGACCAGCCTGGACAACATGGTGAAACCCCGTCTCTACTAAAAATACACAAATTAGCTGGGTATGGTGGCACACACCAGTAGTCCCAGCTACTCGGGAGGCTGAGGCATGAGAATCATTTGAACACGGGAGGCGGAGGTTGCAGTGAGCCAAGACTGTGCCACTGTAGTCCGGCCTGGGTGACAGGGTGAGACTCTGTCTCAAAAAGAAAGAGAAAGAAAAAGAAATTTTAAAAAATTAGCTGGCTGTGGTGGCGTGCACCTTTCCTCCTGGCTACTTGGGGGAGGCTGAGGTGGGAGGATTGCTTGAGCCTGGGAAGTGGTGACCACAGTGAGCCATGATCGCACCACTGCACTCCAACCTAGGCAACAGAGCAAGACCCTATCTCAGAAAAAATTAAAAAAAATTGGAATGGTGTCTGGTATGCAGCACATGATCAGGAAGCATGAGTCGTTATTACCAGTCTGGGGAGCCCACAAGGCCTTCTGCTTCCCCAGGCATGAGATCTGCCTCGCCCAGCCCGAGGGCAGGATCTGCTTACTTCAAGAACTTGCCAATGGGCGGGCAGACTTAACCCAAAATAACTTTATTATCGTCTCCACTTTGATAATAAAAGCATTCTCCAAATGGAGGGCAAATGCGGCAAGTCACTGTGGGGTCTGGGCCCCCTGCACACCCTTCTGCTCCGAGGGATAAGCCCTGCGCCCACCCCAGTTGCCCACTGCCATGTCCCGCCAACCCCCCCCGCCCCAGGGCAAGCCACAGTGCAGTACAGAAGTGAAAGCCTGAGATTGACCAGACACGGTCACCACAGGGCCTCTTCCTGACCTTGGCTGTGGGGCGGGGGGTGCACATTGCAGCTTCTTCTTGTCTCCAGGAAAGACTGAGTAATTGGGGGTCCCCCGGGGCTGGCACAGAAGCCCGGGCAGAGGCTGGGCTCGCCTGAGGTTGACGTGTAGCATTTCACTCTTCCTGAGTTTCGGGGTTCCACCTGATCAGCTGTCACTGCTGGGGATCAGTCCTTCCCAGTTTCAGAAGCCCCCTTCTCTGGACAGCTGGGGCCCATTGAGGCTCCTCCCAACTAAAGCAATTGCAGCTGCACCTTCAGCCTCAATGCCTGGCCCCGTGGCCCTGGCTGCCCCTCTGGCTGGACACCCCAGGGTCCTGCCACGTTGCTCACCACCTCCAGCTGGTAGGTTCCAGGCCTCGGCCGCCTGCGCCCCAGCTGCAGGGAGCTGAAGCCATGGAGGTGATGCATGCGGAAGAGACCTTGCTCGTTTCCACGGGCAATGACGTAGCGGACCCGGCCCTCCAGACCCTCCAGGGCCGGCCGGAGCTCCAGGATGCGCTTGGCCCAGCCCAGGTGTGAGAGGTTCAGGCCCAAGGTCAGCAGGGCCTCGGAGTCAAGGGTAGCCAGGCTCACCTGGGAAGAAAGGCCAGGTGTGTGGTCAGAGCCCACGATAATCCGGATGTGGAGTGGGTAGGGGGTCCTGGGATTGTGGCCAAAGAGGAGATTTTGGCCAGTCTCTAAAGTGAAGGAAAGAGCCATAAAAAGGAATGAAATCATGTCATTTGCAGCAATGTGGATGCAGCTGGAGGTCATTATCCTAAGCTAATTAATGGAGAAACAGAAGACCAAATACGGCGTGTTCTCAGTTATAAGTGGGAGCTAAAAATTACTTACCCATAGACACAAAGATGGGAAGAACAGACACTAAGTCTACTAGAGCAGGGAGAGGGAGGGAGACGAGGGTTGAAAAATGACCTCTTGGGAGGCTAGGCACGGTGGCTCACGCCTGTAATCCCAACATTTTGGGAGGCTGAGGCAGGTGGACCACAAGGTCAGGAGTTCAAGACCAGCCTGACCAATACGATGAAGTCCTGTCTCTGCTAAAAATACAAAAATTAGCTGGGCGTAGTGGGGGACGCCTATAGTCCCAGCTACTTGGGAGGCTGAGGCAGGCGAATCGCTTGAACCCTGGAGGTGGAGGTTGCAGTGAGCTGAGATCACGCTACTGCATTCCAACCTGGGGGACAGAGCAAGACTATCTCAAAATAATAAATAAATAAATAAATGGAAAACGACCTATTGGGAACTATGTTCACTGCTTGGATGAGGGATCCGCAGAAGCTCAAACCTCCTCCTCATCCAATATACCCATCTATTAATAACCTGTACCTCTGAATCTAAAATGAAAAATAGGCTGAGCACAGGGGCTCATGCCTGTAATCCCAGCACTTTGGGAGGCTGTGGCAGGAGCTGAGGCCAGGATTCCTTTATTTCTTTTTCTTTTTTTTGAGATGGAGTCCCGCTCTGTTGCCCAGGCTGGAGTGCAGTGACACGATCTCAGCTCACTACAACCTCTGCCTCCCAGGTTCAAGTGATTCTCCTGCCTCAGCCTCCCAAGTAGCTGGGATCACAGGTGCCTGCCATCGCGCCTGGCTAATTTTTGTATTTTTAGTAGAGACGGGGTTTCGCCATGTTGGCCAGGCTGGTCTCAAACTCCTGGCCTCAAGCGATCCCCTCACCTCGGCCTCCCAAAGTGTTGGAATTACAGGCATGAGCCACCATGCCCGGCCAAGGCCAGGATTTCAAGGACAGAAGGCAACATAGTGAGACCTCATCCACCCACAAAAAGTGAAAATATTAGTGCTGGTGTGCATCTGTAGTCCCAGCTACTTGGGAGGCTGAGGCGGGAGGTCCCAGGAGTTCGAAGCAGCAGTGAGCTGTGATCACACCGCTGCACTCCAGCCTGGGTAACAGACTGAGACCCTGTCTCAAAAATATGTACATATGTTTATTAGACACCCACTGAATTCCTGGCAATCTTTGAGGCACTGGGGGTTCAGCAATGAGCAGATAAAAATCCTTCCCCTCAGGGAGTTTACCTTCTAGTAAAGCAAAGCAGATAGTAAACAAATACATGGAAAATGTAAAAGTGACAAGATGTGCTATGAAAAAACATGAAGTTGGCTGAGGGCCAAGGTGGACAGATCGCTTGAGTCCAGGAGTTCGAGACCAGCCTGAGTAACATGGTGAAACCCTGTCTCTACTAAAAATACAAAAAATTAGCCAGGTGTGGTATTGCATGCCTGTAGTCCCAGCTACTGGGGAGGCTGACGTGGGAGGATCCCTTGAGCCCAGGAGTTCAAGCTGCAGTGAGCTATGATTGCACTGCTGCATTCTAGCCTGGGTGACACAGTGAGACCAGGCTCCCTGAAAAAAAAAGAAATTGATTTTAAAAATCAATAAATAGGCTGGGCACAGTGGCTTACACCTGTAATCCCAGCACTTTGGGAGGCTGAGTTGGGCGGATCACGAGGTCAGGAGATCGAGACCATCCTGGCTAACATGGTGAAACCCCGTCTCTACTAAAAATACACACAAAAAAATTAGCCAGGCAAAGTGGTGGGCGCCTGTAGTCCCAGCTACTCAGGAGGATGAGGCAGGAGAATGGTGTGAACCTGGGAGGCGGAGCTTGCAGTGAGAGGAGATCACACCACTGCACTCCAGCCTGGGCGACAGAGCAAGACTCTGTCTCAAAAAAATAAATAAATAAATAAATAAATAAATAGGGTGGGCACAGTGACTCATGCCTTTACTTCCAGCACTTTGGGAAGCTGAGGTGGGTGGATCACTTGAGCCCAGGAGTTTGAGACCAGCCTGGGCAACACAGTGAACCCTGTCTCTACAAAAAACACAAACATGAGCTGGGCAGGCGTGGTGGTGCACGTGCCTGTGGTCTCAGCTACATGGGGGATTGAGGTGGGAGGATCGCTTGAGCCCAGGAGTTCAAGGCTGCAGTGAGCTATGATTGAGCCACCGCATTCCAGCCGGGGTGACAGAGTGAGACCTTGTCTCAAAAAAAAAAAAAAAAAAAAAGAATAAAAAATAAAGTGGAGGAAAATACTGCTTCCCCGGGCATCTCAAATCTGGTTCTTCCTCTGCAAGGCCAGTGGTCACCTGGATCTGTAGACTCAGTGGCATAAGGCTGAGGCTGCTTCTGAGAGAGGAGGGAGACAGCCACTGTTACACACTACAGATCCCTAGTCTCAGCTAAGGGACCTTGCTCAGACCCCTGCCAGCCTGGGCCAAGGGAATCAAAGATTTGCTCTCAGAGACCCAGCAGCCAGGGGATTATTCAGATGACATTGGGACCCAGAGCCCTAAGGTCACTCAGAAGTGTCTTGGGATGGCTAGTGTTAGGAACAAGGGCCTTTCCGCAGAAGCCAGCCCCTAAAAGAATGCCAGAGCTGACAGTGAGAGAAACGGGATGCCAAGCAGGGCCAGAGAGGAGAGCGTAAAGGACCAGACAGAAGAGCCGCCTGATAGCTTCCGCTGTGCTTCCTGCATCTGGCTCTCTTTGAGAGCCCCCTGTGTGCCAATGACAAACCCTTCTTTATTTAAGCTCCTCTGAAGTGCCTTCCTGGTCTTGGCAGCTGGACAGGGCCCTGAATAAGACAGCGAGCCTCAATGGCAGGCTACCCCAGGGCTCGGTGATGTATCCAATCCCACAGAAAGTCATCTGTGTTTTCTTTGCCTTTGTTTTGGGGAGCACTGTGTTGGTTTGGCCTCATTTACATGCCGATGGAGTGTTTTGCTATTGCATTCAAGTGAAAGTTATTCCTGTTCTCCAGCCCCTCAATTCCGGAGATCTCAGGCCTTCTTCCCATGGAATGTTGTTAAGACTTATGCTCTTACCGACACCTGCTGGCAGTTAGTGGGTATTGCAGGTAAAGACACAACATAGCCCTATTTTTGAGACAGGGTCTCAGTCTGTCACCCAGGCTGGAGTGCGGAGGTGTGATCACAGCTCACTGCCGCTTCGAACTCCTGGGTTCAAGTAATCCTCCCGCCTCAGCATCCCAAGTAGCTGGGACTACAGGCACATGCCACCACAGCTGGCTAATATTTTTACTTTTTGTAGGTGGAGGGGGTCCCAGTGTGTTACGCAGGCTGCTCTCAAAATCCTGGCCTTGGTTGGGCACAGTGGCTCACACCTGTAATCCTAGCAGTTTAGAAGGCTGAGGTGAGCTGATCACTTGAGGCCAGGAGTTTGAGACCAGCCTGGCCAACATGGTGAAACCCCGTCTCTACTAAAAATACAAAAATTAGCCCTTCTCTGTCTTGATCTACTTGTGCCCTGGGACCCTGACAACCACTCCACTCACTCTTATTGAGTACCAAGGGGTGCCAATACAGTAGCAAATCCTACAGACACAGTTCTGCCCTTATGAAGTCTACAGAAAATACCAGTAACTATGGGATAACATATGTATCCACAGTTTTTCCCAGCAAGGGGGAAAAAATAACTAGAGGGGAAAAGGGCCTTTCAGTAATACAAAGCAATACACTCACATTTTATCTAATATAGAAAGCCTCTCAAACCCAATAACCATATCCCATTTCTCACTTTGTTTTTCCCCATAGCACTTATCATGTATCATATTTGTCATGTGTTATAAAATATGATATGTTTTACATGTTGATTTCTTGTGTGTCTCCCTTTTAGAATATTAGTCTCACGAGGGCAGGTGTTTTTGTTTTTGTTGTTGTTTGCTGTTGCTCCATTACAGTGCCCAGCAGCGGTATTCAGTAAAATCTATGGAGTGAAGAAGCTTCGTCCTAAATGTCTGCAGTGAGGGTGAGCTTGGGGTAATGGTTTCCATGCTCAATGATAATTGTTTGGGAAACAATGTAAAGTGATGGCTTCAGAAGGCAGAGAGGCCCAGGATGGCTGACCATGGATGCCAAGGCTGCTTGTAAAGAGAAGTCCATGTGCCATAGCCATGGAATCTCTGAACCACCACGTTCAAGTTCCGTATCTTGGGCATGTGCCCTAACTTCTCTGAGCCTCAGTTCCTCCATCTGTAAAGTTGGGATAATAGTGGCATCTAGGCCGGGTGCAGTAGTTCATGCCTGTAATCCCAGCACTTTGGGAGGCTGAGGCGGGCGGATCACCTGAGATCAGGAGTTCAAGATCAGCCTTACCAATATGGAGAAACCCTGTCTCTACTAAAAATACAAAATTAGCTGGGCATGGTGGTGCACGCCTGTAATCCCAGCTACTTGGGAGGCTGAGGCTGGAGAATCGCCTGAACTCGAGAGGCAGAGATTATGGTCAGCTGAGATCACGCCATTGCACTCCAGCCTGGACAACAAGAGCGAGACTCCGTCTCAAAAAATAAAAAATAAATAAATAAAATAGTGGCATCTACACCTCCCAGGGTTGTCATAAACATTGAGAGGCTGTGAACACAGAGCACTTGGAGTAACACCTGCATACAGCAGGTGTTGAATATATTTTTGGCTTTCAGATCCCTTGGGTGATGGCTGCAGGACTGACCTGTAGTCAGGGACTCTTCAGTTGAGGGGCAAGCAGCTGGCAGCTGTGGCAAAACTGCCCTCTCTGCACACCTTGATGGGGTGGCCTGAGGGGGCAGGAGGGACAGAGGCATAGGCCTGCCCTACGGCTACCGAGTGGTGTGTTGAAGATCCCTGAGATTCCTAGAGACAAGGCAAGTTCAGGAACTCCAGGAGCACCTCAGGCACAAGAGCGGTACAGGGCAGATGCTGAGTGGGTATAGGTTGGGGTCCTGAGGCTCCTAAGGGGAGCCTCTGCTGGGGTCCCTAGAGAAAAGACTCGCCTCCCCAAGGCTCAGACAGGGAAGGGGCTTGGGCTTAACTTGGGCTAAGGGTTTGTGAGAATAGCCCAGAGGAGTGCACAGAAGAGCTGAGATGGGCACAGCTGTGGCACAGAGGCCACTTAGGGCCCCATTGGAACTAAATCCCAAAAGGGTCCCAAGGGAGGGATTCACCAACTAGGAAGTGAGGAGGTGACAGATTCCAGGGTGCAGGCAGGGTTGGAGGGGCCCGGGTATGTCCCCGCATCCAAGTGCCTTTATAAACGGGACCCAGAGAGAGTGTCACAGCCTGGCCAGGGTCTGTATGGAAGATGCCTGACTTGTCACCAGGAGTGAGGTAGAGTGTTCAGGAGATGTGTCCCCCAGAGACCCCCCAAGAAAAATCCCAGGGCTGAGAAAGCACAAGAAGGTCCCAAGCTGGCACATGACATGGGGAACCTGCTGGGATGTGGAGCCTGGTGCTCCTTCTTGGGGGACTGACATGACTAAGTCGGGTCCACAGCCTCTTTCCTACACTCACCCGTTCCCTGGCCAACCCCGCCCAGTGCAGCACCCATGTCACCTGGTGGTCCCTGTGGGCACTGCGTCGTGGCCGGTCCCGGGGAGCTAGGCCGTTGATCTTGCATTCGTAGCAGGTTTCAGTCGAGAGCAGCTCCTCTTTGTCCGGGGTGTCCTGGGGTCCAGGGCTGAAGCCCAGGCCGAAGACACAGTGCCTGCAACAGGATGAGCAGGGTGGGGGATTTCAGAAGTAGGCTGATGGAACCTCCCCAGCCACCTCGCTCCACCCCCATCCTCTTTTCTGAGTCATGCTGCAAATGCTCACGCACACATGTGCCTCTGAGCATGTGCTGGTGTGACTCCGTGTGCATGAGTGTGTGTGTACCACGTAAGGGTGTGCATGTGAGTCCCTTGGTTCACCTGGGCATAGGTGTGAACACAGGAGTGAGAGGACAGGCACAGGCTGGGATGGACGAACGGACATTAGCATACCCGGGGCGTGTGCATGTGCCAACCTGTGTGTTCACATGGGGAATAACTCATGCAGGCACATGTGTGCTCATAGGAATGTGTGAATCTCCCTGAGTGTGCCCGGAGGGGGGGTGTGTATAATGTGAGCATTCATAGACAGCTGATGCGTGCTTCCTCACCTGTGCAAACCAGGATGTAGCAATGGCACAGTGCCCCCAGGGATGTGGGCATGCATGAGCCTGAGTGCACACTTGGACATGCACGCACACACACACACGTGTGCATGCTGGGATCTGTAAATGCACGAGGGTACCCACGCATACTGGTACGGGTGTGTGCCATGTGGACAACTACATGTTAGTGGTGTGAGCCTGTGTGTGCACAGACACAGGTGCCACTGTACCTGTGTGTCCAGGACTCTGTGCACATGTGGGTAAATGCCTGCATGCACGGGCAGAAGGAGCTCTTCTGGTAAATTCTTGGCATGCACAAAGCCCCGTGTGTGTGCGTGTGTGTGTGTGTGTGTGCGCACGCGCATGCATGGATGCTTGCAGGGCATGGAGTCTGCCTGCCCTACTCCAGCCTCTCACCCTTGCCCAGCCCGGAAGAAGCCTTGAGGACAGCCGCACAGGAAGCCACCGGGAGTGTTGGCACAGCTGTAGCTACAGGGACCACGCCGTCCGGCGCACTCATCCACATCCTGGCAGCCCCCAAGGGTCTGATCAAAGTCAAAGCCAGAGGGGCAGACGCAGCGGAAGCCACCAAGAGTGTTGTGACAGGAGGCGCTCCCGCAGGTGGGGGGCGACAGGGCACACTCGTTCTCATCTGTGGGAGGAAAGGAGGAGGAGAGGCAGGACGCAGAGGTGGGGCGGCACAGCCTTCTCACCCCCAGAGCCCTCCACCTGGAATGCTCTCTGTTTAGAGCCCAAGTCCAATGTCAAAGCCTCCAGCAACCTGGCAGTGAGCCCTGAGACTAGATGGGCCCCACAGCCCCGCTGCCCACAGAACCCTGTGGTTCTCCTTCACTGCATCTCTCAACACTTCCCCTAAACCTCAAAGTGTGCGATGATCTAGAACAAGCTTTCTCACCCTCAGTGCTATGGACATTTGGGGCCGGATCTTTCTCTAGGGAGGAGCCGTCCTTGCACTGTGGGACGATGAGCAGTACCCCTGGCCTCCACCCGCTTGATGCCAGGAAAACCCATTTGCCTCCAATTGTCTGTTTAGAGTTGGGAGTTTCACTCTGTTGCTCAGGCTGGAGTGCAGTGGTGCAACCATAGTGCACTGTAGCCTTGACCTCCTGGGCTCAAGGGACCCTTCTGCCTCAGCCTCCCAAGTAGCTGGGACTACAGGTGTGCACCAATATGCCTGACTAATCTTTTAACTTTTTGTAGAGATGGGGGGGGGGGTCTTTCTATGTTGCCTAGGCTGGTCTTGAACTCCTGGCCTCAAACGATCCTCCTACCTCAATATCCCACAAGAGTGAACTACCATGCTGGATCCCAGTTGTGATGACCAAAAATGTCTCCCAGACACTTCAAAATGTACTATAGGGGGTAAAATGGTCCTCTGTTGAGAACCTAGTTAGGGGTCTATTTAATTCCTGTTTCCTTTGCTGGACTGAACAACTCAAGGCAGAAATGGTTTTTCAGCTCACTTCTGCGTCTGAGCTCAGGGTCTAGTGAAAGGCAGGTCCATGGCAAACAATTGGGGAAAGAATGAGTGAGTCAGTACAGAGAGGAGGAGACAAGTTGAGGAAGAGTTGCAAGCAAAGGCCGATCGATGGTCTGTGGGATCCCCAAGATCCCTAAGGGACAAGCACCTTGCCTCGGGGGGCAGGGTCATGTGGTGTGGGAAGCCTGAGAAGAACTTAGCTAAAGACCCACCATGAGAGACAAAAGGAGAGGGCAGAGAAGGCAGTGCCTGTGAGGCAGTGGGAGAGCAGAGACAGCCACATCACCAAGGCCATAGGAGACAGTGTCCAGGAGGGGCAGACTGTGGTGCCCAGAGTAGTGGAGGTAGAGGATGGAGGCCAAGGAGAGGTCTCAAGAGATAGCAAGTGGGCCCGAAAATGGTAGAGGGTGAAAGCTGCACTGTAGCGGAGGAATGAAGAGAGTAGTGAAACGGGCTGCCAGGAGGTCCTGGAGCAGCCAGAAGAAGGGGGAAGGTTGCGGGGCAGAAGGCTAGCTCTCCAAATGAAGGGCCTCTGCAACAGCTATGACAATGATATAGCATTCACACCTCCATCACCCCTTGCAGCATCTATAGCAGACATCAGTAATCACACTCATGGCAGACATCACTAATCAATCACAGCACTCTTTCCCTGTGATCACAGAATTGCAGACTTCAGGTCTCAGAATCTGTCTCAACTGAATCCTCCAGGCCACCATGCCCTAAGGAATGAACTCAGACACTTTTCCATGCTTATTCTGCTGCACCTTGACTCCCCAACAGTGGGGAACTCACTACCTTCTGGGCTGGCCTGTTCAATCTTTATATAATTGAGCTTGTCATGACATCTTGCAGGGTGGTGTCTGTTAGTCGCCTGCTCTGAGCAGATTCTGGTGGGGGCCCAAGCTTCTTCCCAGCCCCTTCCACTCACCCACACACTGGGCCCACTGGGAGTGCTGGGTGAAACCCTGGGGGCAGCCGCAGCGGTAGCCCCCTAGCTGGTTCTGACAGCCGTGCTGGCAGCGGTGGGGTCCATCACATTCATTCACATCTGAGACATAGAGAGAGGGAGAGAGGGTTTACCAGACGGCTCTCAGGACCAACACCCCCAAACACTAGACCCCCGCCAAAGCTGGGCTGTACCTTCACAGCCATGGCCTGAGCTGTCCAGGGTGAAGCCTTGGTGGCATTCACAGCGGAAGCTGCCTGGGGTGTTGTGGCAGTGCCCGCGGGCACCACATGGGCCAGGCTGGGCTGAGCACTCATCATTGTCTGCAGAGGAGAGAGATCGGGCAGGGTTGCTTGCTGGTTAAGGAACTCGTGTCAGGTGACACAATGCCAGTTCCACCACTGTGTGGCTCCAGGCAAGTTCCTCTCTGTGCCTGTTTCCCACTCTGTGAAATGAGATCTGTAACAGTTCCCGACTCAAAGAATAGTCTTTGAGATCCTGCACATAAAGAATCTCATCTCCACTGCCTTGAAGCTGTGTGTCCTTGGGCAACTTACCTACCCTCTCTGTGCCTCGATGTCCTCACCTGTAACATGGAGATGATAATGTCTACCTCATTGCATTTTTTTGTGTGTGTGAGAGATAATTAAATTAACCTAATCATGTAAAAGGCTTGGGGCAGTGCCTGGTAAAAGAGTAAAAGATAAACAAAGACTCTTCCTTCTCCCATGGAAAAATGACATTGGGTTGCCTGTTGAGTTTTGTTCTCATGGAAACCTGACAATAGTGTGAGGTCAGCCGGTGCTATGGACTGAATGTTTGTGTCTCCAAAATCCTATGTTGAAGCCCCAACCCCCAGTGGGATGGTATTTGGAGATTAGGTCTTTGGGAGGTGATCACAGTTAGATAAGTCATGAGGGTAGGGCTTTTATGATGAGAATAGTGCCCTTATAAGAAGAGATACTAGAAAGCTTGCTCTGTCTCTGCCAAGTGAGGACACAGCAAGAAGGCGGCTGTCTGCAAACCAAGAAGAGAGCCCTCACAGAACCAACCATGCTGCCACCTTGATCTCGAACTGCCTGGCCTCCAGAATTGAAAAAAATAAATCTCTGTAGTTTAAGCCACCTAGTGTATGGGTTGTCCATGTCTCTCTCTCTCTCCCTCTCTCTCTCTCTCTCTCTCTCTCTCTCTCTGTGTGTGTGTGTGGTGTGTGTGTGTGTAAGCTATTGTTTTACACTGAATAGTCTGTGAACATCTTTCTATGTCTTTAACTAGTCTTACTATTCTTGGGGGCTGGTTACAGTGGCTCATGCCTGTAATCCCAGTACTTTGGGAGGCCTAGGGAGCGGATCACCTGAAGTCAGGAGTTTGAGACCAGCCTGGCCAACATGGTGAAACCCCATCTCTACTAAAAATACGAAAAGAAATTTAGCCAGGTGTGGTGGTACACGTCTGTAGTCCCAGCTACTAGGGAGGCTGAGGCAGGAGAATCACTTGAACCCGGGAGGTGGAGGTTGCGATGAGCTGAGATTGTGCCACTGAACTCCAGTCTGGGTGACTGACAGAGCGAGATTTCATCTCGAATATATATATACACATAAATATATATTTTTTCTTACTATTCTTATTTGCATAATTTTAAATGGCCACCACATCTTCACTTGGTGTGGATTTGCTCTGCTTCATTTAACCAACTGTTAATTTTCTTTTTTTTTAGATAGGATCTCATTCTGTCTCCTGGGCTGGAGTGAAGTGGCACAATCTCAGCTCACTGCAACCTCCACCTCCCAGGCTCTGGTGATCCTCCCACCTCAGCCTCCTGGGTAGCTAGGACTACAGGTGCACAAGACCATGCCTGGCTAATTTTTGTATTTCTAGTGGGGACTACGTTGTCCACTATGTGCCCCAGGCTGGTCTCAGACTCCTGGGCTCAAGAGATCCTCCCGCCTCAGCCTCCCAAAGTGCTGGGATTACAGGTGCAAACCACTGCATCCAGCCCAGTTTTTGGATTTGAATTTGCTAAATCCTACACTTGCAGTCTATGGTATTTTGTTATGGCAGCTTGAGCTGACTAAAATGGCCAGGATGCTACGATGGTAGGAGGGCATTGGTACGATGGCCAGAGAGCATTGGTACAAAGGTGGGAGCCCATGACTGGTATATTGCATTTGAACTGGGATTTTGGGGAATGAACAACAAATTCCTGGTGGAAAACCTTGCTTTTGAGTTCTTTGAGTACAGAGATTCTTGACTTCAAGCATATATCTGTGGAGATGTAGAGTCTCTCTCGGGGCCAGGCACAGTGGCTCATGCATGTAATCCCAACACTTTGGGAGGCCAAGGTGGGCGGATCACCTCAGGCTGGGAGTTCGAGACCAGCCTGGCCAACATAGTGAAACCCCATCTCTACTAAAAATACAAAAATTAGCTGGATGTAGTGCTGCATGCCTGTAATCTCAGCTACTCGGGAGGCTGAGGCGGGAGAATCATTTGAACCCAGGAGGCGGAGGTTGCAGTGAGCCACGATCACACCACTGCACTCCAGCCTGGGTGACAGAGTAAGACTCTGTCTCAAAAAAATGGAAACAAACAAACAAAAATTGAATATCTCTTGGGAACAACAGACATGGGAATATGAAGCTTCTAAGTAGGAGTGGCTCCTGCAGCTGCCTGAGCTGTCACTTGAGGGGCCACAGAGAATAGGTCTACACTCTGGCCAGAAAGAAATGTTTGGCACAGCCAGGCACTGTGGCTCATGCCTGCAATCCCAGCACTTTGGAAGGCTGAGGTGGGCAGATTGCTCGAGCCCAGGAGTTTAAGACCAGCCCGGGCAACATGGCAAAACTCTGTCTCTACTAGAAATAACAAAAAATAGCCGGGCGTGGTGGCGCACACCTGTAGTCCTAGCTACTTGGGAGGCTGAGGCAGGAGGATCGCTTGAACCTGGGAGGTGAGATTGCAGTGAGCTGAGATTGCACCATTGCAATCTCCAGCCTGGGCAACAGGGCAAGACTCCATCTCAAAAATTAAAAACAGAAATGTCCGCCACCACCCGCAATTTCTTTCCCTTATAGCTAGCAAAGCAAACCAAGTGTCAGGCTGGCCTACTGTGGTCATGTGAGTTTGCTCTTCTATTAATAGTTTAGTCATCAGCAAACGGAAACACCCTGGGACCAAATCCAAGCCACTGTCTGTTGTATCAATAAAGTTTTATTGGCACACAGACATGGTCTTTCATTTATGTATCTCTCCGGTTGCTTTGATGCTACCACGGCAGAGTCCAATCATGGCGACAGAGACCATCTCAATTATAAAGCTGAAAATATTTACTTCTCTTGAGCCCTTTACAGATAAAGTTTGTTGACTTTTGATCAAGTTGAGCCTTACACCACCACCTGCCTGGCTGAGAATTTAAACTCTTTTCTAGTGAGAGAAGCAGTCACGTGTGAGCTTGCTCCATGGATGGTAAACATGTGATGCATGGCCCTGATCCATGCAGCTGCTCACACTTCCAGTGAAAACTTTACTGGTTTTTTTTGTTTGTTTGTTTTTGTTTTTAATAGAGATGGGATCTCGCTATGTTGCCCAGGCTGGTATCAAACTCCTGAGCTGAAGCAATCCTCCTGCCTCAGCCTCCCAAAATGTTGGGATCACAGGTGTGAGCCATCATGCCCGGCTGAAAACTACTGTTGCAGAAAAAGTGAAATGCATCTTGTTTCAACAGTCTTTGTTCAAATGTTCTCTCTCTCTCTTTTTTTTTTTTTGAGAAAAAGTCTTGCTCTGTCCCCTAGGTTGGACTGCAGTGGCATGAACATTGCTCACTGCAGCCTCAACCTCCTGGGTTCAAGAGATCCTCCCACCTCAGCCTCCTGAGTAGCTAAGACTACAGTCAGGTGTCACCACCTCTAGCTAATTTTGTATTTTTTGTAGAGATAGAGTCTTGCCATGTTGCCTGGGCTGGTCTCAAACTCCTGGCCCTAAGCCATCCTCCCAAAGTGCTGGGATTACAGGTATGAGCCACAATGCCCAGCCAAATGTTCTCTTTTGGTGACACTTCATCTGATCCCTCTCTTAAAACTGAAGCCCTGGCCGGGCGCAGTGGCTCAAGCCTGTAATCCCAGCACTTTGGGAGGCCGAGACGGGCGGATCACGAGGTCAGGAGATTGAGACCATCCTGGCTAACACGGTGAAACCCCGTCTCTACTAAAAAATACAAAAAACTAGCCAGGCGAGGTGATGGGCGCCTGTAGTCCCAGCTACTCGGGAGGCTGAGGCAGGAGAATGGCATAAACCCGGGAGGCGGAGCTTGCAGTGAGCTGAGATCCGGCCACTGCACTCCAGCCTGGGTGACAGAGCGAGACTCTGTCTCAGGAAAAAACAAAAAAAAACCAACTGAAGCCCTTTCAGGAGGCTGAGGTGGGAGGATCACTTGACACCAGGAGTTTCAGGCTTCAGTGTGCTATGATCACATTTGTGAATAGCCACTGTACTCAAGCCCAGGCAACAGAGTCATTAAGAGACTCTATCTCTAAGAAACAAAAAACAAAAACAAAAACAAAATCCAGGTGTGGTGAGCCTGTAGTCCCAAGTACTAGGGAAGCTGAAGTGGGAGGATTGCTTGAGCCCAGGAATTTGAGGTTGCAGTGAGCTGTGATCATATCACGTATTCCAGCTTGGGTGACAGAGCAAGACTCCATTTCTATAACAAACAAACAACACAACCAAAACCCAACAACAACAAATCTCTCCCTGCCTCCCAAAACAACCCTGCGGCCCTCTCCTTCTTTCCTGAACTCCTGCTTTTATTTTTTCTTTCTTTCATGACACACATCACCTTTGAGCACACTATTCTGTTAATTGTTTGTTTGTTTGTTTGTTTTTGAGACAGAGTCTTGCTGTGTCCCCAAGGCTGGAGTGCAATGGCACAATCTTGACTCACTGCAACCTCCACCTCCCAGGTTCAAGTGATTCTCTTTCCTCAGCCTCCTGAGTAGTTGGGATTACAGGCGCTGCCACCACGCCCAGCTAATTTTTGTATTTTTAGTAGACACGGGGTTTTGTCATGTTGGCCAGGCTGGTCTCGAATTTCTGTCCTCAAGTGATCTGCCAGCCTCAGCCTCCCAAAGTGATGGGGTTACAGGCATGAGCTACCACACCCAGCCACACCATTCTGTTAATTTCTTGTTGTCTGCTTCTAGTCTGATTCTGTGCCAGAAGGAAAGTTCCATGACGAAAGAGTCCTGCCTCTTATGTTTGTTGCTGTACCCCCAGGGTCTATAACAGGGCCGGACAAACCATTTCTGTTTCTGTAACAGGCTCTGTCCCAAGACTCTTCTCTGCCAATATAGTGCAAAAGCAGCCACAGGTGATTGTAAGCAAGTGGGCTTGGGTGTGTGTCAATAAAACTTTATTAACAAAAGCAAGCAGGGGGCCGGGCTTGGCTGGCAGGCTGGAGTTTGCCACCCTTTGGTCTGGAGCACTGCCTGGTACACAGTAGGTGCTGTCTGGGCAGATTAGTTGGAGCATGAATGGCACCACCCTTGACTAGGCTCTGCCTTTGGGGAAGATTGGGTTCCCTGGGAGCCACAAGACACTAAGAAACAATGATGGTAGCAGATGCTCTTGTGACTTTAGCTGTGGAACTGATTTCCTCTTGGGACTATGTGAGACCTGGGATTTCAGGAGCACTCTAGGGAGGCTCTGGGAGGGAGACCCAGCAGGCACTTGTCAGGGGGAAGGCAAGGTGCCATAAGCCAAGGCCAGAGGGCCTCTCTCCTCCCAAAGGAGAGGAAGGAGGTTCTAGATGCCTCCAGGAAGCAAGCACTGAGGAAGTAAGGACTTTGTTCTGATCACCCCCACGTTCCCAATGTCCAGTACATGTTGGGTGCTTTTTTTTTTTTTTTTTTTTTTTTGAGACAGAGTTTCGCTCTTGTTGCCCAGGCTGGAGTGCAGTGGCGTGATCTTGGCTCACCACAACCTCTGCCTCCTGGGTTCAAGCGATTCTCCTGCCTCAGCCTCTCAAGTAGGTGGGATTACAGGCACCTGCCACCATTCCAGGCTATTTTTTTTTGTATTTTTAGTAGAGACGGGGTTTCACTATATTGGCCAGGCTGGTCTTGAACTCCTGACCTCAGGTGATCCGCCCGCCTCGGCTTTCCAAAGTGCTGGGATTACAGGTATGAGCCACTGCGCCCGGCCAACTTGATATTTTCTTGGTGAGCAAAATAACTAAGGCTAGGGTTGTGCATCACCTCCCGGTGGGGGGCAAGGGTCACTCACCGAAGCAGGCCTGGTGGCGCTGGGTGAAGCCGGGCGGACAGCGGCAGGTGAAGGCGCCCACAGTGTTGACACAGAGGAACTGACAGTTGTGCTGCCGGGAGGTGCATTCATCCAGGTCTGCAGCACAGATAGTCCAGCAGGCTCAGGGCAGGGCCCAGTTGGGGGTTAGGGGCTTCTCAGGGGCTGCCCTTGCCACCTCCAGGCAGAGGGATGACAAGAGAAAGATCCCAGAGATGGTGCTTGACTCCATGCAGATGGGAGGGGGTGAGATTGCAGAGGACAGGAGCAGGGCCCTAGAGTGCATGCAGTGGCGGGAGTGGGGAAGAGTTGAAAGGACATCACCTTTGCAGGTCCGGCTGTCCTCCTCCAGCAGGTAGCCTCGGGGACAGCTGCATAGGAAACTGCCCTTCGTGTTTTTGCAGAGGAAGGTACACGGCTTGGGGACCTGGCTGCACTCGTCCACATCTAGGGAAGGACAGCAGGGTGTGATGGGGCGGGGTTAGACAGACATTCCCTGGGGGTGTTCAGGGACTGGGGTCTCCACCCAGACCCGCACCATCCAGAATCTGTGGACTTACACAGGAATTAACACTTTTTCTGCAAAAAGCCAGATGGTAAACACATTTGGTTTTGCAGGCCACATGGTCTCGGACACAACTACTCCATGTGGCCTTTGTACCAGCAAAGCAGCCACTGAGGGTAAGCAGACAAATGTGTATGGCTGTGTGCTAATAAAACTTTATTGACAAGAACAATTGGAGGGCCAGATTTGACCCTCGGGCTGGGGTTTTCCTCCTGCTGACTTAGATGTACACTTACTACAAAACGTAACTGAAAAATCTCAGGATGTGCAAAATAAAAGGAAGAAACAACAGCAGGAAAGTGGCCCAAATGGGGTAGGGGTGGGAGAAGGAAAGGATGCTCCCTCCCTCCCTTCCTTCCTTCCTCTCTTTCTTTCTTGAGACGGACTCTCGCTGCATCACCCAGGCTGGAATACAATGGCGCAATCTCGGCTCACTGCAACCTCCGCGTCCCATGTTCAAACAACTCTCCTGCCTCAGCCTCCCAAGCAGCTGGCATTACTGGCACATGCTACCACACCTGGCTAATTTTTTTCTTTTTCTTTTTTTTTTTTTAGTAGAGATGGTTTCACAATGTTAGGCTGGTCTCAAACTCCTGGCCTCAAGTGATCCTCCTGCCTCAGCCTCCCAAAATGTGCTGGGATTACAGGCATAAGCCACCTCACCTGGCCTTCCTTCCCTTCCTTCCTCTGTTTTCTTTTCTTTTCTTTTCTTTTCTCTTCTCTTCCCTTTTTTCTTTCTCTTTCTTTCTTTCTTTCTTTTTCTTTCTTTCTTTCTTTTCCTTTCTTTTTTCTTTTCTTTCTCTCTCTTCTTTTTTCTCTCTCCCCTCCCCTCCTCTCCCCTTCCCTTCCCTTCTTTTTCTCTTTCTCCCTTTCTTCCTTTCTCTTTCTTTCTCTCTTTCTTTCTTGACAGAGTCTCACTCTGTTGCCCAGGCTACAGTGCAGTGGCATGATCTCAGCTCACTACAACCTCTACTTCCCAGGTTCAAATGATTCTCCTGTGTCAGCCTCCCAAGTAGCTGAGATTATAGGCGTGCACAAGCACGTGCAACTAATTTTTGTATTTTTAGTACAGATGGGGTTTCACCATCTTGGCCAGGCTGGTCTTGAAATACTGGCTTCAAATGATGTGCCCACCTTGACCTCCCAAAGTGCTGGGATTATAAGCATGAGCTACCACGCGTGGCTGGTTTTTTTTTTTTTTGAGACAGAGTCTCGCTCTGTCGCCCAGGCTGGAGAACACTGGCATGATCTCGGCTCACTGCAACCTCCACCCCTCCAGGTGTAAGCAATTCTCTGCCTCAGCCTCCGGAGTAGCTGGGATTATGGGATTACCGGTGCGTGCCACCACGCCCGGCCAATTTTTTTGCATTTTCACTAGAGACGGAGTTTCACCATCTTGGCCAGGCTGGTCTTGAACTCCTGACCTCGTGATCCACCCGCCTTGGCCTCCCAAAGTGCTGGGATCACAGGCATGAGCCACTGCGCCCGGCCTTCTTTTTCATTTTTTAAGAGACAGGGTCTCTGTCACCCAGGTTGGACTGCAGTGGCGCAATCATAGCTCACGGAAGCCTCAGACTCCTGAGCTCAAGCAGCCTCCCAGGTATCGGGGGCTACAGGCGCATGTCAGACTACAGGCCACCATTCCTGGCTAACTTTTTTTAGTGATGGGGTCTTGCTATGTTGCCCAGGCTAGTCTGAAACTCCTGGCCTCAAGTGATCCTCCCACCTCGACCTCCCAAAATACTGGGATTACAGTAGTGGGCCATTGCACCTGGCCCTCAGTTGTATGTATGGTTCAGGCACCACTTCGTAAATGAAACCCTAACATTGCAAACTGCAAAGTCTCAGGGAAGTTGTGGTCAGGGGCTGTGTAGGAGGTGGCCGGGCTGGGCCAAGGGTACAGGTGCAGAGGGCTGGGCTCACCCAGGCAGGTGGTAGCAGTAGCATCTGGTGTGTACCCGGCCTGACAGTGGCAGCGGAAGGAGCCGAGGCTGTTGATGCACTCTCCATGAGCACACAGGTGAGCAAGCATACGGCATTCATCTACATCTGGGGAAAAGCAGGGTGCAAATGGGGCTGGCTGGCCACCTTGGGCCATCGATGTCTCCTTCTCTCTGGCCGGCAGCCATCTCCTCGGAGCAAAGTCCAGCCTGCCTCCCACACCCGCCACTGCACCCCAGCCCACATGGACCCCATCCTCAGGCTGCGGATGACACCTGAGCCCGCAGGACAAGCCCATGAAGCTTCTAGGGAGGGGGAGACACACCCACCTGCCCCGGCCTCAACAGCGACACCTCCTCAGTGCACCAACATGCACAACAGAGACACACAGTGCATGCAACATGACACAACAGCCACACACCCACACGCTCCTGCAGAAACACGGGAACACACACCCACACTCAGGGACTCCCGTTCTCCCCCCAGGCACACCCCCAGAAAGCCATTTCCTCCCCAGTCCTATTGATGTCACTGCTGGTCACATGGATAACCCATCTCACTCTCAGTGACACACTCAGTGAGACACGCTGATGTCCTCACACTGGCTCACACGCAGACACTCATACACCTGCCCACAACTCACCCAAGCCCACAACACACAGGCCGCTGGCTCCCTCTCACTGCCTTCTACTTCACAGGTGAACACGGTGTATACTTCCCGCCCAGCTGACACACACAGACACACACCGGCTCCCATGCAGTCCGGAACGAGCTCTCACTTACAAAGAACACACAGTGGGACAGGCGTGGTAGCTCACGCCTGTAATCCCAGCATTTTGGGAGGCTGAGGTGGGTGAATCACTTGAGGCCAGGAGTTCGAGACCAGCCTGGCCAACATAGCAAAACCTCATCTTTACTGGCTGTGGGAGAGGTTGGCTCTCCCCAGAGCCCCAGGCCCCAGAGCCAGCCTCTCCCACGGCCTCAAAGGGCCCCTTTGGGTCTGTCTAGGCCCTCTTTTTTTTTTGAGATGGAGTCTCGCTCTGTTGCCCAGGCTGGAGTGCAGTGGCACAATCTCGGCTCACTGCAAGCTCTGCCTCCAGGGTTCGTGCCATTCTCCGGCCTCAGCCTCCCAAGTAGCTGGGACTACAGGCGCCTGCCACTACATCCAGCTAATTTTTTTGTATTTTTAGTAGAGACGGGGTTTCACCATGTTGACCAGGGTGTTCTTGAACTCCAGACTTCAGGTGATCCGCCCGCCTCAGCCTCCCAAAGTGCTGGGATTACAAGCGTGAGCCACTGTGCCTGGCCTATTTTGTTTTTGTTTTTGGAGACAAAGTCTCGCTCTGTCGCCCAGGCTGGAGTGCAGTAGCACTATCTTAGCTCATTGCAGCACCAAATTCCTGGGATTAAGCTTAAGCAATCCTCCAGCTTCAGCCTCCCAAAGTGCTGGGATGACAGGTTTGCCACTGGGAGGCAGAGGTTGCAGTGAGCTGAGATTGAATCACTGTACTCCAGCCTGGTCAACAGAGCAAGACCCTGTCTCAGAACACACACACACACACACACACACACACACACACACACACCCCGACTCACACACCTGCTCTCTCAACCCCCCGAGTTCTTCCACGCATATGGAGCACATGTACTGGTTCTCATATCTGCTAGCACAAAGACACACACACACGCACACACAGAGTGGCTCACACATTCTAGCACCTGCTGCAGTACAGACGCATGACCCTGAGCAAATTCCCCCGCCTCTTGCCTCCCTGAGGGTCCTGAGGGCATGGGCACCCACCTCGGCCCTCAGCGGTGTAGCCTGAGCCGTGGGGGCACAACTTCCTGTAGGCGGAGGTGCCAGGCAGGGGACAGAGCTCGCAGCGGGGCCCCCAGCCCCGACCACCCCCACAGCAGCACTCCGCCCTGGTGACAGCCTCGCTGCTGCTGGACAAAGCCTGGCACATAGCCTGCAGCACCTCGGCAAAGCAGGGCCCCTGCCGGATGTCTGCGGAGAACAACAGGAAAGCCAAGGGTCACTCCAGGAGGCTGGTTTGGGGGCAAAGACTGATCTTACTTTGGGGCAAGCTGTTCTTTGGGGATGTTGGAAATAGGCGTGTCCAGGAGGGAGCTAGATACACAGGACAGATGGCTGGGGTTAGTTCCCAGAAAGTGGGAGATCTGGGGAAGGTTGGTTCCAGGGTGTGGCGCTAGTGAGGTTGGAGGAGGCGTGGAGAAGGCCTCCCGCTCTTCCAGGATTTAACAGAAGGGACAGAGGGAAGAGGGACAGCGAGGGAGCACTGGACATGTGTGTCCAGATTAGCTCAGCAACTCCCTGGGTCGCCCCTCAGTGCCTCAGGTCCCTTGGGCAGCTCCCAGGCAGTGGGGGGAGCAGGCAGTGGGAGGGATAGGCAGTAGGAGGGACAGGTAGTGGGAGGGACAGACAGTGGGGGGAACAGGCAGTGGGGGGACAGGCAGTGGGAGGGACAGGCAGTAGGAGGGACAGGCTGTGGGGGGACAGGGAATGGGGGAGACAGGCAGGGAGGGACAGGCGGTGGGAGGGACAGGCAGTGAGAGGGACAGGCAGTGGGGGAGACAAGCAGTGGGAGGAACAGGCAGTGGCAGGGACAGGCAGTGGCAGGGACAGGCAGTAGAGGAGACAGGCAGTGGGAGGGACTGACAGTGGGGGGCACAGGCGGTGGGGGGAAAAGGCAGTGGGAGGGACAGGCAGTGGGAGGCACAGGCAGTGGGGGAAACAGGAAGTGGGGGGAACAGGCAGTGGGGGGGACAGGCAGTGGGAGGCACAGGCAGTGGGGGAAACAGGAAGTGGGGGGAACAGGCAGTGGGGGGGACAGGCAGTGGGGGGCAGGCCGTGGGAAGGACAGGCAGTGGGAGGGCCAGGCATTGGGAGGGCCAGGTACTGTGGGGGGACAGGCAATGGGAGGGACAGGCAGTGAGGGGGACAGGCAGTGGGAGGGACAGGCAGTGGAGGGGACAGGCAGTGGGAGGACAGGCAGTGGGAGGGACAGGCAGTGGAGGGGACAGGCAGTGGGAGGACAGGCAGTGGGAGGGACAGGCAGTGGGTGCCACGTGGTAGGTGGGGGCATCCACTGTGCGTGGCCAGCCACACTCACCATGGCACTCAGTACGGGTGGGGCTGGGCTGGAAGCCCTCATCACAGTCGCACCGGAAGCTGCCCTCGGTGTTGACGCAGCGGCCATTGACACAGAGGTCAGGCTGAGCGCGGCATTCATCGTCATCTGAGATGGGAGGGATGAGGCAGACCGGGATGTGGGGTAGGCCACAGACAACCTGCCTCTTCCACAGCCCCAAAGGGCCCCTTTGGGTCTGCCCAGGCCCTCTTGCTTATTTTTATTTTAATTTAATTTTATTAATTTATTTTTATTTTTATTATTTTCTATTTTGAGACAGAGTCTCACTCCATCACCCAGGCTGGAATGCAATGGCACGATCTCGGGTCACTGCAACCTTTGCCTCCTGGGTTCAAGCAATTCTCCTGCCTCAGTTTCCCAAGTAGCTGGGATTAAAGATGCCCACCGCCTTGCTCAGCTAATTTTTTAAATTTATTTTTTTTTAAATTTTTAGTAGAGACGGGGTTTTGCCATGTTGGCCAGCCTGGTCTTAAACTCCTGACCTCAGGTGATCCACCTGCTTTGGTTTCCCAAAGTGCTAGGATTACAGGCGTGAGCCACCGTGCCAGGCCTTATTTTTACTTTTATTGTTTTTGGAGATGGGGTCTCGCTTTGTTGCCCAGGCTGGAGTGTAGTGGCACTGTCCTAACTCATTGCAACCTCAAATTCCTGGGCTCAAGCGATCCTCCCGCCTCAGCCTCCCAAAGTGCTGGGATGACAGTTATGAGCCACTGTGCCTGGTCCGACCCTCTTGCTTCCACAAGGGGTTCCCTGCACCCCTGAAGCTCCAATACCCCCATACCTGTGCAGCCCTCCCCAGAGCCAGGCAGGGGCCGCATGCCTGGGGGACAGACGCACACGAAGGTACCGATGAGGTTCTTGCACTCCATGCCCCGGGCGTGGCAGTCCTGCTGACCATCTGCACACTCGTCCACATCTTCGGATGACCAGGGACAGATGGTCAGCCAAGGCCAGGCACCCCATGGCTGTGGGGACCTGGATTCCACCCTACATCAGCCCTGATGGGACCTGAGTAAATTCCCTGCAGGCCCTGTCAGGTGTCCATCCCTCCTAGGAAGGGAGCCCCCAGCTCCTGCCCAGCCCCAGCTTCCAAGAAGCTAAGGGAATCAGGAATTGTCCCCCAAAGCTTGCATCCCCTGCCCACGTCAGGATCTGTGAGTCTCCTCATGGCCCCTGGAATACTGACCCTGAAACAGCCCCAGAGACATTGAGTCCCAGACCTGGGTCTCCCACCCTTGACACTATGAAATTTGGGATAGGAAAGTTCTCTGTGGTGGGTGGCTGTTCCGTGTGCATTGCAGGATTCTTTTTTTTTTTTTTTTTTTGAAATGGAGTTTTGTTCTTGTCGCCCAGGCTGGAGTGCAGTGGCATGATCTCGGCTCACTGCAACCTCCGACTCCCAGGTTCAAGCGATTCTCCTGTCTCTCAGCCTCCCAAGTAGCTGGGATTACAAGCGTGTGCCACCACACCCAGCTGATTTTGTATTTCCAGTAGAGACAGGGTTTCACCATGTTGGTCAGGCCTACCTCGACACATGGCCCCATCCTCCCGCAGGGTGTAGCCGGCTGGGCAGGTGCACAGGTAGGAGCCCTCGGTATTGTGGCAGCGGAAGGCACAGAGCAGCGGGTTCAGGGAGCATTCGTCGATGTCTGGGGAGGCCAGTGGAGGTGCCAGCTGTGGGGGGCTGTGGGCAGGACCTCCACTCCCTCCCCCAGGCATCTCCGTCACACGGCCCAGGTCCTGAGCAAGCAGAGTCGTACCCTCACAGGTCATCATCGGGCCAGGCTCAAAGCCGTCAGCACAGGCACATTCGAAGCCTCCAATGACGTTGGTGCATGTGCCTTGCCCACAGGGGTGGCCGACAGAGCACTCGTCTGTGTCTAGGTGGGAGTAAGGGGGTGGTCAATGCCTGCAGAGGGTCCCCCATCCTCAATAGCATCCCATCTGCCTGCCTATTGACCACCACAGATCGGATGGGGCCAGATCAAATGCACCTCTAGTCTGGCTATGGGGTAGGCAAGTGGTATGTGTTTAGTGAATGAATGAGTGAATGTGTGAGCAAGTGGGCAGGTAAGGCAATGCATGAGTGAGCAAGGGAGTGAGTGAATGAGCAATAAGTGAATGAATGAACCGGTGAATGAAGGTGTCATTAAATCAGTAAACTGAAACTGAGGCAAGAGGGTCTCTTGAGTCCAGGAGTTCGAAAAGAGCCTGGGTAACATAGCAAAACTTCATCTCTATAAAACATATAAATGAATAAGTGAATGAACGGTTAAATGAATAAGGGAATGAGTGAGTAAAGGGGTCAATGAGTGGGTGAATTAGTGAGTGAGTGAATGGAGAAATCAGCAAGGAAGTGAATGAATGAACAAGGGGGCAAATGAGGAAATGAATGAGTGAATAGGTGAGTGAAAGCGTGAATGAATGAGCAAAGGAATGAGTGAGTAAGTGAATAAATGAGTGATTGGATGGGTGAATGAGCAAGGAGGCAAATGAAGGAATGAATGAATGAGTGAACAAATAAGCAAGTGAATGAATGAGGGAGCAAACGAGTGAATGAGAATGAGTGAGTGAGTGAATGAGCCAGTGACTAAATGAGATGTGAATGAATGAGGGAGTGATTGAATGAACAAGTGAATGAATGAACAAGTGAAGGAATGAGTGAGCAAAGGAGTGAATGAGTGAGTGAATTAGCAAGTGAATAAGTGAGGGAGCAAATGAGTGAATGAGTGAATAAGTGAGTAAATGAATAAATGAATGAGCAAGTGAATGAATGAGTGAGGTGTGAATGAATGAGTGAGGTGTGAATGAATGAGGAAGTTAGTGAATGAACAAGTGAATGAATGAGCAAGTGAAGGAATGAGTGAGCAAAGGAGTGAATGAGTGAGTGAATTGGTATGTGAATGAGGGAGTAGAGTGAATAAATGAGTGAATGAATGAGAAAATGAAGAAGTGAATGAGAAAATGGAGAAGTGAATGAGTGAGCAAGTGAGTGAATAAATGAGTCAGTGAATGAATGAGTCAGTAAATGAATAAGTGAGTGAGTAAATTAATAAGTGAGTGAGTGAATGAATGAGCAAGAAAATGAGTAAGCGAATGACTGAGTGAGTGAAGTACAGAGGGAGGAAAAGCAAATGGGGGAGAGACGCAGTGGGTAAGGACAGGATCTCATCCACCGCCTGGGAGTGTCTTCCCTGCCCTGCTCTGTTCCTTCCTGTCCTGGGAGGGGCCTGGAACAGGGCTGGAGTAGGGCTGGCCACTCACCCACACAGTTGATGCCAGTGAAGTCCAGGCTGTAGCCAAGGGGACACTCACAGCGGAAAGATCCATCGGTGTTGACACAGACGCCCTTAGTGCAGACGCCAGGGTTCTCTGCACACTCGTTCACGTCTGCGGATGGCAGGTGTTGCAGACATGGCTTCTGTCACCATGCAATCCCCAGAGCCCCGGCCACACTCAAGGCCCCAAGGGGATGAGAGCCCAAGCCCCAGGCTGGCAGGGTCCAGGGCCACTCGGGCTCTCAGTGGGAGCCTGAGACTCAGAGACCCAGGCAGTGCGGAGATGGATCTGGGTGGCCCAGAAGGCGCTCTTAGCAGGTGGGTGAGAGGCTCACCTTCTCGGGAGTCATCCGGGCCTGGGACTGCCCCGTGGCCAAAGGGGCAGAGCTCCTGAAAGGCAGCTGGACGGAGAAGGGGAGGGGAGTCAGAGTCAGGGCCCAGGTGCAACCCCCAGGTGTGTGCAGGGAAGGATGAGGGAAGAATGAGAGAGGAAAGTGAGGGCGCATCATGACAGGGGAGGCTGGACAGGGGTGGGCACTCACCGCTGCCTTCCTGGGGACACAGCTCACAGGGGTCTCCCCAACCCTCCCCAGGCCTCTTACTGCAGCAGCAGCGGGTCTTGGTGGTGTTGAAAGCTTTGGGCACCGAGCACTTCCCAGCCTCAAAATGGGTGAAGCAGAAACTCTTCCGTGTGTCTGTGGGGTGGGGGCTCCATTACCCTGATTGAGGGCCACTGGCAGTGCCCACCTGCCCCTCTGACCTCCCGCACCCCAGTCCTGGTGAATAAGTTGTGCTGATCCTGCCAGTGGCCAATCAGAACCTGCCATGCCCCTGGTCATGGTGATTGGTTTGAGGATGGACATGTGACCTACTCTGGGCCAATGAGGATCTGCCCTGGGTTTTTCATTGTTGTTGTTGTTGGTTGTTTTTTGTTTTTTGTTTTTTTCAGATGGAGTCTTGCTCTGTCGTCCAGGCTGGAGTGCAGTTGTATGATCTCGGCTCACTGCAAACTCTACCTCCCAGGTTCAATTGATTCTCCTGCCTCGCCTCCCAAGTAGCTGGGATGACAGGCATGTGCCACCACACCCAGCTGATTTTTGTATTTTTAGTAGAGATGGTGTTTCACCACATTGGCCAGGCTGGTCTCAAACTCCTGACCTCAGGTGATCAGCCTACCTCAGCCTCCCAAAGTGCTGGTATTACAGGCAAGAGCCACCGCCCCCAACCTGCCCTGGAGTTTTGAGGGAACAGCTGGAATTGCACCCCACTTCATTGCTTTGGGGTGTTCTCATGCCAGGAAGAAAGATCAAACTCGGTGGTTACTCTTGGATCAAAAACCCCTTCCTGGAGAGGCAAAATGACTGATTCCAGAAAGCCGAGGATCCTGGAATTCAGACTCCAAACCCCAAATCCTCGGCTCTGGATGCCTATCAAGTCCTCACCAGCAGGCTGGGGTCCCAACCTCCCAGAACAGCAATTATTCGTTGAGGTGAACTGCAGGCTTTGCTCTCACCCTTATTGCCCCTGACCTGTGAGAGAACAGGCTGGCTCAAGCTGGGTGAGGTTAGCCCACAGTAGATGAGGCTAACCCAGCTAAAACGGAGCCAGCCCAGAGTAGTCTAGGCTAGCTCAAACTGGACAAAACCAGCCCATTGACAGCCTACAGTCATGTAACCAATACAAGGAAAACCTAAATGAAGCACACACCGGCTAGCTCAAAATGGACCACGTTAGCCCTCCGTAGACATGACCTCTATAGCCAAGAGGTTGCTGGCGCTAGGATAACCCTGCTAATGCAGAGAGACACCTCTGCCTGGTCAAAGCTCCCGTAGGGTCATACAAGAAACCACAGCCCTCTTTTCTGGGCAATCTGACCCTTCCCCGTCCCACTTCCCACCCTCTTCCCTAAGCCCTGTGCAGACTCACCAAAGCAACGGTGCTCATTGTCAGAGAGGACAAAGCCAGGTGGGCAGAGGCACTGGAAGCTCCCAGGGCTGTTGCTACAGGTGCCAAAGAGGCAGAGGTTGGGCTCATCTGAGCACTCGTCGATGTCTGGAAGGGCGGGGACAAGAGCTGGGTGGGGGGCAAGCAGGACCTCCACCAATGGGGAGAGGACTCAGCTGTGAGGAGGGGCAGATGGAGTGCAGGTCCAGCCACGGGCTGCAGCGGGGCTGGGGTCCTGAGAGCTCAGTATGAGCTGTAGCACGAGGTGAGCATTGTGTGTGCACATAGGTCCTTCCCGGAAGGTGTCTCCAGAGTAAAGGTCATGGTCAGGAAGAGTTCATGATTAGAGACTGAAACTGCACATAGTACAACCTCTATGGAAAACAGCGTGGAGATTCCTTAAAGAACTAAAAGTAGAACTACCATTCAATCCAGCAATCCTACTACTGGGTATCTACCCAAAGGAAATAAGTCATTATATGAAAAGGACACATTCACATACATGTTTATAGCAACACAATTCACAATCGTGGAAATATGGAAGCATCATGTTTATAAATGCCCATCAACCAATGAGTAGATAAAGAAAATGTGGTATGTAATACACCGTGGAATACTACTCAGCCACAAAATGGAACAAAATAGGCACAGTGGCTCACACCTGTAGTCCCAGCACTTTGGGAGGCCAAGGTCGGTGGATCACTTGAGTTCAGGAGCTGGAGACCAGCCTGGCCAATATGGTGAAACCCCGGTCTCTACTGAAAATGCCAAATTTAGCTGGGCGTTGGGTGGTGCGCACCTGTAATCCCAGCTACCAGGAGGGTGAGGCAGAAGAATCGCTTGAACCCGGGAGGTGGATATTGCAGTGAGCAGAGATCATGCTACTGCACTCCAGCCTGGGTGACAGAGCGAGACTCCATCAAAAAAAAAAAAAGACAAAATAATGTTCTTTGCAGTAACTTGGATGGGGCTAGAGGCCCACAAGTTACTAAGTGAAGTAACTCAGGAATGGAAAATCAAATATCGTATGTTCTCACTTATAAGTGGGAGCTAATCTATGAGGATGCAAAGGCATAATAATGACATAAAGGACTTTGGGGACTCCCGGGGAAAGATGGGAGGGGGGTGAGGGATAAAAGACTACACACTGGGTACACTGTATACTACTCAGATGACAGGTGCACCAAACTCTCAGAAATCACCACTGAAGAACTTATCCATGTAAGCAAAACCCACCTGTTCCCACATAACTGTTGAGATTAAAATAAGAAAAAATAGAAAACAATTTTAAAACCTTAAAAAAATAAAATTGCACAAAGCTAACTGAGACTGGATATATTTACCCTACACTGGATGTATTAAGCTAGCCCAAATAGAATAGATCAGAATAGACCGGGCGTGGTGACTCATGCCTGTATTCCCAGCACTTTGGGAGGCTAAGGTGGGAGGATCGCTTGAGGTCAGGAGTTTGAGACCAGCCTGGCCATCATGATGAAACTCCGTTTCTACTAAAAATACAAAAATTAGCCAGGTGTGGTGATGAACGCCTCTAATCCCAGCTACTCGGGAGGCTGAGGCAGGAGAATCTCTTGAACCCGGGAGGTGGAGGTTGCAGTGAGCTGAGAGTGAGACTCTGTCTCAAAAATAAAAATAAAAAAAAGAGTAGATCAGAAGAGACCAGGCCAGACTGGTTCAGATTATGCAAGGCTAGCCTAGATGGAAGCCCAGATCAGAGGAGTTCAGGCCAGACTGGTTCAGGTTAACCCAGGGTAGCCCATCTGCTCAGGCCAGACTGGTCCAGGTTAGACTACAGTGAACAAGGTAGCTCATCTGCTCAGCCCAGGTTGGTCCAGGTTAGCCCACACTCTCTGAGGCCAGCCCAAGTGGATAAATGAACCAAATGAAATAAGGTCAGACTGGTTAGTCCAGACTGCATGAAATCATCTCTATAGGTGATTACAACAGTGAAGCTTGGGCCAGACTGGTCCTTGATCACCAGTTAGCAAATGAGGAGCTCTACATTTGGGTGCACTGAGAAACGGTGAGACCCCCACACCCATGTCAATTTATAGGATTCATGAGGAAGCCTGTGGGCACCAGAGACAAAATTCTGAGCACAAAGTCCAGAAACAATCAGAATGACAATAGTAGTTTATGAAGCTGTGTTTGACTCTGCGTTGAGTACATCTCCAGCTTCGTCACAACCCTAGCTGGTATTCCCATTTTATGGATGGAGAAATAGAGGCACTCCCTGGTCCCAAAAATGGGAGTTGGGGCTGGACACTCACCAATGCAGTGGTCACTCTGCACCTGGAAGCCAGAGGGACAGATGCAACGGAAGGAGCCCTCGAGGTTCTGGCAGGTGCCTGGTAGGCAGGTTCCTGCCAGGCTGAGGCACTCATTGGTGTCTGTGAAAAGAAGAAAGAAGGGTCCTTGTGCCAGCCAGGATGCAGGGGGCTCACCTGGGACTGGGACCAACACCTGCAATTACTGTGTGATCACCGAGGGCCCCAGGACAAGCCCTCGCAGTGGCAATTCTGGCTCCAGGGCAAGGGCTGAGACTCAGGACCACAGGGACAGCTGGGGAAGGATTATCTGACTCTCATGGGGTTATGCGGGGGCCAGATGGTGTCCAGTGGGAAGAGGTAGCAAGATTCCTAATCTGGCGCCACCAGCAGATTCCTTCCATGGTATCCATTTAGCACTTCTACTATTCTTTGCTTCTGGAAACTTACATTTTCAAGACAGCCTCACCCTACACCTCAAATCCCATACATAAAAACATAGGTTTGACGTACTGGTTTTATAATTATTTACTTTATTTATTTATTTTGAGATAGGATCTTTCCCTGTTGCCCAGGCTGGAGTGCAGTGGTGTGATCATAGCTCACTGCAGCCTCAAACTCTTGGGCTCAAGTGATTCTCCTGCCCCAGCCTCCTGAGTAGCTAGGACTACAGGCAATAGCCACCACTCCTGGCTAATTTTAATTTCTTTGTAGAGACGAGGGCTCACTACGTTGCCCAGGCTAGTCTCAAACTCCTGGCCTCAAGCAATGCTTCCACCTCAGCCTCCCAAAGTGCTGGGTATTATTTTTTTAAAGCTTAAAATAAATGCTTGGGTAGTACATGGATCTATGCTCACCCAGAAGTACCAAACTGTGGTGTACATGGAACAGGGGTCTGGTTGAGATGCCTCCAAGCACCATAGGCAGACTCACCCACACAATTCTTCCCATCAGTTGTGAGCTCAAAGCCATCCTGGCAGAGGCAGTGGAAGGAACCAGCTGTGTTGAGGCAATGGCCAAATCGGCACACCTGCCCCACCAGGGTAGTACACTCGTCAAAATCTGTAGAGGGGAGATAGGCAGGCCAGGTCACCCACAAAACTTGAAGGGATCAAGCCTTCCTTGTACTTCTGTCTGCAACTAAGTTGATAGCATTGGCTTCAACTTGAGCACTCATGTATAGACTGTGGGTATTAACCTTCCACCTATCTTACGAGGTAGTTGCTGATATTTTCTAATATAATCATGTAATGCTATGAATTTGCCTCTAAGTGCTCCCTTAGCTGCATCCTATGTATTTTCATATGTTATGCTTTCATTTTCATTTTCTTTTACTTCAAAATATTTTCTAATTTTTCTTATGATTTATTTGACTTATGGATTATTTAGGAGTATGTTATTTAATTTCTAAATATTTGGGGACTTTCTGGGCATCTTTCTGTGGTCAATTTCTAGATTCACTTCCTTAGATTCTGAGAACCTACTTTGTGGCCAGCCTGCCAACTGAGCCGACTCACCCACACAATCCCCATTGTGTGTCACCACAAAGCCAGGGAAGCAGAGGCAGTTGTAGGAGCCGATGATGTTCTTGCAGGTCCCATTTCCACAAGGCTGCTGGTCACATTCATCAATGTCTGCAGAAGCAAAGCCCGAGAGCCCAGCCCAGCTCACCCAGGGCATTGGGGGACTTAGGGAGTGAGAGGCCAGCTGGACCTAGCGGTCCTCCCCTGCACCTAGCCCTGCCTAGACGACTGGACAGTGACCCCTGGGGGTGATGGCTGGGAAGTACTCCTGGTGTGATCTATCACACCCATTTTACAAATGGGAAAAATGAGGCACAAGGAGGCAGATCAGCCATTTACCCAAGATCTTAATGTCAGGACCCAAACTTGGATCTGTCTGTGAACTAGGATGGACAAAAACACCACTTCCATCCCAGGGGAGGTGTAGACCCCCGGCAGCCTGACTTGAAAGGAGGGGGAAGATGAAGGTCTCACCCATGCACAGGGTGTGGTCTGCAGAGGCCTGGAATCCACGGTGACACAGACACATGTAGCTGCCTTCTGTGTCCATGCAGTCGCCATGGCTACAGACATTCGGGATCTCCCGACACTCATTCCGTCCTGGGGGTGCAGACAGCATGGTGTCCCCAGGGCCCCTACCACACAGTGTTTGCCTGAGCTCTCCCTACTGCAATGGAGAAGCCAGAGCCTGCCTTGAAGTTCCCCACTCAAACTTCCACCAGGTGTGTCAGGCTGTCAGCATTGACCTGAGCTGTCACTTCCATCACATCCTATTAACAGATACTCTCAATACATCCCCAATCCCTCTAATAGTATAGATAAGGAGAAAGACCTGGACAGAGCCATACCCCATCTAAGTCCCTGTGGGCAACAGAGCCCAGCTCCCTCACCTCCTCCCAGAGATCCTGCTCACCCACACAAGCCCCGCCTGGCGACAGTTTGTACCCTCGGGTGCACTTGCAGCGGTAGCTGCCAGGGATGTTGATGCAGTCAGCATTCGGCTGGCAGGGACTCTCCCTGCTGCCACACTCATCGACATCTGGGCAAATACAGCAAATGAGGTGGGGGTGACAGAGAAGCCCATCCTGACAGAATCAAACCTGAAACCCAGTCCAATGCTTCGGAACAGGTGGTCTCTCTGGAAGCAGCCAGAGCTGGAGTGAGGGTGGTTATATGAGATGGAGGCCCTTGGAAAGGTGTTAGCCCATTATACAGATGCAGAAATGGAAGCTTACAGAGTTTTAGTTACTTTTCCAGATTGCACAGTAGCAGACATGCATCCCACCCAGACCCCAGGGCTGGGAACAGGGAGAGGTGGCACCTTCACAAGCCAGCAGGATGCTGTTGTAGTTGAAGCCTGTGGGGCACTCGCAGCGGAAGCTCCCCATCTGGTTGATGCAGACACCACTGGCACAGATGGCGGGGATCTCCCCACACTCATCAATGTCTGCAGAGGGCATCTGCCATTAGGGGCAGCCCAGCTCCCTGGGACTTCCAGTGACCCTAAGCGAAGGGACCCACTAGCCCTGCAGTCTGGTTGAGGATGTTGTGGCCACAAACTAGCACACACTCAAAAAAATCTTGCTGTGGCCAAAATACATCCACTCACACCAGAAAGAGATCAGGATATGGGAGGAAAGAGAAGAGCAGAGAGCGAGTGTGTGTTTTTCTCAACTAAAAATGCACATTTCCTGTGACCCAGCAACCTTGCTGGAAAGAAACGGCCTTAAGCATAAGCAGGATAGCGGTATGAGATGCTATTTAGCAAGAAACTGGAAACATCAATTGATGAATGCAGAGCAAAATACAGGATGTCTGTACCATGGAATATTCTTCAGCCTTATTGAGGAATAAAGCCCTGTAACATGTGACAATGTGGTTGAAACCTAAAATAATTATTCTAAGAGAAGCCAGACACACAAGAACAATATTGCATGACTCCATTTAAAGGAAATGTCCAGAAATAGCAAATCAATAGAGACAGAAAGTCGATTTGTGGTTGCCAGGGGCAGAAGGGAGGGGGTAAAGGGAGTGACTGCTAATAGGCATAGGGTTTACTTTTGTGTGATGAAAATGTTTTAAACTTAGATTGAGGTGATGGTTGTGTAACACTGTGAATGTACTCAAAACCACTGAATAGGACACTTTAAATGGGTGAAGTGTGTGGTATGTGAATTATATCTCAATAAAATTGTTATAAACAATATAAGTGTCCATCCGTAGGGCACTGGAAACAATCCACCTGTCTATCAATAGGCGACTGGAAACAACCCAAGTGTCCATCAAAAGGGGATCTGAAACAACCTAAGTGTCCATCAGTGGGGGACTGGAAACAAGCTAAGTTCCCATCAGTGGGGAACCTGGGATGTATCTGCTCCATGAAACACTTCTAGGCAGGGCAAAGAGAGAGGCTGCATGGCAGATAATAACCTGGCCAGTTCCTCAAGACACAATTTGGATGAAAAAAGCAAGTTGTAACCAACATGTCAAGCATTACATAATTTATGTAAAATGCCCCAGAAACCAACGTCATATATTTTCAGTGGGAGACCTATTATGTAATGAAGGAAGAAAAAACTAGAAAGAAATATTCCAGCCATAAAGCATAAGAATGTCCAGAGAGGGAGAAAAGAGACAGAGTTGAGGTGATGACTGGAGGAGAAGTGAGTTCTATTTGCCACGGTTTGATTTTTTAAAAAAATAAGAAGAATATATTCAGAGGATTAAAACAAATGAAAATGGGCTTATCAGTTAAACACTGCATGGTTGAAATGTGGCATGTAGGTGTTAAATTATGCAATACCTTGTTAAACTTAAAAAGGGAGCATTCTGGCCAGGCGCAGTGGCTCACACTTGTAATCCCAGCACTTTGGGAGGCTGAAGTGGGTGGATCACCTGAGGTCAAGAGTTCGAGACCAGCCTGACCAACATGGTGAAACCCTACCTCTATTAAAATACAAAAATTAGCCGGGCATGGTAGCAGGTGCCTGTAATCTCAGCTACTCAGTAGGCTGAGGCAGGAAAATCACCTGAACCCAGGAGGTGGAGGTTGCAGTGAGTTGAGATCGTGCCATTGCACACCAGCCTGGGCAACAAGAGCAAAACTCCATCTCAAAAAAAAAAAAAAAAGGGGGTGGGGAGCAATTTGACACAAACTGCAACACAGATGCACCTTGAGGACATCATGCTCAGTGAAATAAGCCTGACACAAAAGGACAGATCCTATGTGGTTCCACTCACAGGAAGTCCCTAGAACTGTCAGATTCACAGAGTCAGAAAGTAGAGTGGTGGGTTCCAGGGACTGAGGGGGATGGGGAGTGAGAGTTTCATGGGGACAGAGTTTCAGTGGGAGGAAATGAGAAAGTTCTAGAGATGACGATGGTGGTAGTTGCAAAACAATGCAAGTGTACTTAATGCCACTGAATTCTGCACACTTAAAAATGGTTCAAATGGTATTTTTCCAGAGACAAAAAAAAAAAAGTCTCACTCTATCCCTCAGGCTGGAGTGCAGCGAGATCTCGGCTCACTGCAATCTTTGCCTCCCGGGTTCAAGCGAGCCTCATGCCTCAGCCTCCCGAGTAGCTGGGATTACAGGCACGCACCACCACGCCCAGCTAATTTCTGTATTTTTAGTAGAGACAGAGTTTCACCATGTTGGCTAGGCTGGTCTCGAACTCCTGATCCACCCACCTCGGCCTCCCAAAGTGCTGGGATTACAGGCATGAGCCACCGCGCACGGCTCGAAAGGTAAATTTTATGTTGCCTATATTTAACCATCATTTTAAAAAATGGATAACAGTTTAATAAAAATTTTAAAGTGTCATTCTTTAAATTTAAAAAAAAAAAAGTGTTTTTGAGGGCAGGATTCCTGGGGAGTTGGAGGTGTGTGGGAGGAGGAAGAGGGGAGGATGGAGGAATGGATGTAAGGAAAAGAGCTGTAGGGGAGGGGAGGGGTGGGAAGAAGCAGACCCAGGTGGATGGGTGGGTACCCAGGGATAGAGCGGAAACTGCTCACTCACCAAGGAGCTTCCGCGTGTGGATGTCAATGAGGAATCCCGGGGCCTGGCTTCCGCATAGAATCTGGTAGTCAGCTGCGCAAAGGGGAACAAAGTTGAGTCTGGGGCTGCAGGTCTGACCCTAACCTGCTCCCTATCTGGAGGGAACACCTCAACCCTGGAGCCCAGCCCTCAACTGGCCACCTTGAACTTTTTTTGCTCTCCCCACCCTTTCCCTCCTTCCACTTATTTAATTTAATTTAATTTAATTTTTTTGAGACAAAGTCTCACTCTGTCACCCAGGCTGGAGTGCACCGGTGCAATCACGGCTCACTGCAGCCTCAACATCCCAGGCTCAGGTGACCCTCCCACTTTAGCTCCCAAGTAGCTGGGATTACAGGCATGAGCCGCGATGTCTGGTTTTTAAAGCCACCTAGTTTGCAGTAATGTTTTGTAGCAGCTCTGGGGAATGAATATGGCTATAAACCCCTAGAAGCCCCCTTCCCATCACTACCCCATTTCTGCAGCTCTTCCTGGTGCCTGGGCTGGCGGCTAGATCATTCCAACAGGACTCATTCCTGCTGTCAATACACTCTGTTCAGTCATGCCTCCAGGCCTTGGCTCCTGTTGTGCACCTGCCTAGAACACCTTCCCTCATCCTGACCGATGTTCCCATCAGGGTCCCAATCTTGGCTCTGAGTTTCTCCAGGTCTGCCCCTTCCCCAGCCCAGGAGGTCTATGGTCTCTCTAACCAGCTGTGCTTTCCTCCCTAGCCTGGGACATTTACCAACCCCCTCCCATCCTATCCCACCCCCAGCTACTCCTGTGAATTATCAGGGCCTTCCCCACCCATGAAAACTCCATTGATCCATCCTGAATTCTCGAAATCTGCAAAATGGAAGAAAAGCTGCCTTGCTCACTTTAAAGTATTGCCTTCCATACATGGGAACTGACACAGTTTGGCTGCGTCCCTACCTAAATCTCAACCTGAACTGTAGCTCCCATATCCCCACATGTCATGGGAGGGACCCAGTGGGAGGTAATTGAGTCATGGGGGCGGGTCTTTCCCATGCTATTCTCGTGATAGTGAATGAGTCTCGTGACATCTGATAGTTTTATAAACGGCAGTTCCCCTGCACACGCTCTCTTGCCTGCCACCATGTAAGACATGCTTTTGCTCCTCCTTCACCTTCTGCCATGATTGTGAGGCCTTCCCAGCCATGTGGAACTGTGAGTCCTTTAAACCTCCTTTTTTTTTTTTTTTTTTTTTTCTGTTCTGAGATGGAGTCTTGCTCTGTTACCCAGGCTGGAGTGCAGTGGTGTGATAGCGGCTCACTGCAACCCCCACCTCCCAGGTTCAAGCAATTCTCTTGCCGCAGCCTCCCGAGTAGCGGGGATTGTGGGCCTGCATCACCACGCCCAGATAATTTTTTTTTTTTTTGTATTTTTAGTAGAGACAGGGTTTCACCATGTTGGCCAGGCTGGTCTCGAATGCCTGACCTTGAGTGATCCACCCGCCTTGGCCTCCCAAACTGTTGGGATTACAGGCGTGAGCCAGCGCACCCAGCCAAACCTCTTTTTCTTTATAAATTACCCAGTATCCAGGATTTCATCACAGCAGTATGAGAATGAACTAATAGAGGGACAGAACTTCAACTCTCTGACTCTCATCAGAACACGGAGAATTCATCTAAGAGCCCTAAGGGCACTGTGTTTTCTTAACCATTATGCTACGAGGGGCCAGGCTGGGAAGAAGGTTGAGGAGGGTTACTCACGGCTGGTGGGAGTGGGGCAGGCCTCACAGGGTCTATTCCAGGCCTGGCCAATGTTGTAGGAGCAGCAACACATTTTTCGGGTCACGTTGAAGGCCAGCTCATTTTGACATGTGCCGTTATAGTGCCGGAAGCAGACACTCTTCCTCATATCTGTAGTTGGCATAAAGGAGAAGAATTTGGGTAAGGGTCACCTAAATCAGTGGAAGAGGTAGCCAAAGAGATGGGAACTTGTTAACTCATTCATTTGAAGATGACTGGCTTGGCCAGCCACAGTGGCTCACGCCTGTAATCCCAGAACTTTGGGAGGCTGAGGCGGGCAGATCACTTGAGGTCAGGAGTTCGAGACCAGCCTGGCCAACATGGTGAAACCCTGTCTCTGCTAAAAATACAAAAACTAGCTGGGTGTGCTGGCACACACCTGTAATCCCAGTTACTTGGGAGGCTGAGGCAGGAGAATCGCTTGAACCTCAGAGGTGGAGGTTGTAGTGAGCTGAGACTGTGCCACTGCACTCCAGCTGGGGCAACACAGCGAGACTCTATCTCAAAAAAAAAAGAGGGGGATTACTGGCTGGCTTGATTGGCTTGATGTCTCTCCTCCAACACACTTGGGGGATCCATTCATTTTTTTCAGCCTTTTTTGAGCAGCGCACAACCTAAGCAACTGTTCATGGCAGCTCTGGGCTCCTGAATCCTGCGGTTTTGTTTGCTGCCACATATCAGCACTTCATATATGCTTACCCTCCCTGTCCATAGGCTTGAAGGCTCCCAGCAGTTCCTCCCATGCCCAGGTGCTGCTTCTGTGACTGCCATTTCCCTAGGTCATCATGCTTCTTACCCATGCAGTTGTTGCCACCATTGACTTGGAGGTACTCTGCAGGGCAGACACAGGTGTAGTTTCCCAGGGTGTTGTAGCAGGTGCCAGGGCCACAGATGCCCGAGTGTGTGGAGCATTCATCAATATCTGCAGGGAAAGGAGGAGTGGAGGGGAACAGTGGGCAGCATCCAGGAATTGTCTGAATAACTCCCCTCCAGAGACCCAGCAAGGCCACTTCACTAGGGACCTAAGTTTGGTTTCAAAATCAGCCTAAAATGCACACACACTTTAGTGATGAAGAAAACTGTAATATGGGCTGGGCATGGTGGCTCATGTCTGTAATCTGAGCACTTTGTGACGCTGAGATGGGAGGATCATTTCAGCTCAGAGTTCGAGACCAGTCTGGGCAACATAACAAGACCCCATCTCTACTAAAAATTTTTAAAAATTAGCTGGGCACGGTGGTGCATGCCTGCAGTCCCAGCCACTTGGGAGCATCACTTGAGTCCAGGAAGTTAAGGTTGCAGTGAGCCGTGATCACGCCTCTGCACTCCAGCCTGGGTGCAGAATGAGATCCCGGCTCTAAAAAACAAACAAACAAAAAACCCACAAACAAACAAAAACAACATGATGTTAAGGGAAAAACAAAAAAAAAGTTTACAAGCTGGATGCAGTTGCTCATGCTTATCATCCCTGTTTTGGGAGGCCAAGGCAGGAGGATCATTTGAGGCCAAGAGTTTGAGACAAGCCTGGGCAACATAGTGAGGTCCCATTTCTACAAAAAATGAAAATTTAGCTGGGCATGGTGGCACACACCTGTGGTCCCAGCTACTTGAGAGGCAGAGGTGGGAGGATCACCTGAGTCCAGGAGGTCAAGACTACAGTGAGCTGTGATTACAACACTGCACTCCAGCCTGGACAACAGAGTGAGACACTGGCTCTAAAAAAAAAAAAAAAAAGAAATTCATAAAAATAAAGTTGGTGATGATACTGCTTCTATGAGGAACAAAATGACCTGAGTTCATGAGTCAGTTTTATAATCACCAAGAATGGATCATCCACGTCTTCCTAATATGATATGATAGGAATCAAGAACCTTATGGATAAAGTATTCTTGGGGGAAAAAAATTGATTCTCAATCTGATCATTACTCTAGTCCAGGAGCAGTAAGCTTTTTCTGTAAAGGGCCAGATCGTTTTGGTTTTGCAGACCAAACTACAGTGTGTCATGATTATTCAATCTGCCAATGTAGTAAGAAAGCAGACACAAACAATATGCAAACACATGGTGGCACTGGTTGTGCTCCAAGGAAATTTTATTTATGGACCCCTTTATGGACCCCTGAAATTTGAATTTTATACAACTTTCTCCCTTCCTTCTCCTCCCTCCCTCCCTTCCTTCCTCTCTCTCTCTTTCCTTTTTTTTTCAGACAGAGTCTCACTCTGTTGCCCAGGCTGGAGTGCAATGGCCTCATCTCGGCTCACCGCAACCTCTGCCTCCAAGGTTCAAGTGATTCTCCTGCCTCAGCTTCCCGAGTAGCTGGGACTATAGGCGTGAGCCACTATGCGCAGCTAATTTTTGTATTTTTAGTAGAGATGGGGTTTCACTATGTTGGCCAGGCTTGTCTCGAACTCCTGACCTTGTGATCTGCCCACCATGACCTCCCAAAGTGCTGGGATTACAGCGTGAGCCACAGTGCCCAGTTTTTTTTTTTTTTTTTTTTTAAAGACAGGGTCTTGTTCTGTCACCCAGGCTAGAGTGCAGTGGCACAATCACAGCTCACTACAGCCTCAACTTTCGAGGCTCACATGATCCTCCTGCCTCAGCTTCCCAAGTAGCTGGGATTACAGGCATGAGTCACCATGCCTGGCTAACTTTTTAATTTTTTGTAGAGACAAGGTCTTGCCAGGTTGCCCAGGTTTGTCTTGAACTCCTGGCCTCAAGCAATCCTCCCACTTCAGCCTCCCAAAGCACTGGGATTACCAGTGTGAGCTGCCACGCACCCAGCCTTGAATTTCATATAATTTTCATGTGTCACAAAATGTTATTCTTCTTTTTTTTTTTCAACCGCTGAAAAAAGTGTAAAAAAGTATTCTTAGCTAGCAGGCAAAAATAGGTGGTGGAATATTAGCATGCTAAGAGTGATGTCACCAAAAATAGCAGAGTAGGGAACTCCAGGGCTCCATTCCTCCACAAAAGCAACTATTGAGCTGGCAAAACAGACAAAAATCAACTTTTGCAGAACTCTGGAATGCAGTCAAAAGCTTACAACACCCAGACAAAGAAACGGTGAAGAAAGAAGCTGCTGTACTTCGTAAGGGAGTGTCGTGGTGTTTTTAAGGGCCTGCCTACCATTCCCCACCTCACAGATCCACAGCGGCCATGAACATCTTAAAAGCAGCAAGAGGGAACTGACAGATCATGACAAAAGAGGAGGCAGGGGGCAGAAGTCTTTCTATGAGGCCTTCCCTCCTCGACCCTTGTGAGGCTTGGCAGGGCACGAAGGCAGGGAGAGAGCGGAAGAGCCTGATCCACCCCAAAGAGAGTCCATGCTCACCCTCACAGATGCGGGTGTGCTCACTGAGGTGGTAGCCAGGTGGGCACTCACACTGGAAACTGCCAAAGGTGTTGACGCAGTCACCCCCCTGACACAGCCCTGGCAGCTCTTGGCACTCGTCGATGTCTGTCAGAAAGTAAGGAAGCCACGTTTGGGAGCTAAACCCATGCAGAGGACTTAAGGGGCACCCGTGGTAAGCTCTGGGTTTTCCAGGGCCTTCTCGAGGATCCCCAAGAGCTGTCCATGACTGATAGACATTCGAAGGGTCTATCTTGACGGCTGGACACAGACTCTCTTGAGTTAATGTTACCCTAAATTCAACTCCATTCCCTTCATCTGTTAGCCCATTCTCCCATCCACCACATAGCTTCCTCTAGATAGAGAACTAGATAGTTTTCTTCCTCTAGATGGAGAATAGATAGTCTTCTCCAACCTCGTCACTCCCTAACAAAAGGATGGGTGGGAGGATGGATGAATGGATGGATGAGCAGATGGATGCATGGATATGAAAACAGTGAATGCGTAAATAAGCAAGTGGGTCAATGAATTCTCATGATGAGTGAGTGCATAGGTAGCAAGGTGGATGGGTAGGAAGGTGGATAGATAGGAAGGTGGATGGATAGGTGAGTAGATAGACAAAAGAGTGAATGGGTGGATAAGTGGATGGATGGATGGATGGATGGGAGATGAATGGATAAACAGATGGGATATAGAAGATGGATGGAAGGGTGGATGAATGGGGGGAATAGAATAGGTGGATGGGAAATGGGTGGATGGATGAGTGGATAGATGGATGTATTGAGGATGGATGGGTGAATGGGGGATAGATGGATGGGTGAGTAGATGGATAGAAGAATGAGAGATAGGTGGGTGGGAGATGGATGAATGGAAGAGTGGGAAATAGGTTAATGGATGGATGAATGGGGGCTAGATGAAGGATGGGGATGGATGGATGGGTGGATGGATGCATACAAGGATAGCAGAGGGATGAGTGATGAATGGGTGGATGGAGCATGGCTGGATGGAAGGATGGAGGGATGGATGTAAGGATGGACGAATGGAAGGATGGATGAATGGGTAGATAAAGGATAGTTGGATGGAAGGATGGAAGGAAGGATAGATGAATGGGTAGATGGAGGAGGTTGGATGGGTAGAAGGATGAATGGATGGAAGGATGAGTGGAAGGATGGATGAATGGATGGATGGTCAGGTGGAAGGATGGATGGATGGATGGATGGAAGGACGAGTGGATGGAAGGATGAATGGACAGAGAGATTGGGGATGGATGAAAGAATGGGGTATAGATGAAGAAGAGGGAATGAATGGGTGACTAGATAGATGGATAAAAGGATAGGAGAGGGATGAGTGAGGGATGGATGAATGGGTAGATGGAGGATGGTTGAATGGAAGTATGGAAGGAAGAATGGATGAATGGTTACATGGAGGATGGCTGGATAGAAGGATGTATGTATGGATGGGTGGATGGAAAAAATGGGCAGAAGGATGGATGAATGGATGGATGGAAGGATGGATGGATGGATGGATGGATGGATGGATCGATGGATGGATGGATGGATCAATGGATGGATGGATGGAAGGAAGGATGGATGGATGGATGGATGGATGGATGGATGGATGGATGGAAGGATGGGTGGATGGAAGGATAAATGGATGGAAGGATGGAGGATGAATGGAAAGATGGGGGACAAATGAAAAGATCAATATACCAACAAGTGGAAGAAATGGCTGAAAGAACAGATAAAAAAATTCAACACAAACTAAAAGGAGAGTGTGGTCCTGCTGCCCAGCCTCCAGGTGTAAAGATTTGCCCCATCCCAGGACAAAACTGCTCAACTCTGCACTTTGGTGAGATGGGGATGAGAGAAAAGTCAGTCTTTAGGCAGACAGATGGATGGATGGTCTGCCAGGAACTCACCTTCCAGAATGACAGTGATGGGGTTAGGCCGGAAACCCTCACCACCCGGGCACAGGGTTCTGTACTCAGCTGTAAGGGAAACAGGCTCCTGTGAGGTGGAGTATTGGGGCAAAACTTAGGGGAAACAGGGGAGCAACAGCAGGAAGCCTGAAAAGGGCACAAGAGTGCGCTCCCATCCTTCTACTGTACTAACTACATCCCCATATCTCTTTAGCCTCTTAGGGCCAAGGGACTTTGGCCAGTCCTGGGGCTGTGTGTGTGTGTGTGTGCGCGCATGTGCGTGTGCATGCGTGTGTGTGTGTAAATATGGGTTCCCATTCAACATGTGAGCAGAGTTACATGGTAGTGGCCGGGGGCAGGAAGAAGAGAAGATGATTCCTTCTGATCCAAAACCATATCCTAGTGTAACTGCAAGTTTTCCCCATGCAAGGAAGACCCTGGACATTCACACACACACACACACCTGAATAGGTGGACAGGTACCTCCCTGTTTCACACCTGAGGTCTTTGCACATACTGTTCTCACTGCATTGCACATCATTCCCCCTACTCTGCTAGGAAAACTCCTACACATCCTTCAAAACCTCACTCACGCCTCCTCCCCTGGACTGGACATTCACACATGCACACACCTGAACAGGTGGACGGGTACCTCCCTGTTTCACACCTGAGGCCTTTGCACATACTGTTCTCACTGCATTGCACATCATTCCCCCTACTCTGCTAGGAGAACTCCTACACATCCTCCAAAACCTCACTCATGCCTCCTCCCCTGGAAAGCCTTCCCCACAGCTTTCTCTTCCCCACAGCTTTCTCCTGAGCTATGGCTATGCCTCAAAGAAAACCCTTAGGACAGCTTTACTATCATAGTCCTGACACTTGGTTGTTGTTGTTGTTGTTGTTGTTTTTAAGACGGAGTCTCGCTCTGTCGCCTGGGCTGGAGTGCAGTGGCCGGATCTTGGCTCACTGCAAGCTCCACCTCCCGGGTTTACGCCATTCTCCTGCCTCAGCCTCCCGAGGAGCTGGGACTACAGGTGCCCACCACCTCGCCCAGCTAGTTTTTTGTATTTTTTAGTAGAGACGGGGTTTCACCGTGTTAGCCAGGATGGTCTCGATCTCCTGACCTCGTGATCCACCCATCTCGGCCTCCCAAAGTGCTGGGATTACAGGCTTGAGCCACCGCGCCCAGCCTTTTTGTATTTTTTTTTAGTAGAGACGGGGTTTCACCGTGTTAGCCAGGATGGTCTCGATCTCCTGACCTTGTGATCCGCCCATCTCGGCCTCCCAAAGTGCTGGGATTACAGGCTTGAGCCACCGCGCCCGGCCGACACTTGGTTTAAGAGTGAGGGAGAAGCAGTGTGCAGAGGCTGTGGCTTATCCTTCTCCGAGTCCCTAGCCCCCAGCACACGACACAGAGGAACTCTCAGTGTTTGTTGATTGACTGAGTGATCAAGTGACTACAAACACAGAGAATTTACAGAAAGCAGCCTTGGAGAGAGGCCCAGCCAAGAGTACACTGTATGACCCAGGATGAGCCCCTCTCCTTCCCCAGTTCTTGGCTTTCCTGTCGCCTAAGCCCCACCTCCCCTTAGCAGAGACGACCTCCTAAGCTCCCGGGTCTCGGTGGCTCAGGCCACGGTGCTCAACGGTCCCACAGGGACTCACTGGTGTTGGCCACTGGGCACAGCTCGCAGGGATTGCCCCAAGCCCGACCCAGGGAACAACAGCAGGAAGCCCGGGTGACACCAACTCCGATCTCAGCACTGCAGGAAATGCCACTGTCCCCTCGGTCATGCGTCTCCAGGAAACAGTTCCCAGCCCGAGTGTCTGAACAGGCAGAAGGGGATGGTTAGCAGGAGTCAGGGGGAAAGCCGCATGTGTGCATGTGCATGCGTGTGTCTATTTCAACAGGTGACAAGGACAATCACTCTTGCAGGAGACCAGCAGATGTCCCGTTTGTCAGGAGCAGGTAGATTTGAACACGTTGACATCTGAGTTAACCCAGGGGGCAATCCCACCCACCTCTGCTGACCCCAGAACCCTGATCTGGAGCTGAGCATGGACTCACCCACGCAGCCCACTCCGCTGGGGTTCAGCTCAAAATCCGGGGGGCAGCTGCAGAGGTAGCTGCCGGGGGTGTTAACGCACACGCCGTTGATGCAGTTTACTGGGTCTGCACACTCATTAATGTCTGTGGGAAGGAGGCGTGGTCCTTAGCAGGGAGCCCTGCCTCGGCCCCCCTCCCTCCTGGCTTCATCCTGGGAAGCTGCAGCCCTCACTCAAGGTCAGCTTCTGGGCACCAGGGGACAATGTCATGTCGGTTCCTGGGAAGAAACCTAACGGGACAGGAACGTCCAGTCTGCCCTGTCCCCTCCAATCCCATTCCTTCTCCTGCTCTGTTCTGCTTGGCAGAGTTTTGCTCATTGAACTCTACCTGCCCTGGGTTCCATGCAGTCAACATATGAAAACCATATCTATTTTATTTTCTTAATTTATTGATGTTTAGAGACAGGGTCTTGCTGTGTTGACCAGGCTGGAGTGCAATTGCGCAATCACGGCTTACTGCGGCCTCAAACTCCTGGGTTCAAGCAATCCTTCTACTGCAGCCTTTGGAGTAGTTGGGACTACACCACAATACCCAGCTAATTTTTTATTTTTACTTTTTAGAGATGGGGTCTTGCTATGTTGCTCAGGCTGGTCTCCAACTCCTGGCCTCGAGTGATCCTCCCACCTCAGCTTTCCAAAGTGCTGAGATTATGGGCATGAGCCACCACACCCAGCCAAAACCCATCTATAGAAAATACTTTCAAGGCCGGGCGCGGTGGCTCAAGCCTGTAATCCCAGCACTTTGGAAGTCCGAGACGGGTGGATCACGAGGTCAGGAGATCGAGACCATCCTGGCGAATACAGTGAAACCCCGTCTCTACTAAAAAATACAAAAAATTAGCCGGGTGAGGTGGCAGGCGCCTGTAGTCCCAGCTACTCGGGAGGCTGAGCCAGGAGACTGGCATGAACCTGGGAGACGGAGCTTGCAGTGAGCTGAGATCCGGCCACTGCACTCCAGCCTGGGCAACAGAGCAAGACTCCGTCTCAAAAAAAAAAAAAAAAAATACTTTCAAACCATGGGTTAGCACACTCCGATCTGTAGGCCAAATCCGGTCCACCACCTATGTGTGTCAATAAAGTTTTATTGGTACAGGGGCCACATTCATTCATTTACATATTGCCTGTGGCTGCTTTTGAGCTACAATGGCAGAGTTGAATCATTATGACAGAGACTGACTGTGTGGCCTGCAAAGCCAAAAATATTTATCATCTGCCCATTTCTAAAACACACAGAGGTGGGAGACCCTTTCGGCAGTTAGGGTGGAGGGGCCACTTCAATCACTGAACTTATTCAGCAGGGGAACAGGAAAGGGAAACGATGGGGACATCAGGCAAGGTGCTCCCTACCCCCCCGCAAGACTCCAAGGGAGGATGCTTGAGAAGAGATCTGAGGGCAGTGAGGGAGCAAGACATGTCCCCTGCCCCAGCTCCTGCTCTCTCCTCCCTCCTTCCAGCCCAGATGACCTCACACCTGTACAGTTGCCACCCCCTCGGTCCAGTTCGTAGCCACCATCGCAGATGCAGCGGAACATTCCAGGCAGGTTCTCACAGCTCCCAAATGCACAGAGGTTCCCTTGCGCACACTCGTCCACATCTGCAGGGACCCTGGGTCAGCCTGCCCCACCCAGAGTCTGCGGCAGGGACCCACCCACTCTGTCCTCTGCCCTGCCGGGCCCGGCCTCACCCTGGCAGGCCCGATGGTCCTCAGTGGGGTCAAAGCCCATCTCACATTCGCAGCGGTACCCGCCGGGCGCATTGAGGCACTGCCCGTTGTCACAGAGGTCCACGTTCTCGGCACATTCGTCTCTGTCTGAGGGGTCCCAAGATTCGGAGGACTGGAGACCAGTGGACCCGGACCCACGCAGGGTGGGTGGGAGGCCCCAGTCACTGGAACACTTCGCTGTCAGCCAGAGTCCCAGGCAAGTAGCCCTGGAGACTCAGTCCCTGACTCGGGGTGGGAGGCAAGTGACCGAAGCAGGGTCAGGGAGGGGAGAGGTGGTCTGGACTCTTGGACCCCAGAGAGGATACCCAGTCGCTCTGGATCCAGGGACGAGAGCAGCCAGGAAGGAAGCATCTCACGCACTTAAGGGTTGAAGGGAGCCGTGGACAGGCAGTAGCACCCCCTGGGCGGAGGACACAGCCTCTCCAGCACCCATGGAGCAATGAGTGAGCCAGAAGGAGTCAGGAGGTTGAGCGACCATGGCGGCCACCGTGAATTCAGCCCCCGTGGCTGTCCCTCTAGGGCCCCTGCCCTCCCACCCCCTAATCTCACCTTCGCAGGAGAAGCCATCCCCGGTAAAGCCCTGGCGGCAGGTGCAGCGGTAGGAGCCAGGGACATTGAGACAGTCACCTTTTGGGCTGCACCAGTGCTCCTTGGAGACGCATTCATCCAGGTCTGCAGGAGACGGAGCCCAGGCCCCCCACCCCATGGTGTGTGCATTGTGGGGGGCAGAAGGGAGAAAGACTCTCCAATCCTCCAACCCTGACTGCCCTCCTGCAGACACCCCCGCACCCCACCCTCCCACCGCCTTGCCCCTCACCTACCTCTTCTGCTTTGCCCTGATTTCCTGCCCCCAGGTACTCACCATGACATTCGAAGCCATGCCCCTCCCAGCCTGGCAGGCACCTACAGCTGAAACTCCCTGGGATGTTGAGACAGGAGGCATGACTGTCACAGTTGTGTCCTCCAACCTCGCATTCATCCACATCTAAAGGGAAAGGAGGCACAACGCCAAGACCCAGTCACAGAAGGAAAGACTTGATGCAATAGCAGCTGAAAGGGCAGGGACCCTTCCTCTCTAGGGGAGAGCTGGTTCAGAAAGCCTCCTCCCCTCCACTGGGGGAGCTTCCATCTTTACCCAGAGCCTGAGAGGAGAACCCCCAAACCTAACGGACATGACTCTCAGCAGCCCTCAGAAATGGTCTGAAATAGCAGCATGAAAGACTTGGGGTAGATATTAAGAGTGACTCTCCGGCCGGGCACGGTGGCTCACGCCTATAATCCCAGCACTTTGGGAGGCCGAGGCGGGCGGATCATGAGGTCAGGAGATCAAGACCATCCTGGCTAACACGGTGAAACCCTGTCTCTACTAAAAATACAAAAATTAGCTGTGCATGGTGATGGACACCTGAAGTCCCAGCTACTCAGGAGGCTGAGGCAGTAGAATGGTGTGAACCCAGGAGGCAGAGCTTGCAGTGGACAGAGATCGCACCACTGCACTCCAGCCTGGGCAACAGAGTGAGACTCCATCTCAAAACAAACAAACAAATGAAACAAAAACAAACAAACAAAAAAACAAGTGACTGTCCGGATGAACACACCCCCTTTCCAAGCCAGGATTTCCCTGTCCACCAGCATTTCCAATCCAGAGTCAGTTCTGCATCACCCTTATGATCTCTGCCATGTTAAACCTGGGTGAGCTACTGTTACTAAGCATTTCTTTACCACACTCCTGTTTTCACTGACATAAATCATGTTTTAAAAGACAATTTTGGATCCACATCAACCACCTCTAAGAAGTCATGAGCTTGATGCTCTGTTGAGTAACATTTGTTTCTAATACATATTAAAATAACCATCTAACTGGAGTGGATACAATTGTGTCCCCTTAAAAGGTATGTTCAAGTCCTAAACCCTGAAACCCGTGAATGTGGCCTTATTTGGAAACAGGGTCTTTGTAGACATAACTAAGAGGAGGTCATCCCGGATTAAGGTAGGCTCCGATCCAGTGACTGGTGTTCTTCTAAGAAGGCTGTGTAGCCAGATGCAATGACTTACATCTGTAATCCCAGCTACTCGGGAGGCCAAGGTGGGAGGATCACTTGAGGCAAAGAGTTTGAGACCAGGTTGGGCAACGTAGTGAGAACCTGTTTCTATAAAAACACCTTTTTCTTCCCCCCCGAGGCATGGTTTCACTCTGTCACCCCAGCTGGAGTGCCGTGCATTGGTGCAATCTAGCTCACTGCTGCCTGGATCTCCTGGTCTTAAGCAATCCTCCAGCCTCAGCCTCCTGACTAGCTAAGACTACAGGTGAGCGCCAGCATGCCTGGCTAATTTTTTAAATTTTTGTCTCAAACTCCTGAGCTCAAGAATCCTTCCACCTCAACCTCCCAAAGTGCTGGCATTACAGAAATGAGTCACCATGCCTGATCAACAAAAACTTTTAAAAAAATTAGCCCGGTTTGGGGGCATGCACCTGTAGTCCCAGATACTCGGGAGGCTGAGGCTGGGAGGATTGCTTGAACCCGGGAATTTAAGGCTATGAACCAGTTCATGAGCTATGATCACACCACTGCACTATAGGCTTGGCAACACAGCCAGAACCTGTTTACAAATGAGATACTATTGGGCGCAGTGACTCGTGCCTGTAATCTCAACAAATTGGGAGGCTGAGGCAAGAGGATTACTTGAGTCCAGGAGTTCAAGACCAACCCAAGTGACATAGTAAAACACTATCTCTACAAAAAAAAAAAAAAAAAAAATTAGCTGAGTGTGATGGCACACGTGGGAGGCTGAGGTGGGAAGATCACCTGAACCTGGAGGGGTGGAGGCTGCAGTGAGCTATGATTGCGTCACTGCACTTCAGCCTGGGAAACAGAGTGAGACACTATCTCAAAATAAATAAATAAATAAATAAAGTAAAAAATGAAAAATTTTAAAAAATAGATACACAGAGAGAAGAAGGCCTTGTGAAGATGGAGACAGAAACTTGAATGACATGCCTACAAGCTGAGGAACGCCAAGGAGGCATGGAACAGGTTCTGCCTCTGAGCCTCCAAGAAGGTACTAACCCTACAGACACCTTGATTTCAGACTTCTGGCTTCCAGAACTATTATTCTAGAAGGAGAATACATTTCTTTTTAATTAAAAAAAAAGTTTGTTTTTTTTTTTGAGATGGAGTTTTGCTCTGTGGCCCAAGCTGGAGTGCAGTGGTGCGATCTTGGCTCACTGCAACCTCCACCTCCCGAATTCAAGCGATTCTCCTGCCTCAGCCTCCCAAGTAGCTGGAATTACAGGCATGTGCCACCACACCCAGCTAATTTTGTGCTTTTAGTAGAGACAGGGTTTCACCATGTTGGCCAGGCTGGTCTCAAACTTCTGACCTCAGGTAATCCACCCACCTTGGCCTCCCAAAGTGCTGGGATTACAGGTGTGAGCTACCCTGTCCAGACTAATTTTTAAAATTTTTAATAGATATGGGGTTGCTGTCTCTATTAATGTTGCCATATGGCCGTGTTGTGATGTATCCATGTCACTCAGGCTGGTCTTGAACCCATGGGCTCAAGCAATCCTCCCGCCTTGGCCTCCCAAAGTGCTGGGATTACAAGTGTGAGCCACCGTGCCAGGTGGAGAATCAATTTACTTTTTTTCTTTTGAGACGGGGTCTCACTCTGTTGCCCAGGCTGGAGTGCAGTGGTGCTATCTTGGCTCACTGCCACCTCTGCCTCCCGGGTTCAAATGATTCTCCTGCCTCAGTCTCCCAAGTAGCTGGGATTACCATGCCCGGCTAATTTTTGTATTTTTAGTAAAGATGGGGTTTCACCATGTTGACCAGGCTGGTCTTGAACTCCTGACCTCAGGTGATCTGCCCGCCTCGGCCTCCCAAAGTGCTGGGATTACAGGCGTGAGCCACCACGCCCGGCCCAGAGAATCAATTTCTAAGCCACCAATTGTGTGATCATTTGTTACGGCAACCACAGGGAACTAACACAGTCACTATTCAAATGTTTAAGTGTTCATGCCTGTATTGCATCAAATTATCAGGGATTTGCCTTTCAGAAATGCTCCTGCAGACACGTGGGGCTTCCCCTCCTGAGCTGTTCAGGGGACCCCCAGGGCACTGTATGGGACTCTGTTCTTTTTTTTATTTTTATTTTTTTTTCGAGACGGAGTCTTGCTCAGTCGCCCAGGCTGGAGTGTGGTGGCGTGATCTCGGCTCACTGCAAGCTCTGCCTCCCGGGTTCACGCCATTCTCCTGCCTCAGCCTCCCAAGTAGCTGGGACTACAGGCGCCCGCCACTACGCTCGGCTAATTTTTTTTTGTATTTTTAGTAGAGACGGGGTTTCACCATGTTAGCCAGGATGGTCTCGATCTCCTGACCTCATGATCTGCTCGTCTCGGCCTCCCAAAGTGCTGGGATTACAGGCGTGAGCCACCACGCCCGGCCTCTGTTCTTGCTTTAACACAAGAAGCCATCCGTGGAAATCTATGAGAATGAATTCTGGCTGTGCTCGGCATGAATCTGCATGATTCCCAAAATGGCCCCCGGGAGTCTTCTCTGCCTGCACCGCTGACCGCCGGCTCACCAGAGCAGCCCGTGGCCCCCTTCCTGACCATGTAGCCCAGCTGACAGTGGCAGACAAAGGAACCCTTCGTGTTCTCGCAGTCCCCATGGAGGCAGATGTGAGGGTTCAGGTCACACTCATCCACATCTGTTGGGGAAGAAAGCATGAGGTCTGAGGACTGGGTGCAGGGGTGACGGGAGAGGAAGTGGGTGAGGGTGGGAGGGTGGGTGCAGGGTTGGGAAGAGGGAGAGGGAAGAGGAAGTGGGTGAGGGTGAGAGGGAGAGCCCCAGCATTCCTGACTGTCCCGCCACACAGGTCCTCTCTGCTAGGACTCTCTTTCTTTTCTCCAGGGGCGGGGAGCTCCCTCTATGTCCACTACTGGGCAATCAGGAGTGTTTTGTGAGCCTTTCACAGTGCACATTCCAAAGAACACACCAGGAATGTGGTTCCAAAAGTATTTTATGGTCAAATACATTTAGAGAAGGCTGAGATCCACAAAGCTAACCAGGGTGTCCTCCTGCAGGACTTTCCAGAGCCTTTATGCCAATATGCACAGTGGATCTGCAACAGGGGCATGGAGCAGAAAGCATTCCCTAAATGCATTTGTTCACAAGGCCCATCGCTGAGACTTGCTTGCTCTCTGAGACTCCTATAAACTGAAACTCTCTAAGCTCTTCAAGCTTCACTCGGTTTCTTGGCCGGGAGTTACATTGTTACTTCCTGGAACTTCCCCACACTGGCGTCAGCTTTGTCCCGATAGGGCACCCAGCACACAACAGGACAACCTGTAGCTAGGTGAGGACAGCAATTGCCACCTTACAGAACACAGTTCTGAGTCTCTTTCCTGCCTTGTCCACTGTCCTCTGCCAGAAACCCCTTTGTCTTTGGTGATCTTAATGCACAGACCTTGAACAGGACATGATCCTCCGATAGGTGTAGCTTATGTCGTATTAAACAAATGTCATTTAAAAGAGCAAGGTGTGGGGAATTCTGCTTCTGTTCCGTAAATGGGATCTCACGGGCTTTGGGGAGCAGACTTGGGATACTGGGGACGCTTAAGTGGAAAACCAAGTGCTGTTACAAAGCCTCACCTCCCTACCCACAAATGGCAGGGGTGGGGTTCAGCATTGGTCATTGTCATGCCTATGTACCACCTTGCGGAAGACCTGGTGTGTGAATTCTGACACTGCCTCCTCCACCCCGCCATCCCGGCTCCTCACCAACACATGTCCTCATGTCTGGCGTGGCCACGAAGCCATCATAGCACAGGCAGCGGTGACCCCCCGGCACGTTGGTGCAGTGGCCTTGGTCACAAACACTGGGGTTCTCTTCACACTCATCCACGTCTGGGGGAGCAGAGTTGGGAACTGTGCTTAGCTTTGCCCTGATAGACCACCCAGTACACATCTGCTCCCCAGGCCCCAGGACGACCTGTAGCCAGGTGAGGACAGCGATGGTCATTCAAGCAGTCTGGGGGCGCTCAGGCAATTCTGAGTTTGTTTTCCACCTTATTCACCCTCCTCTGCAAAAACCCCAGGGGCTCTCCCACAGGGTGAGCAGCCTGCCTGGGGCCAGGACCACAAGTCAGGCAGGGGGTGCCTCGGGTCTGCTTGGCTTCACTATGCTGTGCTGGGCTCTGGGCCAGTGTAGGACCCGGCCAGCACCTCCTCCTCACCCCCCACACCAGGCAGTGGGAAGAGGTTGTGCCCACCTACCTGCACATGCCCTTCCGTCGGGCATCAGCGAGTAGCCCTGCCCACAGCTGCACCGGTAGCTGCCCTCAGTGTTAATACAGTACACGTCACAGCCACCATTCCGGACCCGGCATTCGTTGATGTCTGCAGGATGCAGGGCAGACAGGGGCTGGGGCTGGGGCTGGGGGTAGGGGGCTGGTTTGGGGGTGGGAGCAGAGTGGAGTTGAGGACAGGAGGGGCTGCCACTATGGCTGGGGATGCGGTTGGTGCCCAGGGCCCAGCAGGTGGGCACAGTCTCACCCACGCAGCCTTGGTGGTCCGGTGTGCCCTGGAAGCCGGCGTGGCAGGAGCACTGGAAGGCACCGATGACATTGACACAGTGGCCGTGGGGACACAGGCCATCCCTCAGGGAGCACTCATCGATGTCTGTGGGGGAGTGCAGATGAAAGACAGGCCTGTGCCCCATCTGCCATCTGTGTGACCGTGAGACACACTGGGGTACACGTGCACGCTAAGCAGCTCACGCTGCCGACACTGGCATAGCCTCGCATGTGCCTGTCCATACACTCGCATTCACTCACATGCAAATACACACACTCTCCTATAAACACAGACACCCAGATACACACCACACGTGCCTGCTCACACAGACTCACAAACACACCCTGGCACCCACTCACGTGTGAACACACTCGCCCTTGACAGACACACACAGGCACACTCACACTCAGAGGCACACTCCTAAATTCACAACACACCTTATATCCACTTGCATACAAATACACTCACCTGTGTGTAAAGACACATCCACACCCGGGGCACACTCACACCCATGTGCAACACAGACACACACACACCCACACCCATGTGCACACACAGACACACACCCACATGCGCAAACACACACACACACTCACACCCATGTGCACACACAGACACACACATAAACACACCCTCAAACATACCTGTCCTTGCACAAACACACGTCAACACCCAGACAGCCACACCCAGAGGTACACCCACACACCCACTCACAAACACATCCTCACACCCACTCACACACAGACACACCTCCCTTTATAAAATGCATTTGCAGCCGGGTGAGGTGGCTCAAGCCTGTAATCCCAGCACTTTGGGAGGCCGAGACGGGCGGATCACGAGGTCAGGAGATCGAGACCATCCTGGCTAACATGGTGAAACCCCGTCTCTACTAAAAAATACAAAAAACTAGGCGGACGAGGTGGCGGGCGCCTGTAGTCCCAGCTACTCGGGAGGCTCAGACAGGAGAATGGCGTGAACCCGGGAGGCGGAGTTTGCAGTGAGCTGAGATCCGGCCACTGCACTCTAGCCTGGGCAACAGAGCGAGACTCCGTCTCAAAAATAAAAAAATAAAAAATAAAAACAATAAACATGCATTTGCATCCAACTACACATCACATTCTCTTGCACACACACACACACAAACTTACATACAAACACAACCACTCAGAAATTAGCCAGACATGGCCGGGCGCGGTGGCTCACGCCTGTAATCCCAGCACTTTGGGAGGCCGAGGCGGGTGGATCATGAGATCAGGAGATTGAGACCATCCTGGATAACACGGTGAAACCCCGTCTCTACTAAAAAATACAAAAAACTAGGCGGACGAGGTGGCGGGCGCCTGTAGTCCCAGCTACTCGGGAGGCTCAGACAGAGAATGGCGTGAACCCGGGAGGCGGAGTTTGCAGTGAGCTGAGATCCGGCCACTGCACTCTAGCCTGGGCAACAGAGCGAGACTCCGTCTCAAAAAATAAAAAAATAAAAAATAAAAACAATAAACATGCATTTGCATCCAACTACACATCACATTCTCTTGCACACACACACACACACAAACTTACATACAAACACAACCACTCAGAAATTAGCCAGACATGGCCGGGCGCGGTGGCTCACGCCTGTAATCCCAGCACTTTGGGAGGCCGAGGCGGGTGGATCATGAGATCAGGAGATTGAGACCATCCTGGATAACACGGTGAAACCCCGTCTCTAGGCCGGGCACGGTGGCTCAAGCCTGTAATCAAGCACTTTGGGAGGCCGAGACGGGCGGATCATGAGGTCAGGAGATTGAGACTATCCTGGCTAACACGGTGAAACCCCATCTCTACTAAAAAAATGCAAAAATCTAGCCGGGCGTGGTGGCAGGCACCTGTAGTCCCAGCTACTTGGGAGGCTGAGGCAGGAGAATAGCGTAAACCCGGGAGGCGGAGCTTGCAGTGAGCTGAGATCCGGCCACTGCACTCTAGCCAGGGCAACAGAGCAAGACTCCGTCTCAAAAAAATAAAAAAATAAAAAAAGAAACCCCCTCTCTAACTAAATATACAAAAAAAATTAGCCAAGTGTGGTGGTGGGCGCCTGCAGTCACAGTTCCTTGGGAGGCTGAGGCAGGAGAATGGCGTGAGCCCGGGAGGCGGAGTTTGCAGTGAGCCGAGATGGTAGCCACTGCACTCCAGCCTGGGCGACAGAGTGAGACTCTGTCTCAAAAAAATAAATAAATAAATAAATAAATAAATAAATAAATAAGCCAAGCATGGTGGCGCATGTCTGTAGTCCCACCTACTTGGGAGGCTGAGGTGGGAGGATCACCTGAGCCCAGGAGGTGGAGACTGCAGTGAGCTGTGATCGCGCCACTGCAGCCCAGACTGGACAACAGACTGGGACCCTGTGTCAAACAAAACAAAATGAAACACACACACACACATGCAAACACACTTACCCTTGGTAGATACATTCATGACCAAATACACACTCAAACCGTCTTGTGTGTTCACACAGAGGCACACACACACTCACACCTACTCACATGCAAACACTCCCCATTGTACAGACACACACAGTCACACAAATGCACAAACGCCTGCCGTTGTACAGACACGCATGTGCGTGTTCATCTAGACACACAAACACACTCCCGCCATCTTGCATATAAACCCACTTACACACATAGGTACACACTGACACACACTTGCACGCTCACACACTGGCCTCAGGGAGACAGATACACATGCCCACCCTCTCACTCATCCAGCCCACGTTCACCAGACACCCACTTTCACACACATGGGCTCACACCCACCCTCACAGGCAGTGCCCTCGGCCGTCAGCTCGTGCCCAGGGGGACACTGGCACTTGTAGCTCCCATCCGTGTTGGTGCAAGTGCCTCCCCGGCAGAGTAGTGGGTCCCTTGCACACTCGTCCACGTCTGAAGGTTTGTGTGGAAAGAGAGAGCAGGTGTGAAGGTGCTGACGCAGGGAGGGGGCGATGAGGCTCATGCTGGCTTCTCCCCGCCACCTCCCCAGCCCCCTTCACCCCAGCGGGAGCCGGGAGAGCCTCGGGGCTCCGGGCTGGGATGACCCAGGGGAGTGGGGTCTGCACCAGGAGCAGAGACCAGCCAGATGGGGAGGGAGGCTGAGATTCTCCGAAGAACAAAGGCCATGAAGTTGACACTCTTGGTGCCACTAGAAAAAGCACGAAGAAGCCCTCCTCCACTCCCTGCAGGACACACCAGAAAGCTGAGGCTCAGTCCCGCCAGGACTCAGGGCAGGGAGCAGACAGCCTCACCATGGCCTCATCACTCTTAAGCCACAGAGGCATCCTTCCATTCCACAGGCCCACCCCAGGGCCTTTGCACATGCTGTTCTCCAGTGTCTTTACCCTGTTCACCACTACTCCATTCTTTCTTTCTTTTTTTCCTTTTTTTTTTTTTTGTTGTTGTTGCTGTTTTTGAGATGGAGTCTCGCTCTGTTGCCCAAGCTGGAGCGCAGTGGCACCATCTCGGCTCCCTGCAACCTCCGCCTCCTGGGTTCACGCAATTCTCCTGCCTTAGTCTCCCAAGTAGCTGGGATTACAGGCATGCATCACCAAGCCCAGCTAATTTTTGTATTTTTAGTAGAGACAGCGTTTCACCATGTTGGTCAGGCTGGTCTCGAAATCCTGACCTCAAGTGATTCAACTGCCTCGGCCTCCCAAATTGCTGGGATTACAGGTGTGAGCCACCGAGTCCAGCCTTTTTTTTTTTTTTTTGAGACAGATTTTCACACTGTCACCCAGGCTGGAGTGCAGTGACACGATCACAGCTCACTACAGCCTCCACCTCCCGGGTTCAAACTATCCTCCCACCTCAGCCTCCTGAGCAGCTGGGACTACAGGCAGGCACCACCACGCCCTGCTAATTTTTCAATTTTGTGTAGAGATGGGGCCTCTCTATGTTGACCAAGCTGGTCTTGAACTCCTGGCCTCAAGCAATCCTGTCTCAGCCATCTCTCATCAGACTATGTAGCCTTTTTAGGTGCTTCTGACAGTGGTAATTTTGCATTTTTTTCTTTTCTTTCTTTCTTTTTTTTTTTTTTTTTAAATTTGGAGACAGAGTCTCGCTCTGTCGCCCAGGCTGGAGTGCAGTGGCGTGATCTCAGCTCACTGCAACCTCCACCTCCTGGGTTCAAGCAATTCTCCTCGGTCTCCCGAGTAGCTGGGACTACAGGCACCTGCCACCACACCGAGCTAATTTTTTGCATTTTAGTAGAGATGGGGTTTCACCATGTTGCCCAGGCTGGTTTTGAACTCCTGAACTCAGGAAATCTGCCCACCTCAGCCTCCCAAAGTGCTGGGATTACAGGTATGAACCACTTTGCCTGGGTTTTTCTTTTCCCTTCCTTCCTTCCTTCCTTCCTTCCTTCCTTCCTTCCTTCCTTCCTCCTTCCTTCCTTCTTTCCTTCCTTCCTTCTTTCCTTCTTTCCCTCTTTCCTTCCTTCCCTCTTTCTTTTTCTTTCTCTCTCTCTCTTTCTTTCTTTCTTTCCCTTCCTTCCTTCCTTCCTTCTTTCTCTCTTTCTTTCTTTCTCTCTCTCTCTCTCTCTTTCTTTTGTTCTTCTTTCTTACAACAGGGTCTCACTCTATCACCCAGGCTGGAGTGCAGAAGTGCAATCATGGTTCACTGTAGCCTCAATCTCCTGGGCTCAAGGGATCCTCCCTTCTCAGCCTCCCGAGTGGCATGCGCCACCATGCCCAGCTAATTTTTTAAAAATTTTGTAGTGAGAGGGTCTTGCTATGTTGCCCAGGCTGGGCTCGAACTCCTGGACTCAAGTGATCCTACTGCCTCAGCCTCTCAAAGTGCTGGGATTACAGGCGAGGGCCACCACACCCGGCCCAATTTTGCATTTCCTCAGCGATTCATGTTATTTATGTCTGTCTGCCTGTTAGGCTGTGAGCTCCAAGGAAAGAGGGCTCCCTGGAGCTGGAGCTCCCTGCAGTGCCTCTAGCTCAGAGGATGAACATGAAATGCTCATCAAATGAATAACAAAGTCAATGATGGGGACGAGAGGCCTTGTAACTGGCAGTATTTCCCAGGCTTCTCTGAGGGGCCCTGTCCTCTACCCAAGCTACACACCTTCCCTGGGAGACCTCACCCACCCCAGTGTGCCAGCCACCCCCAGTTCTCAGCCCCCAGGTCTCTCTCCTAAGGACGATGCCTCATGGACACCAGACTCACCGCAACCCAGCTAATTTTCAGCTTCTCCCTCCTCCTGCCCCCTCCATCCACGTCCACACAGCAACAGACGTCCCCACCCGTCCCCACCCTCCGTCTCCTCAATGCCCACCCTGCCCAGGGCGCCCACCACACCCCTGCCCGGCAGTCACCAACCCATGCAGTCCTTCATCAGCATGAAGCCGCTCTCGTAGCCAGGAAAACACTCGCACTCAAAGCTGCCTGGGGTGTTGACACAGGCGCCCTGGCCGCAGAGGTCAGGGGAGATGCGACACTCGTCGATATCTGCAGGGAGAGGAGGCAGAGGCTGGAGGGACCGTGTGTGCCGCATCATGAGGCACAAGGCAGAGGGGTCCCTGTCCTTTGATGGGGGTGTGGGCTACAGGAAGCCTGTCTGCAGACATAAGGAGGCACAGGCCAAGAGGGGAGGGGTCCCTGGATGCAGACACGATGGGGTGCCGGAGGGGGTCATCAAATCTGTAGACATGACAGGCGAAACAGAAGCTCCCAAAAGGAGCTGCGGAAATGGAGAGACTCAAACTAAACAGGACAAGGGCAGGGAGTTTTCTCACAGCCCAGAGCTCTCCATTTTCTTTATTTTGGTGGTAGATTTGTTTGTTTTATTTTATTTTATTTTTGTTACTTATTTATTTATTTATTTAGAGACAGTCTTGCTCTGTCACCCAAGCTGGAGTGCAGTGATGCAGACTCGGCTCACTGCAACTTCTGCCTCCCAGGATCAAGCAATTCTCCTGCCTCAGTCTCCCGAGTAGCTGGGATTACAGGTATGTGCCACTGTGCCCGACAAATTTTGTATTTTTAGTAAGATGGGGTTTCACCATGTTGGCCAGCCTGTTCTCGAACTCCTGACCTAAAGCAATCCACCCACCTCGGCCTTCCAAAGTGCTAGGATTACAGGCGTGAGCCACCGCACACAGCCTGTTTGTTTTTTCAGAGACAGGGTCTTGCTCTGTCACCCAGGCTGGAGTGCAGCGGTGTGATCACAGCTCACTGCAGCCTCAACCTCCCGGGGGCTCAAGGGATCCTTCTGCCTCAGCCTCTGGAGTAGCTGGGACTACACTTAATGCAATAATAATGTTTTATTTTTTGCAGAGATGGAGGTCTTGCTGTGTTACCCAGGCTAGTCTCAAACTCTTGGGCTCAAGCAATCCTCCCACCTTGGCCTCCAAAAGTGCTGGGATTACAGGCGTGAGCCACCATGCCGGCCCTGGAGGCCTCTAAAGGTCACCTTTGCCAGCCCCTTCTTTTATGTTTTATTTACTTATTTATTTATTTTTCAGATGCAGTCTCGTTCTGTGACCCAGGCTGGAGTGCAATTGCATGATCTTGGCTTACTGTAACCTCCGCCTCCTGGGTTCAACTGATTCTGCTGCCTCAGCCTCACAAGTAACTGGGATTACAGGTGCCCGCCACCACACCCAGCTAATTTTTGTACTCTTAGTAGAGACAGGGTATTGCCATGTTGGCCAGGCTGGTCTCGAACTCCTGACCTCAAGTGATCCACTCACTTTGGCCTCCCAAAGTGCTGGGATTACAGGTATGATCCATCGCGCCTGGCCCAGCCCCTTCTTTTATAGTCAGGGTCCCTGCAGCCCAAGGAGGGCAATCACCTGCCCTAGGTCACACTGCACAGAGGCAGACACAAGAAGTGCCTAAAGAACAGGTGCTTGCTGGGCACGGTGGCGCATGCCTGTAATCCCAGCACTTTGGGAGGCTGAGGTGGGTGGATCACCTGAGGTTGGGAGTTCAAGATCATCCTGACCAACATGGAGAAACCCCATCTCTATTGAAAAATACAATATTAGCAAGGCATGGTGGCGCATGCCTGTAATCCCAGCTACTCAGGAAGCTGAGGCAGGAGAATCTCTTGAACCTGGGAGGCGGAGGTTGAAGTAAGCCGAGATCGTGCCATTGCACTCCAGCCTGGGCAACAAGAGTGAAACTCCGTCTCAAAAAAGAAGAAGGAGAAAGAGAAGGAGAAGGAGAAGGAGAAGAGGAAAGAGGGAAGAGGGAAGAGGAAGAGGAAGAAAGAAGAAAGAAGAAGAAAAAGAAAAACGGGCATTGTCTCTACGTCTTATTCGAGGCCCCAATCCCTTCCAAGGATCACACTCTCTCCACAAGGCAGAGGTGGCACCTACCTGTGCAGTTCCGTTCTTGGGCATCCAGAGCGAAGCCCCCCGCACAGGCGCAGTGGAAGCTGCCCACCGTGTTTCTGCAGGTACCATGCGTGCAGAGGCCAGGGAACGCCTTGCATTCATTCACATCTGAAGTACAGAGGTATCAAACCACCCTGACGTCCCCAAGCTCGGGATCCATACACCAAGCCCTCCCTGGGTTCTTAGTGCCTGGCCTTGCCCACATCCCCTTTTCCCCAAACACACCTCCCATATCCAGGCTTTTGCCTGTGCCGTGCCCCTCCCCACTCTTCCCCAACCGCACCTTTATAGAACGGCCGGCCAGACAGGAAGTCCCGGCTGGCAAAGCCCAGCCCCCGCGGGCACAGGCTGGCAAACTCCAAGGACTCGGGATCCGGGCAGGCCTCGCACTCGGCTCCCCAGGCGGCCCCAATGGAGCAGCAGCAGACGTCCATCCGGTACTTGCCAGGCAGGGTGACCCCACACTCATCCTTGTCCCATCGCAGGAAACATGCTTCCAATCTCATATCTGCACAAGGGAACGGTCACTGCGTCCCCACCCCTGCCACACTGTGCCCGCTGCGAGACAGGCATGCCACTCAGTCACTCCCATTGGAAACTTGCTCCCGGACGCAGTCAGGTCGAGGGCCAGAGTGAAAAAGGGTGACTTCCTCCAGGTACTGCCTGGGAGGGTACTATGTGTACTGTTCTGTAGCACTGTTCTAAGCCTCTCTATCCATATGTTTGTTTTAATGATTGATTCATTGGTTGATTGATTTGTTTTGAGACATAGTCTTGCTCTGTCACCCAGGCTGGAGTGCAGTGGCACAACCTCAGCTCACTGCAATCTCCACCTCCCAGGTTCAAGCAATTCTCCTGCTTCAGCCTCCCGAGAAGCTGGGATTACAGGCGTGTGCCACCACACCCAGCTAACTTTTGGGTTTTTTTAGTAGAGACTTGGTTTCACCACATTGACCAGGCTGATCTCGAACTCAAGCGATCTGCCCACCTCGGCCTCCCACAGTGCTGTGATTACAGGCATGAGCCACTGTGCCTGACGAATTTTTTTTTTAAGACAGAGTCTCGCTCTGTCCCCTAGGCTGTAGTGCAGTGGCACAATCTCAGCTCACTGCAACCTCCACCTCCCGGGTTCAAGGGATTCTCCTGCCTCAGCCTGCCGAGTAGCTGGGATTACAGGCACCCGCCACCACACCTGGCTAATTTTTGTATTTTAGTAGAGATTGAGTTTCACCGTGTTAACCAGGCGGGTCTTGAACTTTTGACCTCAAGCAATCCACCCGCCTCGGCCTCCCAAAAGTGCTGGCATTACAGGCGTGAGCCACCATGCCCGGCCACTGAGGCTTTTTTTTTTTTTTTTTTTTTTGAGATAGAGTCTCGCTCTGTCATCCAGGCTGTAGTGCAGTGGCCTGATCTCGGCTCACTGCAAGTTCCGCCCAAGTTCATGCCATTCTCCTGCCCCAGCCTCCTGAGTAGCTGGGACTACAGGCGCCCACCACTACGCCCGGCTAATTTTTTGTTGTTGATGTTGTTGCATTTTTAGTAGAGACAGGGTTTCACCGTGTTAGCCAGGATGGTCTCAATCTCCTGACCTCATGATCCGCCCGTCTCGGCCTCCCAAAGTGCTGGGATTACAGAAGTGAGCCACCACGCCCGGCCTAACTTTTGTGTTTTTTAATAGAGACTCGGTTTCTACACGTTGGCCAACCTGATCTCAAACTCAAGTAATCTGCTCACCTCGACCTCCCAAAGTGCTGGGATTATAGGCGTGAGCCACTATGCCTGGCCACTAAGGATTTTTAGGGCAGTGAAACTACCCTATGTGACACTACAATGGTGAACATATGTCATTATACATTCGTCCAAACCCACAGAATGGCCAACACACCAAGGGTAAACCCTAAGGTGCTCTATGGACTTGGAGATGACAGTGATGTACCTGCGTAGTTTCATCCATCGGAACAAATGCACCCTCTAACCCGGGGGCAAGATGTTGATAGTGGAGGAGGCTGTACGTGCGTGGAGGTGGGGGCTATGTGTTCATATTTGCTGTGAACCTAAAACCGTCGTCAAAGATAAATCCTGGCTGGAATTCCAGCACTCTGGGATGCTGAGGTGGGGGGATCCCTTGAGGCCAGGAGTTTGAGACCAGCCTAGGCAAGATAGTGAGACCTTGTCCCTACTAAAAAAAAAAAAAAAAAAAAAAAAAAAAAGTACCAATAAAGAAATAAATTAGCTGGGTATGGTGGTGCACACCTGTAGTCTCAGCTGCTCAGGAGATCAAGGTACAAAAATCAGCTGAACCCAGGAAGTGCAAGTTGTAGTGAGATGAGATTGTGCCACTGCACTCCTGCCTGGGTGACAGAGTGACACCCTGTCTCAAGAAAAAAGAAGAAAGAAAAAAAAAACCCACCCAAATGTCTTTCATGATGTGTTAGCCGGAGGCGGAGGTTCCCAAAGGATGCCTGAAATCTCTCCTATTCAGGCCGGGTGCAGCAGCTCACGCCTATAATCCCAACACTTTGGGAGGCCCAGGCGGGCAGATCACCTGAGGTCAGGAGTTCAAGATCAGCCTGGCCAACATGGTGAAACCCCATCTCTACTAAAAATACAAAAATTAGCCAGGCGTGGTGGTGCGTGCCTATAATCCTAGCTACTCAGGAGGCTGAGGCAGGAGAATGGCTTGAACCCGGGAGGCGGAAGTTGCAGTAAGCCGAGATCGCGCCACCGCACTCCAGCCTGGGCGACATAAGCGAGACTCCATCTCAAAAAAAAAAAATCTCTCTTGTTCCTTGAGTTGCTGCGGGTGGAGGGAACGAAGGAAAGACGGGTGGCCCCGTGTGTGGACCTCCCCTGGACTCACCCACGCACAGCCGGCCCGAGGCTTCCAGCATCAGGCCCTCTGGACACTCGCAGCGGAAAGACCCGGCAGTGTTGACACAACGCCCGTTGGGACAGACTCCCGGGAAGGACTCACACTCGTTCACATCTGAGTGGCAGAAAGTAAGGGAGGAGGGAAAGCCATAGAGTCCAGGGAGGGGAAGGGTGCTGGCTGGCCATTCCCCTGGGGTCTCAAGTTGTCCTTGGGGAGGAAGGAAGGGGATGGGGACAGGGATTGGGGACTGTCAAGAAGGCCTGGGGACCAGGGAGGGAGAACGTCTGTCCCCATCGTAAAAGACTCCAGGGCGGGGCTGGAGGTGGCACCCATGGGGGTGATGCAACTGGTGGTGTGTGGGCTCTGGAGTGGGGGTGAGCTGGACACAGGCAGGGAGTTACCATCGCAGGTGACACCCGTCATCCGGGCAAAGCCCCGGGCACAGGCAGGGTCTGCAATTGGAAAACGAGAATGAAGAGCAGAGTCATTCTCTCATGCCAGCCCCAGGGGGGACCCACCCCGTTGAGGGCTTTTCCCGTGGGCACCTGGGAGGCCCCGAGGAGGATGTTACCAATCTCGCAGCGTTCGCAGGGGCTCCCCCAGGCTGCCCCAAGGGTGGCGCAGCACTCGGACCGCAGGCTGGCTCCCTGAAGGTTCACCTCACAGCGGCTCTCCTGGATCTTCAGCCAGCAGGTGCCCTTGGTGCTGTCTGGGGAGAAAAGGCAGGTCACCTGTCTCACCTGCCGGGCCCACACCTGCACTCTGACCCACAGATGCCCAGCTTCTGGAACGCCATCAGGCTCTGGGGCCGCTCACCTAGACAGATGGTACCAGAGGAGTCCAGCCGGCTGCCAGGGGCACATTTGCAGGTGTAGGAGCCAGCCAGGTTCTGACAGATGCCGTTCACACACGGGCTGGACAGGCATTCATCCACATCTGCAGGGACAGCCCCCCACCAGGCCATGAACTGCAGGAGGAGGAGCCTTACCTGGCCAGGACCCCTCCTCCCCCAAGGGACTGCTGTACCCAGTGGCATAGGGTGCACCCAAATACACAAGTGTGCAGAGGGCACTGGAATCAAATGCGTGTGCAAGCACACGTGTGTGCTGAGCTGTGTGTGTACACGCTGTAAGAGACAGGAAATGCCAAACTGTTTTCCTTTTTTTCTCTCTTTTTTTTTTCTTTTTTATGAGACAGAGTCTCGCTCTGCTGCCCAGGCTGGAGTGCAGTGGCACCATCCCGGCTCACTGCAACCTCTGTCTCCCGGGTTCAAGCGATTCTCATGCCTCAGGCTCCAAAGTAGCTGGGACTACAGGCATGTGCTACCTTGCCTGGCTAATTTTTTTTTGCATTTTTAGTAGAGACAGGGTTTCATGATGTAGACCAGGCTGGTCTCAAACTCCCAACCTCAGGTGGTCCGCCCGCCTCGGCCTCCCAAAGTGCTGGGATTCTAGGCGTGAGCCACTGCACCCAGCCAAAACTGTATTTTTACTCTCACCTTCAACACAACACAACACAACACAACACAGAATACATCAGTGGTCAGACGTGGATTTTTTTGTTTGTTTTTGCCAAACTGCCCAATTCTCCGACACCAGTAGGGTGCCCTATAGTTCAATTCTGATGCTATCTGCCTGGAGTTGAAGTCTGACTCCACAGGCTGAGGGCTCAGTCCCACAAGACTGTCATCCACTCAGATGCCAATTGCAAATCGGGGCCTCCAGAATTTCTGCCTTCTCCTCGGGCTTGATCATCCGCTAGAGTGACTCACAGGACTCAGGGAAATACTTAACTTATGTTTACTAGTTTATTATGAAAGATATTATAGGCTGGGTGCAGTGGCTCATGCCTGTCATCCCAGCATTTTGGGAGGCTGAGGCAGGTGGATCATGGAGGTCAGGAGTTTGAGACCAGCCTGGCCAACACGATGAAATCCCATCTTTATTAAAAATACAAATTAATCCCAGCACTTTGGGAGGCCGAGATGGGTGGATCACGAGGTCAGGAGATCGAGACCATCCTGGCTAACACGGTGAAACTCCGTCTCTACTGAAAAATACAAAAAACTAGCCGGGCGAGGTGGCGGGTGCCTGTAGTCCCAGCTACTTGGGAGGCTGAGGCAGAAGAATGGCATAAACCCAGGAGGCGGAGCTTGCAGTGAGCTGAGATCCGGCCACTGCACTCCAGCCTGGGCGACAGAGTGAGACTCCGTCTCAAAAATATATATATATACAAATTAGCCGGGTGTGGTGGTGCACGCCTGCAGTCCCAGCTACTTGGGAGGCTGAGGCAGGATAATCTCTTGAACCACGGGAGAATTGTTTGAACCCAGGAGGTAGAGGTTACAGTGAGCCGAGATCGCACCATTGCACTCCAGCCTGGGTGACAGAGCAAGACTCTGTCTCAAAAAGACAAAATAAAAAAATAAAGGATATTAAGGATATTACAAATGATGAACAGCCAGATGGAAGAGATGCATGGTGCGGGGTATCTGGGAGGAGACGTGAAATTTCCGTGCCTGCTCTGGGCGTGCCACCTTGCCAGCACACAGATGTGTCCATCCACCTGGAAGCTCTCCAAACTCCACAGTTCGAGTAGGACTTCTGGGATGTGTGTATAAATGTGTGCCCCGAGTGTGTACAACTGTGTGTGACTGGGACCACAAGTGTGGGAAGTGTGAGAATGAGTGTATGGGCCAGGCATGGTGGCTCGCGCCTATAATCCCAGAACTTTGGGAGGCTGAGGTGGGTAGATTACTTGAGGTCAGGAGTTCGAGACCAGCCTGGCGAACATGGTGAAACCCTGTCTCTACTAAAAATACAAAAATTATTGCAAGGCCAGGCGCGGTGGCTCAAGCCTGTAATCCCAGCACTTGGGAGGCCGAGATGGGTGGATCACGAGGTCAGGAGATCGAGACCATCCTGGCTAACACGGTGAAACTCCGTCTCTACTGAAAAATACAAAAAACTAGCCGGGCGAGGTGGCGGGTGCCTGTAGTCCCAGCTACTTGGGAGGCTGAGGCAGAAGAATGGCATAAACCAGGAGGCGGAGCTTGCAGTGAGCTGAGATCCGGCCACTGCACTCCAGCCTGGGCGACAGAGTGAGACTCCGTCTCAAAAATATATATATATACAAATTAGCCGGGTGTGGTGGTGCACGCCTGCAGTCCCAGCTACTTGGGAGGCTGAGGCAGGATAATCTCTTGAACCACGGGAGAATTGTTTGAACCCAGGAGGTAGAGGTTACAGTGAGCCGAGATCGCACCATTGCACTCCAGCCTGGGTGACAGAGCAAGACTCTGTCTCAAAAAGACAAAATAAAAAAATAAAGGATATTAAGGATATTACAAATGATGAACAGCCAGATGGAAGAGATGCATGGTGCGGGGTATCTGGGAGGAGACGTGAAATTTCCGTGCCTGCTCTGGGCGTGCCACCTTGCCAGCACACAGATGTGTCCATCCACCTGGAAGCTCTCCAAACTCCACAGTTCGAGTAGGACTTCTGGGATGTGTGTATAAATGTGTGCCCCGAGTGTGTACAACTGTGTGTGACTGGGACCACAAGTGTGGGAAGTGTGAGAATGAGTGTATGGGCCAGGCATGGTGGCTCGCGCCTATAATCCCAGAACTTTGGGAGGCTGAGGTGGGTAGATTACTTGAGGTCAGGAGTTCGAGACCAGCCTGGCGAACATGGTGAAACCCTGTCTCTACTAAAAATACAAAAATTATTGCAAGGCCAGGCGCGGTGGCTCAAGCCTGTAATCCCAGCACTTTGGGAGGCCGAGACGGGCGGATCACGAGGTCAGGAGATCGAGACCATCCTGGCTAACATGGTGAAACCCCGTCTCTACTAAAAAAAATACAAAAAACTAGCCGGGCGAGGTGGCGGGCGCCTGTAGTCCCAGCTATTCGGGAGGCTGAGGCAGGAGAATGGCGTAAACCCGGGAGGCAGAGCTTGCAGTGAGCTGAGATCCGGCCACTGCACTCCAGCCCAGGTGACAGAGCGAGACTCCGTCTCAAAAAAAAAAAAAAAAGTATCTGGGTGTGGTGGTGGGCACCTGTAATCCCAGCTACTCAGGAGGCTGAAGCAGGAGAATCGCTTGAACTGGGAGGCGGAGGTTGCAGTGAGCCAAGATCGCGCCACTGCACTCCAGCCTGGGTGATAGAGCAAGACTCTGTCTCAAAAAGAAAAAAGAGTAAGTGTGTATGTAAATGTGAGTATATGCATGTCTTTGAGTGCATGTGTGTGAATGTAGGTACATATGCAAGTGTCTTTGAGTATGCATGTCTGTGTACACATGCACACAGCATGTCTGAATGTATTTGTCTGCATGTACACAGCATGTGTAGTGTGTCTGGGTTTATGTATGCATGACACATGCAACATGCATGTCTGAGTGTGGCTGTGCGCAGGATGTTTCTGAGTGTGTGCATATGTGTCTTGTGTACATACCTCATGCAACATGTGTGAGTATCGAAGCGTGTGTATATATGTGTGTGTGCACACTACATATAGCATACGTGTGTGTGAATAGAGGTAACATGTAAGCATCTTTGAGGGTGTGCATGTCTTTGTGTGCACACGCTACACACAGAGTATGTCGGGGCATGTGTGTGTGTGTGCACAAACCCACGTGAGCCCGGGACCCTATACCTTTGCAGATCTCCGTGTCCTGCCAGAAGTGGAAGCCGGGGGGGCAGGAGCAGCTGTAGCTGCCGGGGCTATTCTGGCACCACCCATTGTCACACAGGAGGCTGTTGAGGGCACACTCATCCACGTCTGTGGGGTGGGTGTGGGAGAGGGGGTGAGGAGTCTGCAGTAGAGGAGGTTGGCCGTGCATCCACCCTCCAGGTGGTGTGCTTACCTGTGCACTCCTTGCCTGAGGCACCTGCCTCATAACCCAGGTTGCAGATGCAGCGGTAGCTGCCCCGAAGGTTCTCACACACGCCATTGGCACAAACCTCAGGGTCCAGAGCACACTCGTTGATATCTGCGGAGGGAGGAGGGAGGGTGTGTCCCGGTGCCCCAGGGGTCTCTAGAAGTCAGATTCCCCAAGGCAAGAGCTCCAGCCCAGACCCGGCCTCATTTTTCTCTAAACCAGGGTTTCTCAGCCTGAGCACTGCTCACATTTGGGGCCAGATCATTTTTTGCTGCGAGGGCCATCTCATGCGTTTTAGGATGTCGAGCAGCTTCCATGGCCTCCATCCATGAGATGTCAGTAGCACCCACCTCGCCCCAGTATTACTCCAGACATTGTGAAATGACCTCGGCAGGGCAGGGGCCAAATTATCTCCAGTTTGGAGATAGTGGAGCAGACATTCATACAGTGGCACTATCATAAAAATAAAAGCAATTATAGGCCAGATACGGTGGCTATCACCTGTAATCCCACCACTTTGGGAGGCTGAGGTGGGAGGATTGCTTGAGCCCAGGAGTTTGAGACCAGCCTGGGCAACATAGCAAGACCCCATCTCTATAAAAAGTAAATTTTTTTTTGAGACAGGGTCTCACTCTGTCACATAGGCTGGAGTGCAGTGGTGCAGTCTCGGCTCACTGCAACCTCTGCCTCCCTGGTTCAAGTAATTCTCGTGACTCAGTAGCTGGGATTACCCCCAAGTAGCTGGGATTACAGCCACCACGCCCGGCTAATTTTTCTATTTTTAGTAGAGATGGGGTTTCACCATGTTGGCCAGGCTGGTCTGGAACTCCTGACTTCAAGTGATCCACCCGCCTCAGCCTCCCAAAGTGCTGGCTTTACAGACGTGAGCCACCACACCTGGCCAAAAAGTAAATTTTTAAAAAATTGGCTGGGCATGGCGGCTCATGTTTGTAATCACAGCACTTGGGGAGGCTGAGGTGGGTGGATCACTTGAGGCCAGAAGTTTGAGACCAGCCTGGGCAACATGGCAAAACCCCGTCTCTACTAAAAAAAAAAAAAAAAAAAAAAAATTAGCCAGGCGTGGTGACGCATGCCTGTAATCCCAGCTATTTGGAAGGCTGAGGTAGGAGAATCGCTTGAACCCAGGAGGCAGAGGTTGCAGTGAGCCAAGATCCCACCACTGCACTGTAGCCCGGGTAACAGAGCAAAACGAAAAGAAAAGAAAAGAAAGAGAGAGAGAGAGAGAGAGAAAGAAAGAAAGAGAGGAAGGAAGGAGGAAAGGAGGGAGGGAGGAAGGAAGGAAGGAAGGAAGGAAGGAAGGAAGGAAGGAAGGAAGGAAGGAAGGAAGGAAGGAAGGAAGGAAGGAAGGAAGGAAAAACAATTCATCAGGTCATGGCGGTGACTGCCTGCAGTCCCAGCTACTCAGGTGGTATCGCTTGAGCCCAGAAGGTCAAGGTTGCAGTGAGCTGTGATGGCACCACATCACTTGAGCCTGGGCAATACAGTGAGATCCCATCTCTGAAAAAGGGTGGGGGTAATCTTGGACGCAAACACACATACAGGGAGAACACCATGTGAAGGTGGAGGCAGAAACGGGGCAACGCCTCTATGAGCCAAGAAACGTCAAAGATTGCCGGCCGCCACCAGAAGCTGCGACAGAGTCTCCCTCAAAGGCTCCGAGGGAACCAGCCCTGCCCGCACCTTGATCTCTGACCTCTGGCCTCCAGAAGTGTGAGAATCAACTTATGTTGTTGAGGCCATCCGGTCTGGGGCACTTTGTTACGGGAACCCCAGGCAAACCGAACGGCCCCTGACCACAGTGCTCCCCACATCTGGTAGGGGTAGGCTGGCTGCTGTTTGGAGGGGCTGGGCTCCACTTACCTCGACCATCCGTGGTAATGCCAAGCCCACTGCTGCACAGTGCCTGGAACTCGGCTGGGGACGAAGGGACAGAGTGAGATGGGTCAGGGAGCTTAGCCATGGCTTGGATTCAGCCATAGGCAAGGACGAGCTCCCCTGGTCTTGGGCAAGAGTTTGGGACTAAGACGTAACTCCACACCCCGGAGAGAAAGCAACTCCCTTCAGCCTCTTTGTGAGAAGAGCCCCCACTCCATGGGAGCTACAACCCCCCACCACAAGCGAGGACCAATGGAGGCACTCAGACCAAGGAGGCCATGGGGATCAGGCAGCCAGATGCTCACCGGAGTTCTTGGCAGGACAAAGCTGGCAGGGCTCCCCAAAACCATGGTCTGGGTTGGCACAGCAACACTCAGACTTGGTGACGGTGCCAGGGAAGGGGCGGGCACAGGAGCCCTTCTCGATGGCCCCGTAGCAGGTGCTTTGCACATGCGTGTCCACGCACATGCTGCCATCCGTGCCCAGTGACAGCCCCTCCAGGCAATGGCAGTGGAAGGAGCCCTCGGTGTTGGTGCAGCGGCCGTTCACGCAGATGCCGGGCGTCTGGCACTCGTCAATGTCTGCAGAAGCCGTGGGGGCACGGGGATGGGTTCCAGCCTGCTCCCTTCCTCTCTCCCCTCCCCATCTCCCACCATTTCCATTTTCCCAGCGCTTCTTCTCTGCTTCTTTGTTTTTGGATGGAGTCTTGCTCTGTCGCCCAGGTTGGAGTGCAGTGGCACAATCTCAGTTCACTGCAAGCTCCGCCTCCCGGGTTCACGCCATTCTCCTGCCTCAGCCTCCCGAGTAGCTGGGACTACAGGTGCCCGCCACCACGCCTGGCTAATTTTTTGTATTTTTTTTTTTAGTAAAGATGGGGTTTCACTGTGTTATCCAGGATGGTCTCGATCTCCTGACCTTCTGCCCACCTCAGCCTCCCAAAGGGCTGGGATTACAGGTGTGAGCCACCGCGCCCGGCCTAAACAAATTTTTTAAAGGCAGGGTCTGACTCCCAGACTGGAGTGCGGCGGCGTGATCGTAGCTCACTGCAGCCTCCATCTTCTGGGCTCAAGCGGTCCTGCTGCCTCAGCGTCCTGAGTAGCAGGGACTACAGGGGTGCATCTCCATGTTCGGCTAATTTTTAAAATTTTTCTATTGAGATTGGAGTCTTATCATGTTGCCCAGGCTGGTCTCAATCAAACTCCTGAGCTCAAGTGATCCTTCTGCCTCAGCCTTCCAAAGTACTGGGATTACAGGTGCATGCTACCATGCCCAGCTAATTTTTTTTTTTTTTTAGGTAGAGATGGGGTCTGACTATGTTGCCCAGGCTGGTCTCGAACTCCTGGCCTCAAGTGATTCTCTAATCTCAGCCTCCTAAAGTGCTAGAATCACAGATGAACCTGGCCCCTCCCCACCTTATAACCCATCTCTCTCTCTTTTTTTTGTCTTTTGACACAGAGTCTCACTCTTGTCACCCAGGTTGGAGGGCAATGGCACAATCTCAGCTCACTGCAACTTCTACCTCCCAGGATCAAGCAATTCTCCTGCCTCAGCCTCCCAAGTAGCTGGGATTACAGGTGCCCACGACCATGCCCGGCTAATTTCTTGTATTTTTAGTAGAGACGGGGTTTCACCATGTTGGGCAGGCTGGTCTCGAACTCCTGACCTCAAGAGATCCATCTGCCTTGGCCTCCCAAAGTGCTGCGATTACAGGCGTGAGCCACGGCATGTGCCTCTTCCTTTCTTCCTTTTCTTGTTCTTCGCTTCTTCCCTTTTCCCTCCTCCTCTTTCTCTCCCTACCCCTTCTCTTCTCTTCTCTCATGCTCATCCCGTCCCTGTCCGGTCCCTCTTCTCTTCCTCCCCCTCCCTCTGCTTCCCCACCTCCCTTCTCCCCTCGGCTGGCCAGTCTTGTTCCAGGCTTACCCATGCAGTAGCGGCCGCCAGGCGCCAGCAGGAAGCCAGGTTTGCAGAGGCAGGAGAAGCTGCCATCCTCGTTGAGACACACGCCATTGACGCACATGGTGCTGGTGGCACACTCATTATGGTCTGGGGACAGCAGGAGAGGATGGGTCCAGGCAGGGGGCCGGGTACCCGGCCCACACTGGGACCCTCTCTCTCCCTCCTCCAAACGCCAGGGCTGAGCCCCCCAGGATCCCTCTCTGGCATGTGGGAGGCAAACAAGCTGTGGTTGTCTGTGACTGTGTATGCTTGTATATTAGTCTGTCCCCTGGGGTGTGAGTTCCCTGGGGCACGACCCCTGTCTTGCTCAGGCTGCATACAGTAAGTGCTGCATAAATATTTGCTCAAAGCTGAATAAACGTGGTGGTGGTTGCATGACATTGGAAATTTATTAAATTTCAGTGAATTGTTCATTTTAAAATGTTTAAATATTTTTTATTTTTTATTTATTTATTTATTTATTTATTTATTTTGAGGCGGAGTCTCGCTCTGTCGCCCGGGCTGGAGTGCAGTGGCCGGATCTCAGCTCACTGCAAGCTCCACCTCCCGGGTTTATGCCATTCTCCTGCCTCAGCCTCCCGAGTAGCTGGGACTACAGGCGCCTGCCACCTCGCCCGGCTAGTTTTTGTATTTTTAGTAGAGACGAGGTTTCACCGTGTTAACCAGGATGGTCTCGATCTCCTGACCTCGTGATCCGCCCGTCTCGGCCTCCCAAAGTGCTGGGATTACAGGCTTGAGCCACCGCGCCCGGCCAATATTTTTTAAAAGACTACTTTTTTTTTTTTTTTTGAGACAGTCTAGCTCTGTCACACAGGCTGGAGCACAGTGGCATGATCTCGGCTCATTGCAACCTCTGCCTCGCAGTTTCAAGCAATTCTGCTGCTTCAGCCTCTCGAGTAGCTGGGATTACAGGCATGTACCACCATGCTGGGCTAATCATTTTTGTATTTTTAGTAGAGATGGGGTTTCACCATGTTGACCAGGCTGGCCTTGAACTCCTGACCTCAAGTGATCTGCCCACCTCAGCCTCCCAAAGTACTGGGATTATAGGCGTGAGCCACCCCGCCCAACCTCTTGTTCAGTTTTAAATGATTAAATTTAGGTTGTGTGAATCTTACTTCAATTTTACAAAAAGGAAAGGGAAATAAGGTTAGTAAGAACATGGTCTAATTTAACAGAAGGTGGTAGGTGCAGAAACGAGTTGTTTTCCAAAATGTCAGTTTTAAATAATAAACGACTGAACATACATTAAAAAAAAAAAATGCATGAAATGCCACCACAAAAATTTACACATGAGCATTCACAGAAGTATTATTCCTAATAGCAAAAAGTGAAAACAAACCAGTGTCCTACTGATGAACGGATCAACACACTGTGGTCTATTCATGTAACGGAGCATTATTCAGCCATGAAAAAGAATGAAGAAGCCAGGAATGCTGGCTCATGCCTGTAGTCCCAGCTATTCAAGTGGCTGAGGCGGGGGGATTGCTTGAGACCCCCAGAACCCTTCCCTGGGGTGTGGGAGGCAAAAAGCTGTGGTTGTCTGTGGCTGTGTTTGCTTGCGTATTAGTCTGTCTGTTAGGATGTGAGTTAAAGTCTGGCCTAGGCAACATAGTGAGATCCAATCACAAAAAAATAAATACATGGCTGGGCTCTGTGGCTCACACCTGTAATCCCAGCACTTTGGGAGGCTGAGGCGGTCAGATCACCGGAGGTCAGGTGTTCGAGACTAGCCTGGTCAACATTGTGAAACCCCGTCTCTACTAAAAATTCAAACGTTAGCTGGGCACAGTGGCGCGCAGCTGTAATCCCACCTACTCAGGAGGCTGAGGCAGGAAAATTGCTTGAACCTGGGCAGCGGAGGTTGCAGTGAGCCAAGACGGCGCCACTGCATTCCAGCCTGGGACATAGAGGGAGACTCAAAATAAGTAAATAAATGGATAAATATTATGTATGTGTGTGTGTGTATGTGTGTGTGTGTATATATATATAATATATATATATATATATTTTTTTTTTTTTTTTAAAAAAAGGTCTAGCTCTGTCACCCAGGCTAGAGTGCAGTGATGCAATCACAGCTCACGGCAGCCTCAAACTCCTGGGCTCAAGTGATCCTCCTGCCTCAATCTCCTGAGTAGCTGGGACTACAGGCACACACCACCATGCCAGGCTAATTTTTGGGTCTTCTGCAGAGACAGGGTCTTGCTATGTTGCCCAGGCTGGTCTTGAACTCCTGGCCTCAAGCGACCCTCCTGCCTTCCCAAGTCCTGGGATTACAGGTGTGAGCCACCAAGCTTGGCATTAAAAAAAAAAAATTTTTTTTTTGAGACTGAGTCTCGCTCTGTCACCCACACTGGAGTGCAGTGGTGTGATCTTGGCTCACTGTAGCCTCTATCTCCTGGGTTCAAGCAATTCTCCTGCCTCAGCCTCCCAAGTAGCTGGGATTACAGGCATGTGCCATCACACTCAGCTAATTTTTATATTATTAGTGGTGACAGGGTTTCACCATGTTGGCCAGGCTGGTCTCAAACACCTGACCTCAAGTGATCCTCCCACCTCAGCCTCCCAAAGTGTTGGGATTAGAAGCATGAGCCACTGTGCCTGGCTCAAAATTTATTTAATTAAAAAAAAAAAAAATGAGGCCTGGCGTGATGGTTCACACCTATAATCCCAGCACTTTGGGAGGCTGAGGCAAGCAGATCACGAGGTCAGGAGATCAAGACCGTCCTGGCCAACATGGTGAAAGCCTGTCTCTATTAAAATACAAAAAATTAGCCGGGTGTAGTGGTGGGGGCTGGTAGTCCCAGTCACTCAGGAGACTGAGGCAGGGGAATCACAATCACTTGAACCCGGGAGGCGGAGGTTGCAGTGAGCTGAGATTGCACCACTGCACTCCAGCCTGGTGACACGGCAAGATGCCATGTCAAAAAAAAAAAAAAAAGGCCGGGCGTGGTGGCTCACACCTGTAATCTCAGCACTTTGGGAGGCCGAGGTGGGCGGGTCATGAGGTCAGGAGATCGAGACCATCTTGGCTAACACGGTGAAATCCCATCTCTACTAAAAATACAAAAAAATTAGCCGGGCGTGGTGGCGGGCGCCTGTAGTCCCAGCTACTCAGGAGGCTGATGCAGGAGAATGGCGTGAACCCAGGAGGCGGAGCTTGCAATGAGCCGAGATCATGTCACTGCACTCCAGCCTGGGCAACAGGGCAAGACCCCGTCTCAAAAAAAAAAAAGGAAAAAAAAAAAAAGAAGCACCAATACACACTGCAATATGGATGAATCTTGAAAACATCATATTCAGCAAAAGAAGCCAGTCACAGAAAACCATGATTCCCTTTTGTCCAGAACTGGCAACTTCATTGAGTCAGAAAACCGATTCACCTGGCACCCAGGGCTGCAGGCGAGGACAAAGAATTATAGAGTGACTATTAGTGAATACCAGGTTTGTTTTCGAGGCAATAAAGGTATTTTCCAGTTGGGTTGTAGTGATGCTTGTCCACCTCTGTGCATATACTAAAAACTGTTGACTAGCACACTTCAAATGGCTAATTTTATGGTATATGAATTATATATCAATAAATGCCAAAAATGTCTTTTTAAATGAAGGAATGCAGAAAGCACAAGATGCTTCCACTCGAGGGAAGACTTGAAGGCAGACCTCCTGAGATAAGGTGACAGAGTCAAGGGGTTCCCTTGGGTTATGGCTTGTGGGAGCCAAGTCCCCATTGGCTCCCACAAGCCATAACCTACCATATCCCAGAGAAAGCTGATGGGGGCGCTCTCCAAGGTCCTGATCTCAACCCCCACCAACCTCCCCGGCCCCCTCATTGGCCAGGCTCTTCCAAGCCATCCTAGGATGGGGAGGGATCCTGCTTCAGGCCAGGGTCAGGTGGTTACCAGTGTGGTCTTGCCCAAAAGACCCTTTCTTTTTCTTTTTTTGTTTTTTTTGACAGAGTTTCACTCTTGTTGCCCAGACTGGAGTGCAGTGGTGTGATCTCAGCTCACTGCAACCCCTGCCTCCCAGGTTCAAGTGATTCTGCTGACTTGGCCTCCCGAGTAGCTGGGGTTACAGGTGTCTGCCACCATGCCCGCCTAATTTTTTGTTTTTAGTAGAGACAGGGTTTCACTATGTTGGTCAGGCTCGTCTCGAACTTCTGACTTCAGGTGATCCACCCACCTCGGCCTCCCAAAGTGCTGGGATTACAGGTGTGATCTTTTTTTTTCTTTTTAGGAGATAGAGTCTCGCTCTATCAGCCAGGCTGGAGTGCAGGGGCACGAGCACAGCTCACTGCAGCCTCAATCTTTTCAGCTCAAGAGATTCCCCTGCCTCAGCCTTGCAAAGTGCTGGGATTACAGGCATGAGCCACCAAGGCTGGCCCCAAAAGGTCCTTTTTTGTGATTCATGGAATAAATTGAGGAAGGAGGAAATGAAGGGGAGAGTCAGGGTGGTCGGGGGATAAGAAGGGTCCAAGGTGGGCTGCTGGGTTCAGAGGTGAGCAGAAAAGACATCGTAGGGAGGGAGGAGGGTTTGGGGGCAGAGTGAAGATTTGAGGTGGCTATAAAAGGCAGCTAGTGGGGCCCAGAAGCCCCTGCCCACTCGCCCACCCCCAACTCACCCACACAGTTCTTGCCATCGGGGCTGAGCTCGAAGCCTGCATTGCAGACACACTGGAAGCTGCCCTCTGTGTTGACACAGTGGCCCAGGTGACAAAGGCCGCCACTGACAATGCACTCGTCCACATCTGCGGGGAAGGCAGGTGGGCAGTCAAGAGGCGCCCCCCACCCTCCAAGCCTGGGCCAGAACCCCCACCATCACTCCCACTCTCGGATGGACAGCCGTACCCACGCATGCCTGCTTGGTGGGCGTGGCCTGGAAGCCCAGGTAGCACCGGCAGTGGTAGGTGCCAGGGATGTTGACGCAGTCACCGTGGTGGCAGGGGCTACTGGTGCATTCATCTACATCTGAGGGGAGAGGACCCTGAGCCCCAGCACCAGCAGGGCAGTGAGAACCCACCCTCCCCACCTGGCTGTGGCTCACCGATGCACTCGCCACGCACGTCCTGGGTGTAGCCCACGTTACACTCGCAGCGGTAGCTGGAAGGCGTGGGCAGGCAGCGACCATTCAGACACAGGTTGGTGAAGTGTCGGCAGATGTCAATGGTCTGGTTCAGGGTAGCAGTGCCTACGGGTAGGGCCGGCAGGGGCATCTGAGCAGTGGCTGGCCCCCGCCCCAGTCTGGAGCCTGGGCTTCACCTCTCTGGGCCCAGATACCCCCTCTAAGGTTGGCACCCTGCCCCAGCTCAGATTCTGCCCCTTCTCACCCGGAGAGACCTGCCTTAGATTCAGAACTCCAACCTGGGACCTAGATCCCTCCAACCTGATGCCTAGATCCCTCCACCCTGGGGTCTAGATCCCTCCACCCTGGGGTCTAGATCCCTCCACCCTGGGGCCTAGATCCCTCCAACCTGGGGCCTAGATCCCTCCAACCTGGAGCCTTAGATCCCTCCAACCTGGGGCCTAGATCCCTCTAACCTGGGCCCAGAGATGCCCGGACACTCTGGGCCCAAATCCTCACTATGGGGCAAGACCCCAACCCAGGCCTAAATCCTTCATCTCAGACCCCCACACCAGACCCAAGCTTCCCACCCAAAGCCCAAACCCTGACTTATTTATTTATTTTTTTCAGAGAAAGGGTCTCACTCTGTCACCCAGGCTGGAGTGCAGTGGCACAATCACAGCTCACTGAAGCTTCCAGTTCCTGGGCTCCAGCGATCCTCCGGCCTCATCCTCCTAAGTGTGGCGGGGACGACTGGTGCACATCACCACACCTAGCTAATTTTAAATCTGCTGTAGAGACAGGGTCTTGCTATGTTGCCCAGGCTGGTCTCAAACTCCTGGCCTCAAGCAATCCTTCCACCTCGGCCTCCCAAAGTACTGGGATTACAGGCATGAGCCGCTGTTTCCAGCCCAAACTCTAACTCTGAGGACCAGATTCTCCAGTTACCTCCATCCGCATCCACAACCAGCACTGTCATCCCTACCAGCCAGGCCAGGAGTTCCCCCTCCAAAGCCCTAACCCTCTCTCTGAGGCCTGGACACCCTCCCCTGTTCAAAGCTCTCTCCCCAGATCCAGGACCATCCTTCAAGTCTTGGAACGTTCCTCCCAAGCCCCAAGTCTCACCAATATTAGAGTTGCCAGGGCCCAGGCTGGGGACTCCACGCCCATCGGAGCCATGGGGGTTGAATCGTGCCGGCCCAAGACGGGGGCCCATGCCATTGGATCCGAAGCCCAGGAGGCCAGGGAAGAGGCCAGGGTGGCCGGGTAGCAGCGGCAGCCCCTGGGCGCACAGTTGCTGGAACTCATCTGCAAGGAAGCCGGGTTGAGGCCAGGCCCTTGGTCCTCCCCTGTCCCCTCCTCCCCCGCAGCCCTGCAGGCTGCAGCTCTTACTCACTGGAGCCCCGAGGAGGACACAGCTCAGGGGCCAGGCCAGCCACCCAGCACCTGCCCTTGTCGCAGCAGCACTGCCTGCGAGTGTAGTGGCCGGTGAGGTCTCCAGCACAGCGGCCCCCGAAAAGCACTGAGAAGCAGGTGCCGGCCCGGTGGTCTGTAAAAGATCAGAGAGTGAGCCCATGAGCACGGGACATCAGTGACCAGACCTGGATCCAAATTCCAGCTGTAGCAGCACTGCCTGTAGGACGGGTCTGTTTGCCGCTCTGTGCCTGAGTTTCCCCTCCATAAAATGGGGACACTTGGAGCATCCACCTCACCTGGGGAAAGTATTATCTGGATGAAAAGTCTGACATAGTCCAGATGCAGTAGCTCATGCCTGGAATCCCAGAACTTTGGGAGGCCGGGGTGGGTGGATCACTTGGGGTCAGGAGTGCAAGACCAGCCTAACCAACATGGCGAAACCTCGTGTCTACTAAAAATACAAAAACTAGCCAGGCGTGGTAGCAGGCACTTGTAATCCCAGCTACTTGGGAGGCTGAGGTAGGAGAATCATGAATTGATTGAACCCAGGAGACAGAGGTTGCAGTGAGCTGAGATCATGCCACTGCACTCTGGCCTGGTCAACAGAGCAAGACTCTGTCTCAAAAAATATAAAGGGTCGGGCACAGTGGCTCACACCTGTAATCTTGGCACTTTGGGAGGCCGAGGCGGGTGGATCACGAGGTCAGGAGTTCAAGAACAGGCTGGCCAACATGACGAAACCCAGTGTCTACTAAAAATACAAAAATTAGCCAGGTGTGGTGGCACGCACCTGTACTTGGGAGGCTGAGGCAGGAGAATCACTTCAACCCGGGAGGCAGAGGCTGTAGTGAGCTGAGATCGTGCCACTGCACTCCAGACTGGGCGACAGAGCAAGATTCCGTCTCAAAAATAAATAAATAAATAAAAATAAAAAAGAAAAGTTTGACATGCGGCCAATGCTCATTCAGTGCCATCTCTTATCACCAAGATTTCCAAGTTATCACACAGAGGTAGTGAGCTCCCCGTCGCTGCAGGCATCCAACCACACTGAGGAAGACCCATTGGTGGGGAAGAACTGCCCCAGTGGGATACCAGGCAGGGACACCGAGATCTGCGGCTGTGTGTCTTTGCTTGCTGGCTTCAGGCATTACGCAGAAACCTAATGTGAATTTCAGAAAGGGGCCCCAAGGAGTCGAGGGGTGGATTGATGGCCATAGCCCCCGGGGAGACTGAGGCAGACAGGGTCCCCAGGTATGAGAACCACCAACACTCTTCCACTTCCCACTGCGCCCTCAAGGTCAATGGCTTTATGCAGCGATCGGATTTCTCAGGCTCTGGCTTAAAGAGCATATTTTTAGGCTTAAAAATGCACAGAGCTTGGCCGGTAGCCCACAGTTTAAAAAACTCCTCCCAGGAGCTGGGAGGGCCACTGAGAGCCGCCCCTGACCTGCCCCAAGCTGGGAAAACACGCAAATGTTTCCACCTCTCTGGTCCCCACCCCGTGCACCTGGGGACCCCCAGGTACGTGTGTGGGAGTCAGGGTTTTTCGTTCTCAGTCTCATCATAGCCCCTCAGAGGGGGCTGGGCCGCCCAGACGAGGAAAGGTCAACAGATGCCTCCAAAGTCACACAGCTGCAAAAGCAGGAGGAGGACGGGAAACTCGATTTCCCAATCTCAGGGGGCCCAACAGGCCCCTTAAGCAAGAGAGACAGAATATAAGAATTTTAACAAAAATGCTCAGGCGCGGTGGCTCATGCCTGTAATCCCAGCACTTTGAGAGGCCGAGGCGGGTGGATCACCTGAGGTCAGGAGTTTGAGACCAGCCTGGCCAACACGGTGAAACCCCGTCTCTACTAAAAATGCAAAAGTTAGCTGGGCGTGGTGGTGGGTGCCTGTAATCCCAGCTACTGGGGAGGCTGGGGCAATCGTTTGAACCCAGGAGGTGGAGGTTTGCGGTGAGCCGAGATCGTGCCATTGCACTTCAGCCTGGGGGACAGAGCAAGACTGTGTCTAAAAACAAGAAAATAAAAGAATTTTATCAAAAACGATCCCGTCATTGCTGTAAGTACACATCGTGAGCTAAGTGGTCACAGCCTCAACCTCACCTGCTGTCCATGAATGTGTATGAAGTATCCTGTAGGCACCAGCCCTCTGCAAATGACTCCCCAAAAGATATCTTCCTCACTCTTCACTGAGCTAGGTACTGCTATCATCTACCATTTTACAGATGGGGAAACTGAGGCACAGAGCGATTAAGTCACTTGCCCACAGGGTCTGTGAGCTGCCCTGGGTGGGAGCCCTGGACTGATTCCAAAGCCTATGTTCAGAGGCTGGTTTGTCAAATCCAGGGTCTGCTCTTTAGCAGTGGACAGAGGACCCCGCAGTCCAGGGGATGTGTCCACTGCTACCCCGAATGCCAGCTGTGACGGCCCCCAGTGGAGGAGACCTAGAAAGTCTAGAGTTGGCCACAGCATACTGGCTGAACTCCAAACACAATATTCTCAGCCCTGCCTGGTAGTGGCCTAACCTGAGGTGACTGGGTGATGCTGGAAAACCTCCAAGCACCCACTCCTGTCTCCCCAAACCAGGACGCTGTCCATCCTCCACCACCAGCGTTCATGTTCCTGACCAGCCCTATTGGCCACAGGCAACTTCTAGGACCTGACACTCAGCTTATCAAGACAGCAAAAGAAGGAGTGAGAGGCCTGAGCGCGTGGGGTGGGGGGTGGGGTCCCGCTTGGCCAGGTCAAGTGTTGGGGGGTTGCTGAAGAGTGGGCCTGCAGGGGGAGCCACAGCCCAAGGGACCGCCACCCGGGCAGGGGGTCTGGGGAGTTGAGTGTGTTCTGGACTTGTGGACTGGACTCAAGCAAACCTCCCCTTTCTGGGCCTGTTTCCCCATCTCAAAAATGGTGGGGCCGGGTGCAGTGGTTCACGCCTGTAGTCCCAGCACTTTGGGAGACCAAGGCAGGTGGGTCACTTGAGGTCAGGAGTTCAAGACCAGCCTGGCCAACATGGAGAAACTCCATCTCTACTAAAAATACAAAAATTAGCCAGGCGTGGTGGCGGGCACCTGTAATCCCAGCTACTTGGGAGGCTGAGGCAGGAAGATCTCTTGAACCCGGGAGGCAGAAATTGCAGTGAGCCGAGATTGCACCACTGCACTCCAGCCTGGGTAACAGAGCAAGACTCTGTCTCAAAAAAAAAAAAAAAGAGAGAGAGAGATAGAGAGCTGAACAAGGTAGTCTCTCTCCTACCCGCTCTCTCCACCTCCAGCCCCTCGGTTCACTGAGGCAGTGGGTGTCATCCAGGCTGCAGGGAAAACCTCGGGGACAGGGGCACACGTAGCTCCCGACAGTGTTGGTGTAGTCACCCCTGGAGCAGAGGCCGGGCTCGTGGAGACACTCATTCACATCTACATAGACAGGGACAAGGTCAGAACTGGGCACCTCACCAGCCTGACCCCTCTGCCTTTCTGCAGGGGAGCCTGAGCCCCCCCAGACGCGAGTCACAGGCGAGCTCCCAGGTTGTCCCCCTCCAGTCACCCACCTTCACATGCAACACTGCTGTCACCGAGCCGGTGTCCAACTGGACAGCGGCAATGGAAGGAGCCCACCGTGTTGACACAGCTGCCTCCCTGGCACAGGCCTGGCACGGCCTGGCACTCATCCACATCTGCAAGGACAAAGCCCAGCAAGGGAGTGAGAGGCCCATCAGAGGGAAGAACCAAGCCAGCCAAGGCCTCCCACTCATCCCTGACCCCACTATTCACCTTGGCAGGCTCCCGTGTGGATATTGGGGATGAAGCCTCGGCGGCAGGGGTGTGGCTGTGCAGGGCAAAGTTCACATGGAAGGCCCCAGGCACGGCCCACAGTGGCACAGCAAAGCGCCTTGGTGCACGCGAGGCCTGTCAGCTGATGCTGGCACCCCTCGGGGCCCACTTGGCCAAAGCAGGGTCCCGTCCGGTAATCTGCAGGGCAGACAGATGTGGGTACCTGGCTGAGGACTGCCCCTGTCTAGCAATCTCTGCATCTCTAACACCTTCTCAGCGCCCCCTGCACCCACAGACCAGGCTTTACTTATGCTGCTCCCTTCCTAAATAGAATATCTTTCCTCCCCTTTCCCTACCTAACGAACTCCTATTCACCCTTCAAAACCCTTTTTCTTCAAAGCATTTCCTGACCAACTTCCAAGAGACAGACTAGGATCTCCAAGCCCATAAAGCTCAGGGCCTGTGTGAACACCCTGTCTGAACTGATGGGACTCCTTTCCCAGGCCTGTCCTCCCTTCAGGCCTGGGCAGGGACCCACGGACACCCAGCTAAAAGGCATGTCTAGTACTTGAGCATATGCCTGGCCCTGCCATATCGCCCAGATTTGGGGAAGGATCTGTTATCTGCCTAAATTCTCTGGATCCCCAGCATCACATCCCCAGTGCCCATGAGGCCCAGCCCAAGGTGACCGCATTGGTTCCCCCAACCCCAGGACATGAGCCCAGATGCGACTTCTTGGCTCTCTTCTCCAGATGTTTCCAATAAAGGAGTTAGCTCTCAAACAAGGGCAGCCCCTCCCAAGAGAAGAAGCCAAAGTCACCCCCAACTCAGGCCCCATAAGGAGGAGGGGCTTCACAGAGACCCCTACCCCCCGGCTGTCCTGATGCCAAAACGCAATTCCTGGTAGCTGGCCCACTTCCCCCTCCCCCTTACTCTCCTGCCACCCAGAGCTTGGCCTGCCTCCAACAGCCCATGTTCCAATTCTGCAGTTTCCAGAAGCCCACCCTCAAACCCAGGTCACTTCCCCAGCCCCTCCAGCTTCTAGTACCCAGGTCCTGCCTATCCTCGCCTTCCTGGGCTGAAACGCCATGCCAGGCACTCAGATGCCTCCTGCATCTGAAAATCTCACGAGCCTGGACGTCCCTGACACCACCCACTCCTGTTCTCTTTCTCTTTCTCAGCCCCCTGTGGGCTCTGTTTTTTCTGTCCGTGCTTAAATGCCCATGTAGCTGTCTCTGCTGGTGCTGCTTTCTCTAGCGGGGATCCTCAGCTGAACCCTGGGCTTCAGTCCCCATGGACGGAGCAGCTCCCGCCGCCGTCTCAGCCCCAGGCCTAAGTGTCCAGCTGCTTCCCAGACAACTTGCAAGTCCCCCAGCCAACACAGAGCTCAGTCTTCCTCCTCCCTGCTGGGGTGCGCCACTAGCTTCCCCCCAATTTTCAGACCAGGCCTGGGGTTCATCTTGATTCCCTCCCTCTTCTCTCCCTGTCCCTGCCACACCTCACTGCTCACAAGAAAGGTATCACTGTGTCCATTCTCCTTTTTTCTTTCTTTTCTTTTCTTTTTTTTTTTTTTTTTTTTTTTGAGACAGGTCTCGCTCTGTCTTCCAGGCTGGAGCTCAATGGTGCGATCTTGGCTCACTGCCTCCCAGGTTCAAAAAATTATCATGCCTCAGCCTTCCAAGCAGCTGGGACTACAGGCACGTGCTGCCACACCCAGCTAATTTTTTTTTTTTTTTTTTTTTTTTTTTTAGTAGAGATGGCTTTTGCCATGTTGGCCATGGCTGGTCTCAAACTCCTGGCCTCGAGTGATCTGACCGCCTCGGCCTCCCAAAATGCTGGAATTGCAGGCATGAGCCACAGTGCCTGGCCTCTTTTCTTTCTTTCTTTTTCTTTTTTTCTTTCTTTCTTTCTTTCTTTTTTTTTTTTTTTTTAAGAGAGATAGGGTCTGGTTCTGTCACCCAGGCTGGAATGCAGTGGCACCACCACGGCTCACTGCAGCCTCAAACTCCTGAGCTCATACAATCCTCCCACTTCAGCCTGAGACTACAGATATGCACTACCACGCTAGGCTAATTTTTTACTTTTTGTAGAGAGGGGAGTCTCACTACGTTGCCCAGGCTGGTCTCAAACTCCTGGTACGTCCACCCTCTTAATTTTGGTAACAGCCGCTCAGCAGGGGACCCCATCCATTTTAGCCCTCTTAAAAATGGGATCATTTTTAAGAGTTAGGGTGACTGGGTGTGGTGGCTCATTCCTGTAATCCCAGCATTTTGGGAGGCCAAGACAGGCAGATCACTTGAGGCCAGGAGTTCGAGGCCAGCCTGGCCAACATGGCAAAACCTCGTCTCTACTAAAATTACGAAAATTAGCTGAGCGTGGGGATGCATGCCTGTAATCCCAGCTACTCAGGAGGCTGAGGCAGGAGAATCGCTTGAACCTGGGAGGCGGAAGGCAGAGGTTGCAGTGAGCCAAGATCGTGCCACTGTACTCCAGCCTGGGTGACATAGCAAAACTTTGTCTCAAAAAAAAAAAAAGGGCCGGGCGCGGTGGCTCAAGCCTGTAATCCCAGCACTTTGGGAGGCCGAGACGGGCGGATCACGAGGTCAGGAGATCGAGACCATCCTGGCTAACACGGTGAAACCCCGTCTCTACTAAAAAAAAAATACAAAAAACTAGCTGGGCGAGGTGGCGGGCGCCTGTAATCCCAGCTACTCTGGAGGCTGAGGCAGGAGAATGGCATGAACCCGGGAGGCAGAGATTGCAGTGAGCCGAGATCGTGCCACTGCACTCCAGCCCGGGCAACAGAGCGAGACTCGGTCTCAAAAAAAAAAAAAAAAAAGAAGAAAAGGAAAAAAAAAAAAGAATTAGAGTGCAATAAAGAGGGGGTTTGCCCATCTCATGAGGTCTAATCCACCCTACCAGATCCAGCTGAGGGGTCCCCTCCAGGAAGCCCTCCCTGACTCCCTTCCGTGGAGCAGATGGTTTCTCTGTCCTTCATGTGCTCCCAGGCTGCCCCAACCCTTGTCTTAGCCTTGAAACCCCCAGATAAGAATCTTCTGCTTGCAGTTTCTTCTCCCTACACCTCAGACCGGCACATCCTCTCTCTTTCCTACCAGACTCCAACACAGGCTGTCGCTCAGAGCCAGTGAATAGCAGATATTTTGGAGAACAGATAAGCAAATGAAAGAAATGTCCTCAGAGTGCCCCAACTGCAAGAAGGAGGCCAGCTGGGGCCTCTCAAGGCCTGGCCATGTCTCAGGGGCTTCCAGGAAACCCCCTTTCCTCCATCAAGTCCCCTGTCTGCCTCCCACCCCTGCGTGCTTGGTACCTCTCTCACACTGAGGTCCCATGAAGCCGTACACACAGGTGCAGCGGTTGGGCCCAATGCAGCGACCCCCATTGTGGCAGCCGCCGTCACAGATGGCTGTGGAGGGAGAAAGGGTGATGGCCGGAGGTCCCCCGGCAGCAGAGAGAGCTGGGGTTCACAGTAAACCCCTCTTCACCCAGGAATCCCCAGGATCTGGCCCAGGTTGAATGATAAGACTGAGGCCGGGCTCAGTGGCTCACGCCTGTAATCTGAGCACTTTGGGGGGCCAAGGCAGGTGGATCACCTGAGGTCAGGGGTTCAAGACCAGCCTGTCCAATATAGTCAAACCCTGTCTCTACTAAAAATACAAAAATTAGCCTGACGTGGTGGTGAGTGCTTGTAATCCCAGCTACTCGGGAGGCTGACACAGGAGAATTGCTCGAACCTGGGAGGCAAAGGTTGAAGTGAGCTGAGGTGGTGCCACTGCACACCAGCCTGGGCAACAGAGCGAGACTCCATCTCAAAAAAAAAAAAAAAAGGCCGGGTGCGGTGGCTCACGCCTGTAATCCCAGCACTTTGGGAGGCCAAGGTGGGCAGATCACGAGGTCAGGAGATCGAGACCATCATGGCTAACAGGGTGAAACCCCATCTCTACTAAAAATACAAAAACAAAATTAGCTGGGCGTGGTGGCGGTTGCCTGTAGTCCCAGCTACTTGGGAGGCTGAGGCAGGAGAATGGCATGAGCCCAGGAGGCGGAGCTTGCAGTGAGCCAAGATCATGCCACTGCACTCCAGCCTGGGCGACAGAGCGAGACTCTGTATCAAAAAAAAAAAAAAAAGAAGAAGAAGAAAAAAAGACTGTGACAATAAATGTCCCCTGCAATCTCCAGTCCAGAAATAAGGACCCCCTGGGCAGTGGGCAGCTGGCAGCAGAGACCAATGCTCTGGGTTGGCAGTCCCAAGTGTGCAAGGAGGGGAGTCCCAAGGGGATACTCACGCTGCCCACACACGGTGCCTGTGTAGCCCTTCTGACACAGACAGGATGCCCCCCGGCAGGTGCCCCCATTCATACAGCTCACACTGCACCCTGACCCTGGGGACAGGAAGGTGGGGTGCATAGTAAGGTGGAGACAGGCCCCGAGATTTCCTCCCAGGAAGGCTGCCGGACTAAGCATGCTCAGCCCCGCTACTGTCCTTCCTGGGCTCCTGGTGGTAACCGGAACCCTGTGACCTTCTCCCTCCCCCAAGAGACCACTTCCCGCTCACCTCGGCTCACCCTGCAGCTGGGAGCCAGCGTCCCATCCGCACAGGTGCACAGGTTGGGCTGTGAGCAGAAGCCCTCACCGCAGGCACGCCTACAGATGGCTGGATGGGTGCAGCAGGTAGCAGTCAAGACCAGGACTGAGACTGGGCCATGCCTGCTCCATCAGTGTCCGGGCTGGCCAGAACACCTCGGTGGACGCTGCTGGTCATCTGCATCCCCGGCTCTGCTCATAGCGCACCCCACCCCTCTTTTCATGGGACATCCCCCTCACTCTCAGGCTGGGCTGGGCAGGTGTTACGACCCAGGCTGTGGGTTGGTGATTCTGCCACAGCCATCAGGAGAGAACTTTCTTTGGGCCAGAGCTGCCGAGCTGTGAGGACAGAGCTAGAGGTGCTGGGGTTATAGATACTGTGTTTGGGTGTCTCCTGGGAAGTGGAGTCAGATTCCAGAGACAGAGACAGAGACAGAAAGAGAGGGTGAGGCCAGAGAGAGACAGACAGAAAGAGAGAGAGAGAGAGAAAATCAGATAGATAGACAGTAACCAACAGAGAGAGACCAGGTGCAGTGGCTCACACCTGGAATCCTAGTACTTTGGGAGGCTGAGATGGGAGGATCGCTTGAGGCCAGAGTTTGAGACCAGCCTGAGCAACACAGAGACCCCCATCTCTAAAAATAATAATAATAAAGAAAACAAACCAACAGAGAGAGACACGAGCAGAGATGAACAGGGAGAGGCAGAGACAAAGAAAGGGAACCAGAGAGACAGACAGACACAAAGAGGTTGTAGGGCAAAGGAAATGAACATGGCAGGTTGGCCTGGAACCCTGAGGACAGATGCAAGGGCCATTCCTGTGGTTCAGCCAGAGGCCCCTGGCTAAGTCCCTGTGTAAACAGAGCTGGACCTGCAGGCAGGTAAGAGTGTCCCTGTCCTGTGCCCCCCACCTCCAGAAGGCAGCAGCACTCACGTACGACACACTGGCTCCTGCCAGGGAATGTCCTCCAGCCTGGACAGCAGTAAGCGTGGAACCGGGAGCCGCACACGTTCGGCCTTCAGGGACAGCGAGATGGGTCTGGTGAGCCCCTGCCCGGATAGACATCCCCCGGGCATTCCGCTGGCCCCAGGACAGCCCAATCCACACCGAAGGGGTATCCCAGCATCCCAGGTACCACGCACCCCTGCAAGATGCCTGGGCTGCCCCGCCTCCGTACGCGTCCAGGACCTGCAGCCTCCAAGGCCCCATCCCAGCGGCCTTGGCCACCTGCCATGCACAACAGGGCCGACCAGGCCAGCAGGAGCCGGGCCAGGGGGCCCCTTGCCAAACACAGACCCTCCAGAGTCATGGCGTGTCCCCTGGAGGCTGCGGAGAGGAAGCAGAGTCAGCCCTAGAAGAGCCCCTCACCTTGGCCATGGGAGACCCAATACAACGATGAGGGCAGGGTGGTTGCCAAATGGGGCAGCCCTGGGGCCTCTGGGAGCCCAAGGGGGCATCCGGCCCCAACGGGGAAGCAGTGAACAGTCAGAGGAGGCTTCCTGGAGGAGGTGTGATGTTAAAGAAGGGTCTTGGGGCTGAAGGTGCACAGCCAAGGCAAAACATGGAGAGGAGGGGAGAGAGGGCCAGGTGGGGCCAGGTGGGGCCAGGCGTTGCAGGAGTGGGCGTAGCCGTGTCATGGAGCTTTTGCTCATTTGTCAAGGACAATGAAGAGCCCTTGAAAAGCTTTGAATGGGAGGAGCAAAGTCAGAAATGCATGTTAGGTGGAGAGGGGAAGGGAAGCAGGGTCCCCAGCAAAAACAGGGTGTCAGGAGGCTGGGGGCTGTCCAGATGGGAGAGATAGGAGAGGAATGGGAGGCTGATGTCATGGGAGGTGGGGGGCATTGAGAGATTCCTAAAGTTTGGCTGGGAAGGTGGAGCCAGGAGAGCGTCCAAGGTGTGAGAAAGGTGGTAAGTCGTGGGAGGCAACCACCCCACTGTCACTCAGTGACACAGATACCCCCACTCCTGCAACGCCTGGCCCCACCTGTGTCCCCTCCCCTCCATGTCCCACGCCTGTCTTGCCTCAGCTGTGCACCCTCAGCCCCAAGACCCTTCTCTAACATCACACCTCCTCCAGGAAGCCTCCTCTGACTGTCAGGGCTGGATGCCTCCCTGGGTTCCCCATGGGCCTCAGGGCTGCCTCGGGCAACCACACCACTGTCCCTCATTCCGGGCAGGGGGCCCAGGCAGGGGCTGGAACTTCCCAATGCAGAGAGTACCCCTGTGCCCAGCAGGGAAGGAACCGCTTCTGTGCCCATTTCACAGATGAGCAAACTAAGGCCATCACACCATGTGTGAGGGGTTAAGCCTGAGCTTAAGCCCAGGAAGAGGAGAAGGAGGGTGAGAAGATCAGGAACGGAACTCGCTCCTGCCCCCTCCCCCCCCCGTGACTGGGTCTTTCCTGGGTCATGAAGGACGGGAGGAAGAAGACCGGGACAGGAGATGACCGTTTGGAGGGTGGAGGCAAAATACTTGAGGGTAAGAAGCCAGACCAAGTGGCCTTCCTGTTCCATTCAGGTTCTAGATAGGAAAGAAACTGGGCCTAGGTGGAGAATGGGCGAGGGGCCCGCTGTGTGGCCTTGGCCACGCCCCTCTCTGGGCCAACCGGGTTGTCCAAAGGCCCCGGAGAAGGGAGAGACCCCTGTCAACGTTGGAGGGTTGGCTGGCTGGGGAGGGGCGCCCTCTTTTCGCTCCTCTGTTGTCCGGGTCAGTCCACACTCTGAGGATCTGTGGACTCGTAGCAGCCTCGGGGCCTGCAAACCCTCCTCCCCCACTCCCTCCGCCCCAGCCCCCTGCCTCGGGTGGGGTGGGGGAGTTAGGTGGGGTGGGGGAGTTAGGTGGGGTGGGGAGTCTCTGGCTTGATTTGCCTTGGTCCCCCCTACACACCGCTGCTTCTGCGAGCCACACCCTGGAGTCTGTGGAATGAATGAGCAGAGAAGGCGCGCCCAGCGCGGGGTGTGGAGGCTGAGGGCCAAGGAGCGAGGGATCCCAAGCTCCGCCGACGGGGAGAGGGCGCCCCGGGAGCCCGCGGGCGTGTGCTCCACCTGGCAGAGCCCCCGGCCGCGACCACGCTTGGCTCCGCCCTCACCTGTGGGGTCAGGGGCCCCGCGCCCCGGCCGAGCCCCTCCCGCTGGGTCCCCGCGCCCCCACTCCCCACTGCGGCGGGCGCCACTAGAAGGCGGAGAGGGGAGGGGGCTGGGCCCGGGGCTGCGAACAAAGGAATCCTCTCCGCCTCCCGCTGCCGGCCCCCCGCCCCCGCCTTCCCCACCCTTCGGGGCCAGCGATCTCGCCCAGCCGGGGGCCCCGCGCCTTCACCTACCTGCGAGGCGGCGCGCGTGGAGGCGGGCACGGCAGACGGACGCGAGGGACTCAGCGCTGCAGGGCGGGCTCCTGCGGCGCCGGGGACCCGGGGCGGGAACGCGAAGCCGAGAGGCCGACCCCGCCGCGTTCTCAGCCCAGAGCTGCCACTCGAGGGGAGTTGGGGGCGGGAGGAGTTGGAGGAGGGCGCGTTTGCACCTCGTAGCTCCCGGGCGGGGACGGGGGGGCTGCGATCCGGGCGGGGAGGAGGCTGCGGCTCGGGGAAGGGCCTGGCTCCGATGAAAACTCCGATGGGCTGGAGGGATGGGAGGGCGGACGGGGGGCTCTGGCTGGGGGCGCCTAGTAGGGGCTGAGGGGGCTGCGTTTTCGGATCGAGATTGAGATGGAGGTGGGGCTCTGATTTGTGGGGGGCCTGGACGACAACGTGGGCAGAGAGGTCCCAGGACTCACCTGGGCGGCCCTCCCACGGCCTCCCAAGCTGCCGCCCCCTCCCTTGAGCAAGGAGAATCGTTGGAAACTCACCTGGCTCTTGAAACCTGGATTGTTAACTAGGCTGAGATCAGAGGCCCCTACATATGTTGACAAAACATTGGGCAAAGATGTATTTCCCAGGGAGAAGGGCCCAGGTTTTTCATCTGGCTCTCAAAATGAAGAAGTTAACAATTTAAACGGTGTAAACTTTCAAATCTCTTTGAACCCGTTTCTCCACCTACCAAAGGGACCAGACAAGAATTTCGGCTCCCTATCTGTTGTCAGTACTCCAAACAAAAATTTCTAGGCTTTTCCACCACCTTCCTACCTTTGAGAATAGACTTTTAACATGGGGATCTCTCAGAAGCTGTGCATTGGGCCTGAAGCTGCTACTCCATCCAGCAAACTCCTATGCATCTGTCAAAGACCAGTTCAAAAATTCCCTCCCTGGCCGGGCGCGGTGGCTCAGCCTGTAATCCCAGCACTTTGGGTGCCGAGACGGCGGATCACGAGGTCAGGAGATCGAGACCATCCTGGCGAACACGGTGAAACCCCGTCTCTACTAAAAAAAAAAATACAAAAACTAGCCGGCGAGGTTGCGGCGCTGTTAGTCCCAGCTACTCGGGAGCTGAGGCATGGAATGGCGTAAACCTGGAGAACGGAGCTTGCAGTGAGCTGAGATCCGGCCACTGCACTCCAGTCCGGGCGACAGAGCGAGACTCCGCCTCCAAAAAAAAAAAAAAAAAAAATTCCCTCCCTCGGCAAATTGTGAGTTTATTCTATTGATTCCCAAAGCTAATTGTGCTGACTATCCCCCCACCACAGTACTTCTGGAATGTAATAAATAAGTAAGCCCAATGGACTTGAAACCAGGAGTTCGAGACTAACCTGGGTAACATAGTGAGATCCCATCTCTACAAAAAGAAAAAAAAAAAAAAATTAAAAGAATTAGCCAGGCCTGATGACATGCATATGTAGTCCCAGCTACTCAGGAGGCTGAGGCAAGAGAATTGCTTCAGCCTAGGAGGTTGGGGCTGCCCTGAGCTATGATCATGCCACTGTACTCCAGCCTGGGCAACAGAGCAAGACTCTATCTCCAAAAAATGGAGACCCTGTCTCCGTTCCAGAAGTGCTCTGGTGGGAGTATATTCAGCACTTTCAGCTTTGGGAGTTCAATAGGGTAAACTCACAATTTGCAGGGAGGGAAAGGATTTTGTTTTTGTTTTGTTTTGAGATGGAGTCTCCCTCTGTCGCCCAGGCTGGAGTGCAGTGGCGCCATCTGGGCTCACTGCAAGCTCCGCCTCCCGAGTTCAGGCCATTCTCCTGCCTCAGCCTCCCAAGTAGCTGGGAATACAGGCACCCGCCACCACGCCTGGCTAATTTTGTTTCTGTATTTTTAGTAGAGACTGGGTTTCACCGTGTTAGCCGGGATGGTCTTGATATCCTGACCTCTTGATATGCCCGCCTTGGCCTCCCAAAGTGCTGGGATTACAAGTGTGAGCCACTGCGCCCGGCCTGTTTTTTGTTTTGTTTTTTGAGACAAAGTCTCACCCTGTCACCGAGGCTGGAGTGCAATGGCGCGATCTTGGCTCACCGCAACCTCTACCTCCTGGGTTCAAGCAATTCTCCTGCTTCATCCTTCCAAGTAGCTAGGATTACAGGCTCGTGCCACCAGGCCTGGCTAATTTTTTGTATGTTTAGTAGAGATGGGGAATTCACCATGTTGGCCAGGCTGGTCTCGAACTCCTGACCTCGTGATCCGCCCGCCTCAGCCTCCCAAAGTGCTGGGATTACAGGCGTGAGCTGCCGTGTCCAGCCTGGGAGGGGATTTTTGAACTAGGTTTTGACAGTTGCATAGGAGTTTGCTGTAGGAAACAGAACAGGCAAAGGCCTGGAGATGGAGAGAACTTAGAACAAACATGCCTGGATGGAGTGAGGTTGGAACTTTAGGGGAGAGGAGAAGGGGAGGGAGCAAGAGGAAAGCAGGAAACATAAGAAGAGGGTAGAAGCACCCAGGAGCCCTCAGCAGGCTCCCCACCGCCTCTGAGGGGAGACACAGTGTGGGGACTCACAGAAAGGGGAGGTTCTCCCAAGGTTCCACTTCCAGGTCTTAGACTGTGTCTGGGGAGCATTGAAGGTCCCAGGGCTAGGCTCGGGGAGCATGGGACAGACGCCAACTTCAGGGACAAGATCCAGTCATCCTGGCCAAGGGAGGGGTCCGTGGACCCTGTGAGAAGGGTCAGGTGGGGTGCTGGGGCATGGGGAGGGTGGACTGGGGGAGGAACCCCAGGATCGAGGTGGCCCAGCAGAGACAGAGGGGTGGGGTTCCTGTTAGGGGGTGTGCCCAGGGACTATTGTGGACAAACCAGTTTCCCCGGACACTTTGGACACCTCTTTCCAGGCTCCTCTGCCAAGGTCCACTCAGAATTGTTCTGCAACAAATGTACCTTACATGGGCACGAGGATAAGCACTGGGTGCCCTAGAAACAGCCCAGTATAGGTGCAAAAGGTGGGGAGAGATCGTCCCACCCCAGGGACATTGCACAGCTACTGTTGCCATGGCTAAGTCTGGAGCAGGGCTTTCCTGGAAGAATTGTGGGCCAGGCAGTGACTCAGCCCTAGAAGTCTCCCCACCTGCTCTCTAGAAGCCGGGGGAGAAGGAAGCCAGAGGGTGTGGCAAGACCAAGATGTGGAGCTGTTGGAAGTCCCTGCACCTGGAAGTTCTCAATGACAGCAGAGCGTGGGCAGTGGTTGGTTGTTCACAGCCCCCCACCCAAGCTACTGTCCACATCGCGTGCTGTGGTTTCAGACTTCTCATGATGCCACCCTGGTCTGTTATTGCCAGTTATTGATGTGGTATCACAGTGTCACCCCCCACTGTGCCCTCATTACATCACACTGTTAAGAAGGGACATTTAGGCTGGGCACGGTGGCTCACACCTGTAATCCCAACACTTTGGGAGGCCAAGTTAGGCGGATCATGAGGTCTCAAGTGGCTAACAGGTGAAATCCTGTCTTTACTAAAAATATTTTTAAAATAGCCAGGCGTGGTGGCACGCACCTGTAGTCCCAGCTACTTGGGAGGCTGAAGCAGGAGAATCGTTTGAACCCTCTGGAGTGCCTCTGCACTCCAACCTGGGCGACAGAGCGAGACTCCATCTCAAAAAAGAAGAAGGGAAGTTTAGGCTTTAAATCCTATGCCCTATCACAGTCCACCCACTGAGGACTGTACAAAGCACACACATGGTCTTTCCAACAAAATTGCATCATCAGCCAGGCACTGTGGCTCACACCTGTAATGTCAACACTTTGGGAGGCCAAAGCGGAGGATCCTTTGAGGCCAGAGTTCAAGGCAAGCCTGGGCAACATAGCAAGACCCCATCTCTACAGAAAAATAGAAAAATTAGCTGGGCATGGTGGCATGTACCTGTAGTCCCAGCTACTTGGGAGCCTCAGGCGGGATGAGGGCTTGAACCCAGGAGTTTGAGGCTGCAGAGAGCTATGGTGTTGCCTCTGGACTCCATTCTGGATGACAGATCGTGAACCTGTCTCTAAATATATATGTATATCATCATCATCACCACGTTCCTATTCTACAGTCACTTGTCCCTATAACCCTGTCTCATTGTCACCTGTCCATGTGACACCCTGCTCTTTTCTGGGTGCTTTGTTACCTGGGACATGCCTGTCTCCTGTCACCTTCACAGCTGCACCTTTCTGCTGTGAGATAGTCCCCGGCTCATGGTCATACCATCATCCGGAGTGCCAGGGTTCTTAACATCACAATCTACTGACATCAGCACCAAACAGGCTCAGCAGAAAGAGTGACCAAGCTTGGCGGTGCCAGAGCCAGCCACGTTCACCCACATCACACGTGGATCAAGCCCCAGGAAGACACCATTCATTACCACCTGGCACCTCAAGCCCTGATGTTGCTCAATGATCCGAGATGCTGGCAAAATGAGGTCCCTCAGCAAAATGAGGTCCGTGGGGACTCCAATGGACGCCGCCCAAGGTCCACCGCCTGACACCCTGGGTGATGGTATGACCATGAGCCGGGGACTATGTCCCAGCAGAAAGGTGAAGGTGTGAAGGTGACAGGAGACACTTTGAGTGACAGGGGCTCCAATGGGGATCTTGTGTTTTAAAGTTTTTGTTTGTTTGTTTGTTTGTTTGTTTTTTTAGACAGAGTCTTGCTCTGTAGCTCAGGCTGGAGTGCAATGATGCAATCTCAGCTCACTGCAACCTCCGCCTCCCGGGTTCAAGCCATTCTCCTGCCTCAGCCTCCCAAGTAGCTTGGACTACAGGCACGCATCACCATCTAATTATTTTTTTATTTTATTTTTTATTTTTTGAGACGGAGTCTTGCTCTGTCATCCAGGCTGGAGTGCAGTGATGCCATCTCGGCTCACTGCAACCTCCGCCTCCCAGTTCAAGTGATTCTCCTGCTTCAGCCTCCTGAGTAGCTGAGATTAAAGATGCCCGCCACCCACACCTGGCTAATTTTGTAATTTCGTATTTTTAGTAGAGACAGGGTTTTACCATGTTGGCCAGGCTGGTCTCGAACTCCTGACCACAGGTGATCCACCTGCCTCAGTCTCAAACTGTGGGGATTACAGGTGTGAGCCACCACACCCAGCCCCTAGTGGGTGTTCTTTTTTTGTTTGTTTTTTGTCCCCAGCCACCCACCGCTGCCGCCCGGAGATGGAGTCTTGCTCTATCACCCAGGCTGGAGTGCAGTGGCAGGATCTTGGCTCACTGCAACCTCCTCCTCCTGGGTTCAAGCAATTCTCCTGCTTCAGCCTCCTAAGTAGCTGGGATTACAGGCGTTCACCACCACACCCAGCTAATTCTTTTTTTTTTTTTTCTTTTTGTATTTTTAGTAGAGACGGGGTTTCACCATGTTGATCAGGCTGGTCTCGAATTCCTGACCTCGTGATCTGCCCGTCTCGGCCTCTCAAAGTGCTAGGATTACAGGCGTGAGCCACTGCACCTGGCCCCTAGTGGGTTTTAAAATTACAGTGTCACCTGTCGCTGTCACCTGTTGCCTTCCCATCATTCCCAGTTCCTGTGACATTGTCACCTGTTGCTGTCACATTGTCACACTATTAATGTCCCCCAGAGCTGTCCCCCCTCCATGGCTGCCACTGTCATCCCGTTAAGGTCACTGTGAGTCACTGCAGCCCCACCCTCCGTCTGACTTTCTGAGCAGCCATGGAGCCTCCCCCCTTATAGGCGGGACTTCACTGTGTGCAGGGCCGGCAGACCCCACATGCTCGTTAGCATGGAGACAGGAGTGTGTAGGGTGTGCCTGGGAGCACAGGGTCAGGGCTGGGGACAAGGAGATGGGAGGAGGGATGGGGAGATGCCTGCAGTGTGTGGAGTGCACTGGGCCAGCCTAGGCCAGGGTGGCTTGGGGACAGAGCCCCTTTGTATAAGCACAGGAAGCAGCTGGGAGTCGGAGCATTGCGTACAACACCAGGAGTTTGGCCACATGCCCAGGAATGAGGCTTGGAGCGAGGAGGGAGGCCACGGAGGACCCAGGAAAGCTCTGAGGAAGAGATCAGGCTGAATCCTCATAAGAGACCCCCAAGACAGACTCTGCTATCATCCCATTACACAGGTGAGGAAACTGAGGCACAGAGCCACCAGATCGCCACTGGGACCCCACCACCAGGAAAGGATACATACAGGCAAATCTGAACCCAGGCCACAAAGCTGGAAGCCTTCCCCATGGCCTTGGGCCCCCGGCCACACCCCTGCCCCATTGCCTTGATGTTCTAGTCAGGGGACCTGTCTAGGGTCCATATACAATATATTATTTCTCTTTCTAGTAAACACACATGTTTGCACCTTTATACATTGTTCTGTATTTGCCCTTTTTCCTCTTTGTAAAAATAATTAAAAAAAAAAAAAAAAAAGGCCAGGAACGGTGGCTCAAGTCTGTAATCCCAGCACTTTGGGAGGCTGAGACGGGCGGATCACGAGGTCAGGAGATCAAGACCATCCTGGCTAACACGGTGAAACCCTGTCTCTACTAAAAATACAAAAACTAGCCGGGCAAGGTGGCGGGCGCCTGTAGTCCCAGCTACTCGGAGGCTGAGACAGGAGAATGGCGTAAACCCGGGAGGCGGAGCTTGCAGTGAGCTGAGATCTGGCCACTGCACTCCAACATGGGTGACAGAGCAAGACTCCGTCTCAAAAAAACAAAACAGGCCGGGCGCGGTGGCTCAAGCCTGTAATCCCAGCACTTTGGGAGGCCGAGAAGGGCAGATCACGAGGTCAGGAGATCGAGACCATCCTGGCTAACACGGTGAAACCCCATCTCTACTAAAAATACAAAAACTAGCCGGGCGAGGTGGCGGGCGCCTGTAGTCCCAGCTACTCAGGAGGCTGAGGCAGGAGAATGGCGTAAACCCGGGAGGCGGAGCTTGCAGTGAGCTGAGATCTGGCCACTGCACTCCAGTCCAGGCGACAGAGCGAGACTCCGCCTCAAAAAAACAAAACAAAACAAAACAAAAAACAAACAAAAAAAAACAGGGTCTCCCTCTGTCACCCAGGCTGAAGTGCAGTGGCGAAGATCACAGCTCACTGCAACCTCAAATTCCTGGGCTTAAGCAATCCTCCCACCTCAGCCTCCAGAGAAGCTATGACTACAGGCACGTACCACGTGTCTAATTTGTAATTTTTTTTTCTTTTTTCCGAGATAGGGTCTCACTATGTTGCCCAGGCTGGTCTCAAACTCTGGGATCAAGTGACTCTCCCAACTCATCCTCCCAAAGTGCCGAGATTACAGGCGTGAGACATCTCGCCTGGCCTCTTTCTCTTTCTTTCTTTCTTTTTTTTTTCCCTTCAGATGGAGTCTCGCTCTGTTGCCCAGGCTGGAGTGCAGTAGTACAATCTCGGCTCATTGCAACCTCCACCTCCCAAGTTTAAGCAATTCTCCTGCCTCAGCCTCCTGAGTAGCTGGGATTACAGGCACCTGCCACCACCACGCCTGGCTAATTCTTTGTATTTTTAGTAGAGACGGGGTTTCACCATGTTGGCCAGGCTGGTCTCAAACTCCTGACCTCAGGTGATCTGCCCTCCTCAGCCTCCCAAAGTGTTGAGATTATAGGCATTAGCCACAGAGCCTGGCCTAGATATTTCATGTAAATAGAATCACATGCTAGGTGGCCCTTTATTTACTTTATTATTATTATTTTTTTTGGTGACAGTTTCCCTCTGTCACCCAGACTGGAGTGCAGCGACATGATCTCGGCTCACTGAAACCTTCCGCCTCCCTGCAACCTCCCCCTCCCAGGTTCAAGCGATTCTCCTCCCTCAGCCTCCCGAGTAGCTGGGATTACAGGTGTGATCCACTGCGCCCAGCCTACATAGCCTCTTAATCTGATTTCTTTCGCTTAGCATTATTTCTGAGGCTCATCCACATGCTATGTGTCAGGGTTTCCTTCCCTTTATTTTTTGTTTGTTTTTTCAGACAGGGTCTTGCTCTGTCACCCCGGCTGGAGTGCAGTGGCATGATCACAGCTCACTGCAGCCTCAACCTCCTGAGCTCAGGCAATCCACTTGCCTCAGCCTCTGGAGTAGCTGGGAATACAGGTGCATGCCACTACACCTGGCCAGTTTTTTAAATTTTTTGTACAGATGGGATCTTGCTATGTTGCCCAGGCTGGTCTCAAATTCCTGGCCTCTAACAATCTGCCTGCCTCGATCTCCCATAGTGCTGGGATTACAGGTGTGAGCCACCATGCTGCCCCTTTTTTTTTTTTTTTTTTTTTGAGGCAGAGTCTCGCTCTGTCACTCAGGTTGGAATGCAGTGTTGCAATCTTGGCTCACTGCACCGCTGCCTCCCGAGTTCAAGCGATTCCCCTGCCTCAGCCTCTCAACTAGCTGGGACTACAGGCACATGCCACCATGCCAGGCCAATTTTTTTTTTTTTTTTTTTTGTATTTTAATAGAGATGGGGTTTCACCATGTTGACCAGGATGGTCTCTGTCTCCTGACCTCATGATCCGCCTGCCTCGGCCTCCCAAAGTGCTGGGATTACAGGCATGAGCCAGTGAGCTACCACGCCCCGCCTCTTTTTACTTCTTAATACATCTTGGCAATATTTCCATGTCGAGCTGGGAGCAGGGGCTCACACATGTAATCCTAGCACTTTGGGAGGCCAAGGCAGGCGGATCCCTTGCACCAAGAGTTAGAGACCAGCTGGGGCAACATGGTAAACTCTATCTCTACAAACAATACAAAGATTAACCAGGCATGGTGGCATGAGTCTGTAGTCCCAGCTACTCAGGAGGCTGAGATGAGAAGAACACTTGAGCCCCAGATGTCTGGGAGCCCCTAGCTGCAGTGAGCCAAGATCACATCACTGGACTCTGGACTGGGAGACAGTGCAAGACCCTTTCAAAAAAAAGAAAGAAAGAGAGAGCGAGAAAGAGAGAGAGAGAAGAAAAAAGAAGAAGAAGAAAGAAAGAAAGAAAGAAAGAAAAGAAAGGAAAAAGAAAGAAAGAAGAAGAAAAGAAAAGAGAAAGAAAAAGAAAGAGAAGAAAGAGGCCAGGCACAATGGCTCACACCTGTAATCCCAGCACTTTGAGAAGCCGAGCAGGTGGATCACGAGTTCAGGAGTTCAAGACCAGCCTGGCCGACATGATGAAACCCCATCTCTACTAAAAATACAAAAAAAAAAAAATTAGACGGGCATAGTGGTGGGCACCTGTAACCCCAGTTACTTGGGAGGCTGAGGCAGAGAATTACTTGAACCCGGGAGGCAGAGGTTGCAGTGAGCGGAGATCGTGCCACTGCACTCCAGCCTTGGCGTCTCCAGATGAGACACCCGTCAAAAGAGTGAGACTCCATCAAAAGAAAGGAGAAAGAGAGAGAGGAGAAAGAGAGGAAGGAAGGAAGGGAGGGAGGGAGGGAAGAAAGAGAGAAAGAGAAAGAAAGAAGGAAAGAAAAAGAAAGGAAGGAAGGAAGGAAAAGAAAGAAAAAGAAAGAAAAGAAAGAAAGAAAAGAAAGGAAAGAAAGAAAGAAAGAAAAAAAGAAAGAAAGAAGGAAGGAAGGAAAGAAGGAAGAAGGAAAGGAAAGAAAGAAAGAAAAAGAAAGAAAGAAAGAAGGAAGGAAGGAAGAAGGAGGAAGAAAGAAAGAAAGAAAGAAAGAAAGAAAGAAAGGCAGGCCGGCCAGGGTGCAGTGGCTCATGCCTGTAATCCCAGCATTTTGAGACACCATGGTGGGCTTTGATGTCAGACTTCAACTGGATTAGGATTAGTCCTGCTGGGAGAAGGGAGGACACTGGCACCCACTGCCAGCTCTGCCATCTACACCCATTTATCTGGGGCCCCAATGCCTGCCCAGCCTCTCTCCCTCTGGTCCCATTCCTACGGGCAACGCGTACTCTTGCAGCTTTCTGCCCTGCCCTCTGAAACCTTAAGGGTGCCATTAGTTAAGTCAGACAAGAAGATCGACACTCAAAAATAAAGCTGGTTAAGTGCAAATTGTCAGATCCAGAAACCTGAACATCACTGATCTTCAGAAAACACACATGTGCCAGGGCATTCATTGGCACTCAATAAATGCTGAATGAATGGATCAGTAAATGAATGAATGGTGAGCAAATCTGATATGACCGGAAGGAAGGTGTGGAAGTTGCTTGTGGAGAGATGAGCAGGACTCAGATTGAAAGGAGTCTTGAAAGCTAGGAGGGTGGATGTGACCTGGCGGCAGCAGGGAGCCATGGTGGGTTCTAGGCAGGGAACCACACCATCTGATTTGTTTGAGGACCTAATTGCCAAGAGGGAGTTAATCAAACCTGTCACTAGGGGGCACTCAAGTCTTCCCATAGATTGTTAGGTGGCCACTGGTCACAGGGAGCTTTTGAACATTTGAACCAGTTCTATGGAGACGTTAAGTGTGAAATCCACACGGAATCGCAAGCACTTCATAAAAGAAAAGGAATGTAAGATGCCTAAAATAGCAATGACAGGGGTGAAATGTTGATATTTTGGGTACACTGGACTAAATAAATTACATTATTACAATTTCATCTGTTTCTTTTTACTTTTTAAAATGTGAGTTCTAGGCCACTCGGTGGCTCATGCCTGTAATCCCAGCACTTTGGGAGGCCCAGGCAGGTGGATCATGAGGTTAGGAGTTCGAGACCAGCCTGGCCAACATGGTGAAACCCTGTCTCTACTAAAAATACAAAAAAATTTAGCTGGGCGTGGTGGCAGGCACCTGAAATCCCAGGTACTCGGGGGCCTGAGGCAGGAGAATCACTTGAAACTGGGAGGCAGAGGTTACAGTGAGCCAAGATCGCACCACTGCACTCCAGCCTGGGCAACAGAATGAGACTCCATCTCAAAAATATATATAAGTAAATAAATACAAAATAAAATGTGGGTTCTAAAAGAGTTAAGATTGTCTATGTTGGTTGCATTAGTTTTTATTTTATTTATTTTTTATCAGGCAAGATCCTGTTCTGTTGCCCAGGCTGGAATGTAGTGGTGTGATCATGGCTCACTACAGCCTCAACCTCCCAGGCTCAAGCAATCCTCCCACATCAGCCTCCCAAGTGGGTCAATTACAAATGCACACCACCACACCTGGCTAACTTTTGTATGTTTTGTAGAGACAAGGTTTCATCATGTTGGCCAAGCTGATCTCGAACTCCTGGGCTTAAGCGATCCTCCTGCCTCCCCCTCCCAAAGTGCTGGGATTACAGACATGAGCCTGACCTTGCGTTTATATTTCTGCTGAACAGCACTCGTTTAGAAAAAGGAGTTACTGTTTTTTTCAGCAGTCATCAGGGGTGGAACTACCCTCTCTTTTTCTCTTATTTCCTCTTGCTTTGGTCATTCTTCACATTAACAATCTACCAGGTTGTTCTCTTTGTTGATTAAACAAAGGTAGATGTTCATAAACACACAGACCAAAAAGAGAGGATGGGGTCATTGTTTCATAAATATGGAATCATATTGAACATACTTTTTTTTTTTTTGAGATGGAGTCTCGCTCTGTCGCCCAGGCTGAAGCGCAGTGGTGCGATCTTGGCTCACTGCAAGCTCCTCCTCCTGGGTTCATGCCATTCTCCTGCCTCAGCCTTCCGCATAGCTGGGACTATAGGCGCCCACCACCACGCCTGGCGAATTTTTTGTATTTTTAGTGGAGACGGGGTTTCACCATGTTGGCCAGGATCTCTTGACCTCGTGATCTGCCTGCCTTGGCCTTCCAAAGTGCTGGGATTACAGATGTGAGCCACGGCGCCCGGCCTATATTTTTAATTTTAATAGATGTTGCCAGGTTGTAGATATTGACAAACTGATCCTAAAATCGATACAGAAAGGCAAAGACAGAGAATAACCTACAAAAGATCAAAGAAGAACCAAGTCGGAGGACTGTCACTATCTAATATCAAGACGTTCTGGAAATCTGCAATAACCAAAACAGTATTGGCAAAAAGCAGACGCAGAGATCAACAGAACAGAATACGGAGTCCAGAAATAAATCCACACAAATATAATCAATTGATCTTTGACAAAAGTGCACAGGCCATTCAGTGAGAAAGGACAATCTTTTTGCTATCTATACGATGAATGTGCTCCCTGCTCAATGCACATAGAGGCCAATACATGGCACCAGCTTTTGAGAAAATAAAAGCTTTATTTCAAGTCCACTGCAAGGAGACAGGAGTGAACACTCAAATCTGTCTCCGGGAGCTGCAGACTGAGGCAGCTTTTATAAGCGTAGGGTAATGAGGCGTGTTCTGATTGGATCTTGCACTGAGGTGATGCTGGGAGGCATGATCTGGTTGGATCTGGCCATGGAGTGATGCCAGGGCTCTCTCTGATTGGATCCTAGGTCCTGTTATGCGATGTCTGCTGCTTAATTCAGCCTCCACTCCTCTCTCCTCAGTGGGAGCACTTAGGTTCTGGCTGTGGTTACAGGCTTGGTTCACCTGGACATGCTCAGGTTCTGGGGGTCAGTGGCAACTGAAAAACCACTCACGACTTTGCTACATAAAAGCTGAACCACCGGGGCCGGGCGCGGTGGCTCACACCTCTAATCCCAGCACTTTGGGAGGCTGAGGCGGGCGGATCACGAGGTCAGGAGATCGAGACTAGCCCAGACCATCCTGGCTAACATAGTGAAACCCCGTCTCTGCTAAAAATACAAGAACGAAATCAGCCGGGCATGGTGGCGGGCGCCTATAGTCCCAGCTACTTGGGAGGCTGAGGCAGGAGAATGGCGTGAACCCAGGAGATGGAGCTTGCAGTGAGCCAAGATTGCGCCAGCGCCACTGCACTCCAGCCTGAGCGACAGAGCAAGACTCCAAAAAATAAAAATTTTTAAAAAAAGTTAGGCCAGGCGCGGTGGCTCAAGCCTGTAATCCCAGCACTTTGGGAGGCCGAGACGGGCGGATCACGAGGTCAGGAGATCGAGACCATCCTGGCTAACACGGTGAAACCCCGTCTCTACTAAAAAAAAAAAATACAAAAACTAGCCAGGCGAGGTGGCGGGCACCTGTAGTCCCAGCTACTCGGGAGGCTGAGGCAGGAGAATGGCGTAAACCCGGGAGGCGGAGCTTGCAGTGAGCTGAGATCTGGCCACTGCACTCCAGTCCGGGGGACAGAGCGAGACTCCGCCTCAAAAAAAAAAAAAAAAAAGTTGAACCATTGGGAGGCCAAGGCGGGTGGATCGGCTGAGGTCAGGAGTTCGAGACCAGCCTGGCCAACATAGTGAAACCCTGTCTCTACTAAAAATACAAAAATTAGTCAGGTGTGGTGGTGCTCACCTGTAATCCCAGCTACTTGGAAGGCTGAGACAGGAGGATCGCTTGAACTCAGGAAGCAGAGGCTGCTGTGAGCCAAGATTGTGTCATTGGACTCCAGCCTGGGTGACAGAGAAAGACTCTGTCTCCAAAAAAAAAAAAAAAAAGGGTGAACCAGATTGGTCTGGTGTGGTTACGTTTTCCACAGATTTTCCACAGATGGTGCTAGAACAATCAGATGTCCATATGCAAAATATAGGCACAGACTTTACACCTTTCATAAAAAATAAATGCAACCAGGTGCAGTGGCTCACACCTGTAATCCCAGCAGTTTCGGAGGCTGAAACAGGAGAATTGCTTGAGCCCAAGAGTTCGAGACCGGCCTCGAACCTAGTGAGAACCCATCTCTACAAAAAATTTTAAAACTTTTTTTAAATCTAAAAACAAAACAAAACAAAAATGAACACAGGACAGGTACGGTGGCTCACACCTGTAATCCCAGCACTTTGGAAGGCCAAGACAGGTAGATCACCTGAGGTCAGGGATTCAAGACCAGCCTGGCAAAGATGGTGAAACCCCGTCTCTACTAAAAATACAAACATTAGCCAGGAGTGGTGGTGGGCACCTGTAATCTCAACTACTTGGGAGGCTGAGGCAGGAGAATCACTTGAACCTGGGAGGCGGAGTTTGCAGTGAGCCCAGATCACGCCACTGCACTCCAGCCTGGGCAACAGAGTGAGAGTCAGAAAAAAAAAAACAAAAACTGAAAAATGAACACAAAAGGGAGCATAGTGAGGTACCTAGAATTGGAAAATTCACAGAGACAGAAAGTAGAATGGAGGTTACCAGGGGCTGGGGGAAGAGGGATGAGGTGTTATTATCATCATTATTGTTATTTTGAGACAGTGTCTCACTCTGTCACCAGGCTGGAGTGCAGTGGTACAATCTCAGCTCACTACAACCTCTGCCTCCCAGGTTCAAGAGATTCTCCTGCCTCAGCCTTCTGAGTATCTGGGACTACAGGTGTGCGCCACCATGCCCAGCTAATTTTTTTGTAATTTTAGTAGAGACAGGGTTTCACCATGTTGGCCAGGATGGTCTCAATCTCTTGACCTCGTGATCCACCCGCCTCAGCCTCCCAAAGTGTTGGGATTACAAGTGTGAACCACTGCGCCTGGCCAGTACTATTATTTAATAGGTACAGATTTCCTGAGGGAAAAAGTTCTGGAGATGGATGGTGAAGATGTTGCAGGAAAGGGCTCCCAGTTTAGACTCCAAGAGAGGGTTCTTAGATCTCACACAAGAAAGAATTCAGGGCAAGTCCATAAAGTGAAAGCAAGTTTATTAGGAAAGGAAAGGAATACAAGAATGGCTATTCCATAGACAGAGCAGCCCTGAGGGCTGCTGGTTGCCCATTTTTATGGTTATTATTATTATTATTATTTTCTTTTTTTTGAGATGGAGTCTTGCTGTGTCGCCCAGGCTGGAGTGCAGTGGCATGATCTTGGCTCACTGCAAGCTCCGCCTCCAGGGTTCACACCATTCTCCTGCCTCAGCCTCCCGAGTAGTTGGGACTACAGGTGCCCGCCACCATGCCCGGCTAATTTTTTTTGTATTTTTTAGTACAGACGGAGTTTCACCATGTTAGCCAGGATGGTCTCGATCTCCTGACCTCGTGATCCTCTTGCCTCGGCCTCCCAAAGTGCTGGGATTACAGGTGTGAGCCACTGCGTCCAACCGGGTCTTGCTCTTTTGCCCAGGCTGGAGTACAATGGCATGATCACAACTCACTGAAGTCTAGACCTCTAGGGCTCAAGCCATCCTCCCACCTCAGCCTCCTGAGTAGCTAACACCAAAGGTGCATGCCACCACACCTGGCTAATTTAGGTTATCTTTTGTAGAGATAAGGCCTCACTATGTTGCCTAGGCTGGTCTCGAACTCCTGGGCTCCAGCAATCCTCCCACCTCAGCCTCCTGTGTACCTGGTATACAACCACAGATGTGTGCCAATGCATCTGGGCACAGGATTCGCTTGCTTTCCAGCAAATTGCAACAGGAGGTCACAGAGTGACAGAACTGAGATCTGATCCAAGCGTCTGTGGGGGTGCAGCTGTCAGACCCTGTGGCAAGGTCAAATGCGCAGGTGGGTGGCTAACTTGGGTTCTATCCCTTAGCCCTAGTAACACCTGCGGGGGAAACCCCTTTCCCTTGCTGCTTGATCAGCTGTCTGGGGACACAGGAGCCAGGTAGGGCAGGGGAACAGACCCTATGGAAAACAAGGGAAAAGGCTGGACTAGTGGCACACACCTGTAAGTCCCAGCCACTCGGAAGGCTGAGGTGGGAGGATCGCTTGAGTTGCACCACTGCACTCCAGCCTGGGCACAGAGTGAGGCCCTGATCCAAATAGTAATACATAAAAATACAGAAAGAGAAAGAAATGACAGCATGTGGAAGAGCCTACAGAGAAGAGAAACAATGAAGTGCTTCCTAGTTTGGGGGGGTCTTTGGGAGATGGGGCCCCACAGTAGGGGACTGGTCTTTCTGTGAGGTTCACTTGAGGCCAGAAGTTTCTCTGTTTTCTGATGTTTTGGCATCTTGGACTTTGCTAATGCCGGAGACACAGCTTCTCCCAGGGTTTGCCGATTTCTTCAGGGTTAGCTCATTTGTTCGAGAGTTTGCAAACAACTGGCTTGTCCGAGAGCACACAGTTCCTCACACCCCACGACCACCTTTTTTGCAGAGCTGTGACAACTCAAGCCTGTTGCCCTGACCTGATTGCTTTAGGGCCAGGTGCCAGGCAATTAGGGACAGCACGTATGCACCAGAGCCTGGAGAAATTATTCAAATTAGTCTGTGGCAACTTTCATCTGCCTCACTGCGCCTTTCTCATGGAAACTATAATAAAGGATCTTACCCACATTTTTTTTTTTTTGAGACGGAGTCTCCTTCTGTTGCCCAGGCTGGAGAGCAGTGGTACAATGTCAGCTCACTGCCACCTCCGCCTCCTCCACCTCATTGTACCACTGCACACCAGCTTGAGCAACAGAGCAAGACCCCGTTCTCAAAAAAAAAAAAAAGAGAGAGAGAGAGAGACTGGGAGGCAGTGGCTCACGCCTGTAATCCCAGCACTTTGGGAGGCTGAGGCGGGCGGATCACCTGAGGTCAGGAGTTCGAGACCAGCCTGGCCAACATAGTGAAACCCCATTTCTACTAAAAATACAAAAATTAGCCCGGCATGGTGGCAGCTGCCTGTAACCCCAGCTACTCGGGAGGCTGAGGCAGGAGAATCGCTTGAACCAGGGAGGCAGAGGTTGCAGTGAGCTAAGATTGTGTCACTGCACTCCGGCTGAGATTCTGTAAAAAAAAAAAAAAGCTGCTGGTTGGGGTGGCTCACGTCTGTAATTACATCACTTTGAGAAGCTGAGGAGGGAGGATCGCTTGAGGCCAGGAGTTTGAGACCAGCCTGGGTGACATAGCAAGACCCCATCTCTAAATATAAGATTTTTTTCAACTAGTTGTGGTGGCTCATTTCTATAATCCCAGCACTTTGGAGGGCTGAGGTGGGTGGATCACCTGACGTCAGGAATTCAAGACCAGCCTGGCCAACATGGTGAAACCCCATCTCTACTAAAAATACAAAAACTTAGCCGGGCGTGGTGGCAGGTGTCTGTAATTCTAGCTACTCAGGCTGAGGCAGGAGAATTGCTTGAACCCAGGAGGTGGAGGTTGCAGTGAGCGGAGGTTGCACCATTGCACTCCAGCCTGGGCAGCAAGAGTGAGGCTCCATCTCAAAAAAAAAAGACTTTTTTCTAAGAGACAATGTCACCTAGGCTGGAGTGTCACCCAGGCTGTGTCACCCAGGCTGGAGTGCAGTGGCATGATTTCAGCTCACTGCAACCTCGACCTCCTGGGCTCAATCAATCCTCCCACCTCAGCCTCCTGAGTAGGTGGGACCAAAGGCATGCACCACCATACCCGGCTAACTTTTGTATTTTTTGTAGACACCAGGTTTTGCCATTTTGCCCAGACTGGTCTCAAACTCCTGAGCTCAAGACATCCTCCTGCCTTGGCCTCCCAAAGTGCCGGGACTACAGACATGAGCCACTGTACCCAGCTGACAAAATAAACTTCCTAAATCGATTGAGACCTGATTCAGATACTCTGGGTTTACACAGCTCAATTCATATCTGTTGATGCATTAAATGAATGGATTTTCTTTTTCTTTTCTTTTTCCTTTTTTTTTTTTTTTTTGGAGATGGAGTCTCACTCTGTTGCCCAGGCTGGAGTGCAATGGCGTGATCTCAGCTTACTGCAACCTCTGCCTCCCAGGTTCAAGCAATTCTCCTGCCTCAGCCTCCCAAATAGCTGGGATTACAGGTGTGCACCACCACACCGAGCTAATGTTTGTATTTTTAGTAGAGGCAGGTTTTCATCATGTTGGCCAGGCTGGTCTTAAACTCCTGACCCCAGGTGATCTGCCCGCCTCAGCCTCCCAAAGTGCTGGGATTATAGGCATGAGCCGCTATGCCCGGCCTAAATGAATGGATTTTCTGCTTCTGTTCAGGGGCTTGGGTAAATCTGTCACGAGGATAAAAGGATCAGAGAGATGAAGGGGCTATAGAAGTGAGAGGAGTGCCAGGCACTGTGGCTCAAGCCTGTAATCCCAGCCCTTTGGGAGGCTGAAGCAGTCGGATCAGTTGAGGCCAGGAGTTCAAAACTAGCCTGACCAACATGGAGAAACTCCATCTCTACAAAAATACAAAAATTAGCCAGGCGTGGTGGCAGGTGCCTGTAATACCAGCTACTCGGGAGTCTGAGACACAAGAATTGCTTGAACCTGGGAGGCAGAGGTTGCAGTGAGCCGAGATCAGGCCGTTGCACTCCAGCCTGCGTGACACAGTGAGATTCTGTTTCAAAAAAAAAGAAAAGAAAAAAGAAATGAGAGTAGGTACAGGTCACAGGGAGTGGGATTCTGGGCGTGGGCTACGCCATATTACACGGAGGTCTCAGGTGAGTTGGGAGCTCCAGGAATTGCCCTCAAGTCACAGGTTCCTGCTTTGTGGGTCCTGAGGTTCCCTCTGCCCAGGAAAATTCTGGATTTCTTTCTGCTACTGTCTGGGAGCATTGGCCACTGCCCAGGCTGCCTCAGTTTCCCCCTGGAAGACCAAAATCACAAGGGTGGGGGAAGCCACAGAGCACGGGGTTTGGGGGACCTTTCTCAGTCAGGTCAGGGGCCTCTTGTGACTGGATGAGGCTATTTTGCCTACCCTGAGTTCACACTAGGAGAAAATCGTGCCTTTCCCGGAGTATTTACCCACCAAAGAGGAGCAGGGCCGCAAACAGCATCCGGAGTGAGATGTCCAGGTATGAATTATGTCTCTGACCACATGGCACTAGACAGTTTAGAGATTCCCCCTAAGCCTCAGTTTTCTCATCTGTGACATGAGAGAAATAATATTAGGTTGGTGCAAAAATAATTGTGTTTTTTGCCATTACCTTTTTTTTTTTTTTTTTTTTTTGGTCTGGCTCTGTCTCCCAGGCTGGAGTGATGTGATCTCGGCTCACTGCAAGCTCCACCTCCCAGGTTCACGCCATTCTCCTGCCTCAGCCTCCCCAGTAGCTGGGACTACAGGCGCCTGCCACCACACCCGGCTAATTTTTTGTATTTTTAGTAGAAACGGGGTTTCACCGTTTTAGCCAGGATGGTCTCGATCTCCTGACCTCGAGATCCACCCTCCTCAGCCTTCCAAAGTGCTGTTTTACAGGCATGAGCCACCGCGCCCAGCCTTTTTTTTTTTTTTAAGACAGAGTTTCGCTCTGTTGCCAGGCTGGAGTGGCACGATCTTGGCTCACTGCAACCTCCGCTTCCCAGGTTCAAACAATTCTCCTGCCTCAGCCTCCCGAGTAGCTGGGATTACAGGCACCCACCACCACACGGCTAATTTTGCATTTTTAGTAGAGACGGAGTTTCACCATGTTGGTCAGGCTGGTCTGGAACTCCTGACCTTGAGATCCCCCACCTCAGCCTCCCAAAATGCTGGGATTACAGGTGTGAGCCACCGTGCCCAGCTTTGCCATTACTTTTAATTGCAAAAACCACAATAACTTTTGCACCAATGCAATATTTACTTCTGGAGAGGTTGGTGCAGGTTAAATGTGATATTGATGGATAACCCTTAGCAGAGGGGCTGGCATGATCCATTGTGGACCCTATAAACAGCCTAGAAGATAAGAAGAGAAGCTAGGTGCGATGGTTCACGCCTATAATCCCAGCAATTTGGGAGGCTGAGACGGAAGGATCACTTGAGGCCAGGAGTTTGAGACCAGCCCGGGCAACACATTGAGACCCTGTCTCTAAAAATAATCTTTGTTTGTTTGTTTGTTTGTTTGAGACTGAGTCTCACTCTGTCTCCCAGACTGGAGTGAAGTGGCGTGATCTCGGCTCACTGCAACCTCCGCCTCCAGGGTTCATGCCATTCTCCTGCTTCAGCCTCCCCAGTAGCTGGGACTACAGGCGCCCGCCACCACGCCTGGCTAATTTTTTGTATTTTTAGTAGAGACGGGGTTTCACCGTGTTAGCCAGGATGGTCTCGATTTCCTGACTCTGTGATCCGCCTGCCTCGGCCTCCCAAAGTGCTGGGATTACAGGCGTGAGCCACTGCACCTGGCCTCTCTAAAACTAATCTTTAAAAATTAGCCAGGCTTGGAGCATGCACCTATAGTCCCAGTTACTTGGGAGGCTGAGGTGCGAGGATGGCTTGAGCCCAGAAATTCAAAGCTGCATTTGAATGTATGAGCTATGATCGGGTCACTGCACTCCAGTCTGGGCAACAGAGTGAGACCCTGTCTTAATAAAAATACAGAAAGAAAAAGTAGGCTGGGCGCGGTGGCTCACGCCTGTAATCCTAGCACTTTGGGAGGCCGAGGCGGGCGGATCACGAGGTCAGGAGATCGAGACCATCCTGGCTAACATGGTGAAACCCCGTCTCTACTAAAAATGCAAAAAATTAGCCAGGCGTGGCGGTGGGCGCCTGTAGTCCCAGCTACTTGGGAGGCTGAGGCAGGAGAATGGCCTGAACCCAGGAGGCGGCGCTTGCAGTGAGCCGAGATCGCGCCACTGCACTCCAGCCTGGGTGACAGAGCGAGACTCCGTCTCAAACAAAAAAAAAAAAAAGAAAGAAAAATAAATGACAGCATGTGGAGGAGCTCATACAAGAGAGAAACAATGAAGTGCTTCCTAGTTTGGGGGTCTTTGGAAGATGGGACCCCATGGGAGGGGACTGGTCTTTGAGTTGTTGAGGTAATTTAATTCATCGTTCTTTCGTGAGCTAATTGTATGTGGAACTTTATGTATATTTGGTCATCATCCTTTGGGGAATCTGCTGCTATCAAGAAAGAAAAAGTCAGGCCGGGCGCGGTGGCTCACTCCTGTCATCCCAGCACTTTGGGAGGCCGAGGCAGGCAGATTACTTGAGATCAAGAGTTCAAGACCAGCCTGACCAACGTGGTGAAACTCCGTCTCTACTAAAAATACAAAAATTAGCTAGGCGCGGTGGTGGGCGCCTGTAATCTCAGCTACTCAGGAGGCTGAGGCAGGAGAATCGGTTGAACCTTGGAGGCGGAGGTTGCAGTGAGCTGAAATCACGCCACTGCACTCCAGCCTGGGTGACAGAGCAAGACTGTCTCAAAAAAAAAAAAGGCCAGGCACAGTGGCACATGCGTGTAATCCCAGCACTTTGGGAGGCTGAGGCAGGTGGATCACCTGAAATCAGGAGTTTGCGACCAGCCTGACCAACATGGTGAAACCCTGTCTCTACTAAACACACAAAAAAATAGCCAGACGTGGTGGTGCGTGCCTGTAATTCAAGCTACTTGGGAGGCTGAGGCAGGAGAATTGCTTGTACCTGGGATGCAGAGGTTGCAGTGAGCCGACCTCGCACCATTGCCTTTCAGCCTGGGCGACAAGAGAGAAACTCTGCTTCAAGAAAAACAAACGAACAAAAAACCACACACAGAATGTTAGCCTAAGTAATGTTCTCAGTAGTAGGTACATAGGCAAGGTATTTATTTCAATGAACAAACACAAAATTACCTACATGGAAAAGCTAATCTGATACAGTTGAAATGTAAATACAGTAGATTAGCATGTGGTCTCAAATTCTGAAAAATATGGGATCTGAAAGAAAAAAATTAATCTTGAATTTTGGTATAACGTATATCTTGTAAATCCTATTTGTTAAATCACGTTACTTTAGAACAAAGAAAATTTCCTGTTTTTAAACAAAAAGGAAGTGTTAAACGGAAACGTATGAAAATTGGCTAGCTCTTTAGAATCGTTCTGACAATTTTGGAACACAGAAAAATTCTGATATATTTATTTATCTTATTATTATTATTATTATTATTATTGAGATGGAGTCTCGCTCTGTCACCCAGGCTGGAGTGCAGTGGCATGATCTCTGCTCATGTGGTTGCACTACAACTGTATATAGATTGTTGGCTACTAAGCCAGTAGCTGGGACGATATAAATTTAATACAGCTGCTATCTGAATAACAAGCATGGAAAAGTGAATATGTGTGTATGCAGATACGGTTCTACAAACATACAACCTATGACATTTTCTGTAACCCTAATCAATTTCTTCTAGTTCAGTGAGTTGACCCCTTTCATGGTCGGTGTTAGGGGCATGTGAAAGAGGTGATTGATTGATTGATTGATTGATTGATTTAGAGATGGAGTCTCTCTCTGTCACCCAGACTGGAGTGCAATGGTGTGATCTTGGTTCGCTGAAACCTCCACCTCCTGGCTTCAAGCAATTCTGCTGCCTCAGCCTCCCGAGTAGCTGGAACTACAGGAACCTGCCACCACGCCCAGCTAATTTTTGTATTTATAGTAGAGACAGGATTTCACCATGCTGGCCAGGCTGGTCTCAAACTCCTGACCTCAAGTGATCCACCCACGTCGGCCTCCCAAAGTGGTGGGATTGCAGGCATGAGCCACGACACCCGACCAAAGAGGTGTATCATTCTTTTGCAATTTTCTTTTAACCAGCCAGTTTTATTATCTATTTCCGATTATGTTGCTGATACAGGCCATTTTCTGTTATCAGATCAAAAAGCAGCAAAGCCAGGCATAGTACTGCACACCTGTAGTCCCAGCTACTCAGGAGCCTGATGGAAGAATTGCTTGAGCCCGGGTTGAGGCCACAGTGAGCTGAGATGGCACCACCATACTCCAGCCTGGGTGACAGAGCGAGACCCTGTCTCAGTTAAAAAAAAGAAAGGATAAGAAAAGAAAATAAACAGGCTGGGTGCGGTGGCTCACGCCTGGAATCCGAGAACTTTACGAGGCCGAGGTGGGTGAATCACTTGAGATCAGGAGTTTGAGACCAGCCTGGCCAACATGGTGAAATCCTGTCTCTACTATAAATACAAAAATTAGCCGGGCTTGGTGGCAGGTGCCTGTAGTTCCAGCTATACGAGATGCTGAGGCAGGAGAATTGCTTGAACCCAGGAGGCAGACAGAGGTTTCAGTGAGCCGAGATTGCGCCATTGCACTCCAACCTGGGTGACAGAGTGAGACTCCGTCTCAAAAAAAAAAAAAAGAAAAAACTGTTATGGAATTCCAGAATCCTTTTTCCCTTCACTACTTCCTCTACTTTTGCTCTATTTCAAATTATTTATTTTTGACCCCATAATTTGTTGTGTGTAGATGGGTAGGCAGAATGAATTAACAGTACAAATCTTACCTCAAAGACTAGCTATAAAAATAAGAAAAAGCACTAGGCCAGAGTTTGAACTTCCAGGTTATAATACTGATTCTGTCATCAGTTTTGTGACACCAAAGGGGGTTACTAAGTTCTTTGGATTTCTTTATTATTATTATTATTATTATTTTAGATGGAGTCTCACTCTGTTTCCCAGATTGGAGTGCAGTGGCACGATCTTGGCTCACTGCAACCTCTGCCTCCTTGGTTCAAGCAATTCTTCTGCCTCAGCCTCCCAAGTAGCTGGGATTACAGGCACATACCACCATGCCCAGTTAATTTTTGTATTTTTAGTAAAGATGGGGTTTTGCCATGTTGGCCAGGCTGGTCTCAAACTCCTGGCCTCAGGTGATCCGCCCACCTCAGCCTCCCAAAGTGCTGGGAATACAGGCATGAGCCACTGCGCCTGGCCAGTTTGCTGCTTTTAGCATAAATTTCAGGCTTCTGGTGAGTTCTTGGCAACGTGTACCAAGAATCATAACGTGTTTGCCTTTTTTCAGCCAGTATTTCCACTGCTGGGAGTCCATGAGAAAGAAATATAAGAAATCAGCAAATATTTACATATAACAATGCTTCTCTTATTGTTATTTTAATATTCAGTTAGTGCAAAGCCTGAGGTATCCGGTACACTGTGTACAACCATGTGGTAAGATCCAATATGCAGTTATGAAAAATGTTTCGGCCGGGCGCGGTGGCTCAAGCCTGTAATCCCAGCACTTGGGAGGCCGAGACGGGCGGATCACGAGGTCAGGAGATCGAGACCATCCTGGCTAACACGGTGAAACCCCGTCTCTACTAAAAATACAAAAAACTAGCCGGGCGAGGTGGCGGGCGCCTGTAGTCCCAGCTACTCGGGAGGCTGAGGCAGGAGAATGGCGGGAACCCGGAGGCGGAGCTTGCAGTGAGCTGAGATCCGGCCACTGCACTCCAGCCCCGGCGACAGAGTGAGACTCCGTCTCAAAAAAAAAAAAAAAAAAAAAAAAAAAAAAAAAAAAGAAAAATGTTTCTAGATTTTCTTTTTTTGAGACAGAGTTTAGCTCTTGTTGCCTAGGCTGGAGTGCAAATGGCATGATCTCGGCTCACTGCAACCTCCGCCTCCCAGGTTCAAGCTATTCTCCTGCCTCAGCCTCCCCAAGTAGCTGGGATTACAGGCATGTGCCACCATGCCCGGCTAATTTTTGTATTTTTAGTAGAGACGGGGTTTCACCATGTTGGTCAGGCTGGTCTCAAACTCCCGACCTCAGGTAATCGGCCCACCTCGGCCTCCCAAAATGCTGGAATCATAGGCGTGAGCCACGACGCCTGGCCCTAGATTTTCTTTAACAATATGGAAAATGTTTTCATATTATTTTTAAAGAAAAAAGCAGGATATTGGGAGGCCAAGGCAGATGGATCACTTGAGGCAAGGAGTTCAAGACCAGCCTGGCCAACACAGCAAAATCCCAACTCTACTAAAAATACAAAAATTAGCTGGGTGTGGTGGCGGGCATCTGTAGCTCCAGCTACTCGGGAGGCTGAGGCAGGAGAATTGCTTGAACTCGTGAGGCAGAGGTTGCAGCGAGCCGAGATCACACCACTGCAGTCCAGCCTGGGCGACACAGCGAGACTCTGACTCAAAAAAACAAAAACTAAACAAAACCTGCACATGGATGTTTATAGCAGTGTTATTCACAATTGCATAAAACTTGGAAGCAACCAAGATGTCCTTCGGGAGATTAATTAATAAATAAACAATGGTACTTTCAGATGATGGGAACTCATTAATTAAAATAAATGAGCTCTTGCTGGGCACAGTGGCACAAACCTGTGGTCCCAGATACTCAGGAGACTGAAGTGGAAGGATTGCTTGAGCCCAGGAGTTCCAGGCCAGACTGGGGGACAGAGAAAGACCATGTCTATAAATAAATTAATTTAAATTACACTATATTTTTTCTTCTCATTTCTTTTGACACAGAATCTCGCTCTTGTCACCCAGGCTGGAGTACAGTGGTGCCATCTTAGCTCATTGCAGCCTCTGCCTCCCAGGTCCACCCTAAGCAACATAGCAAGGCCCCATCTCTAAAAAATAAATAAATAAATAAAAATTAGCTAGGTGTGATGGTGTGCATCTGTAGTCACAGCTACCCGGGAGGCTGAAGCAGAAGGATGGCTTGAGCCTGGGAGGTGAGTTGGCAGTGAGATGTGATTGCATCACTGCTCTCCAGCCTCAGGGATAGAGCCAGACCTTGCCAAAAAAAAAAAAAAAAAAAAAAAAGCCCATGGAAAAGCGAATACTGTTTTCCTATGCTTGAGTGAAAGAATCCAGTCTCACAAGGCTACCCAGTATGTGACTGATTCCATTTATATGACAGTCCCAGAAAGGCTAAACTGTGGTGACAGAGAGCAGCTCAGTGGTTGCCAAGGAGAAGGAATGAAGGATGTGACTCCTATGGGGCAGCATAAGGGAATTTTAGGGGGTGATGAAGCTGTTCTTTTTCTTTCTTTCTTTCTTTTTTTATTTGAGATAGAATCTCTCTCTGTCGCCCAGGCTGGAGTGCAGTGGATCTCGGCTCACTGCAACCTCCACCCCCCGGGTTCAAGCAATCCTCCTGCCTCAGCCCTCCAAGGAGCTGGAACCACAGGTGTGAACCACCATGCCCGGCTAATTTTTGTATTTCTTTTTTTATTTTTAATTTTTGAGACGGAGTCTCGCTCTGTCGCCCAGGCTGGAGTGCAGTGGCGCGATCTGGGCTCACTGCAACCTCCACCTTCTGGTTTCAAGTGATTCTCCTGCCTCAGCCTCCCGTGTAGCTGGGACTGCAGGCGCCCACCACCGCGCCTGGCTAATTTTTTGTATTTCTGGTAGAGATGGGGTTTCACCGTGTTAGCCAGGTGGTCTCGATCTCCTGACCTCGTGATCCGCCCGACTCGGCCTCCCAAAGTGCTGGGATTACAGACGTGAGTCACTGCATCCGGCCTAATTTTTGTATTTTTAATAGAGACGGGGTTTCACCACGTTGGCCAGGCTGGTCTCAAACTCCTGACCTCAGGTGATCCACCTGCATCAGCCTCTCAAAGTTCTGGGATTACAGGCATGAGCCACCCCATCCAGCCTTTTTCTTTCTTTCTTTCTTTCTTTCTTTCTTTCTTTCTTTCTTTCTTTCTTCCTTTCTTCCTTTCTTCCTTTCTTCCTTTCTCCTTTCTTCCTTTCTTCTTTCTTCCTTTCTTCCTTTCTTCCTTCCTTCCTTCCTTCCCTCCCTCCCTCTCTCTTCTTTCTTTCTTTCTTTCTTTTTCTTTCTTTCTTCTTTCTTTTTCTTTCTTTCTACAGAGTCTTGCTCTGTCACCCAGGTTGGAGTGCAGTAGTGTGATCTCAGCTCGCTGCAACCTCTGCCTCCCAGGTTCCTGTGATTCTCATGCCTCAGCCTCCCAAGTAGCTGGTATTACAGGCATGCGCCACCACACCTAGGTAATTTTTGTATTTTTGGTAGAGATGGGGTTTCACCACATTGGCCGGGCTGCTCTTGAACTCCTGACCTTACATGATCCACCAGACTTGGCTTCTCAAAGTGCTGGCATTACAGCCGTGAGCCACAGCACCCAGCCAGATTTTTAAATGTTTTGTAGAGATAGGGTCTTGCTACATTGCCCAGGCTGGACTCCAACTCCTGGGTTCAAGCAATCCTGCCTTGGCCTCCCAAAATGCTGGGATTACAGGTACGAGCTGCTGCATCCAGCCAAAAAAAAAATGATTTAATGCAAAACAAGAAAATCCTAAAAAAAAAAAAAAAAAAAAGAAAATCCTGGTGCCTGACCCCTGGCTGTCCTCAGCTGGCCCATAAGACCCTGACGACTTTTGTGCTCTGAATCAAGGGTTGGCATGTCTAGACCCGCTGCAAGCTATAGATACTCAGAACCATGCACGAGGTCGCAAATCCTACATATGATTTCCAGAATCTACATCCCACCTGCACTCTTTCTTGTAGAGCACACCTTGTTCATGGGGCCGTAGGACAAATGGTGGCTACCTTCCAGCCCTGGGCAGTGGCTCAGCCTGTAATCCCAGCCCTTTGGAAGGATGAGGCAAGAGGATCACCTGAGGTCAGGAGTTCGAGACCAGCCTGGCCAACATGGTGAAACCACCCCCCCACACACTAAAAATTCAAAAATTAGCTAGGTGTGGTGACACCTGCCTGTAATTCCAGCTACTCAGGAGGCTGAGGCAAAAGAATCGTTTGAACCTGGGAGGCGGAGGTTGCAGTGAGCTGAGCTCACACCACAGCACTCGAGCCTTGGCTACAAAGTGAAACTCTGGCAAAAAAAAAAAAGAAAGAAAAAAATAGAAAAGAAAATCTACCTTCCACCAGCCACAGTGGCTCATGCCTGTAATCCCAACACTTTGGGAGGTTCGCGACTGTAATCTCAACACTTTGGGAGCCCAGAAGTTCAAGACCAGCCTGCAGCCTGGGCAACATAGCAGGAACCTGTCTCTAAAAAGGAAGAAAAGAAAAATTAACCAGGCATGGTGGTACACATCTATAGTCCCAGCTACTCAGAAGGCTGAGGTGGGAGGCTGACTTGAACCTGGGAAGTTGAGGCTGCACTGAGCTATGATCATGCCACTACACTCCAGCCTGGGCAACAGAGTTGGACCCTGTCTCAAAAGAAAAATAAAAAGTCTATCTTTTATGTGGTCTTTCTGGCTACCTCAGTCATACTGATCTCTTGGCTATACTGATCATTCAGTCACATCCCACTCTGACCCCTGGACTTCCCTGGCCACTGACCCATAGTGACCTGCTCTCTTTGGCCACTGCAGGGAGACACATTTGAAACCTACAAGTACCCAGGAAAAAAAAAAAAGAAAGGCCATTAGTTCCTTAATCTGTATCTGTTTATAAGCAGAATTGTATCCATAAGCAGCCTAGACTGCTATTATGTTTCAAATTTATATAAACGGTATCACACTAACCTAACATTGTACAACTTTAATTTCTTTTGAAACAGCACCACCTTGGGACAGGTGCAGTGGCTCATGCCTGTAATCCCAGCACTTTGGGAGGCCAAGGCGGACGGATCATGAGGTCAGGAGATCGAGACCATCCTGGCTAACACAGTGAAACCCCATCTCTACTAAAAATATTTTAAAAATTAGCCGGGCGTGGTGGCGGGCGCCTGTAGTCCCAGCTACTTGGGAGACTGAGGCAGGAGAATGGTGTGAATTGGGAAGCAGAGCTTGCAGTGAGCCGAGATGGCACCACTGCACTCCAGCCTGGGTGACAGAGTGAGACTCTATCTCAAAAAAAAAAAAGAAACAGCACCATGTTAAGATACATTTATGTTGACATGGAGTAGAGCTGGAGAGAGTAAGAGTGAGAGCAAGGGCAAGAGAGAGAAAGTTAGAGAGACAGAGACAGAGACAGAGAGAGTTACTTATTCCTTCTCACTCCTGTATAATATTCCATTACCTTACCATTACATTTCATTCTCCTTTCATTTCTCTACTCCCTCATTGATGGACATTCTGATAGTTTCTTTTTTTTTTTTTTTCTTTTTTCTTTTCTTTTCTTTTTTTTTTTTTTTTATGAGGAGGAGGAGGAGGAGGAGTTTTGCTCTTGCTGCCCAGGCTGGAGTGCAATGGTACAATCTTGGCTCACTGCAACCTCCACCTCCTGGGTTCAAGCGATTCTCTTGCCTCAGCCTCCCAAGTAGCTGGTATTACATGCATGCGCCACCACGCCCGGCTAATTTTGTATTTTTAGTAGAGATGGGGTTTCTCCATGTTGGTCAGGCTGGTCTCAAACTCCCGGCTTCAGGTGATCTGCCCGTCTCGGCCTCCCAAAGTTCTGGGGATTACAGGTGTGAGCCACTGTGCCCAGCCTCTTTATTTTATTTTATTTTTCGTTAGAGATGGGGTTTTATTCTGTCACCTAGGCTGGAGTGCAGTGGTGTAAACATGGCTGACTGCAGCCTCGACTTCCTGGGCTCAGGTGATCTTCCCACCTCAGGCCCTTGAGTAACTGGAACCACAGGTATGCACTATCACGGCCAGCTAATTTTTAGTTTTTTCAGAGATGGGGTCTTGCTATGTTGTCCAGGCTGGTATTGAACCCCTGGACTCAAGCAATCCTCCTGCCTCAGCCTCCCAAAGTGCTGGGATGACAGGAGTGAACCACCGAGCCCAGTCTAGTAGTTAAGTTTTGAGGGAGTCAAAAGTTATGTGGGGGGCTGGGCACGGTGGCTCATGTCTGTCATCCCAGCACTTTGGGAGGCTGAGGCAGGCAGATCACTTGAGGCCAGGAGTTAGAAAACAGCCTGGCCAACATGACTGTCTCTACTAAAAATACAAAAATTAGCCAGGTGTGGTGGCACGCATCTATGGTCCAGCTATTCTGGAGGCTGAGGCATGAGAATCCCTTGAACTCAGGAGGCAGAGATTGCAGTGAGCCAGGATTGTGCCATTGCACTATAGCCTGGATGACAGAGTGAGACTCTGTCTCAAAAAAAAAAAAAAAAAGAAGAAGGAAAAAAAAACAAAAAAGTCATATGTGGGTCCAGGTGGGGTAACTCATGACTGTCATCCCAGCACTTTGGGAGGCCAAGGTGGGAGGATCACTTGAGTCCAGGAGGTCAAGACCAGCCTGGAAAACATACCAAGACCCCTGTCTCTACAAAAAAATTAGCTGGACATGGTGGCAGGTGCCTGTAGTCCCATCAACTCGAGAGACTCAGGCAAGAAGATCACTTGAGTCCAGGAGGCCAAGGCTGCAGTGAGATATGACTGCACCACTGCACTCCAGCAGCCTGGGTGACAGAGCGAGGAGAGAGAGAGGAGAGAGACAGAGAGAAGGAAGGAAGGAAGGAAGGAAGGAAGGAAGGAAGGAAGGAAGGAAAGGAAGGAAAGGAAGGAAAGGAAGGAAAGGAAGGAAAGGAAGGAAAGGAAGGAAGGAAGGAAGGAAGGTGAAAAGGAGGCCGGGCACGGTGGCTCATGCCTGTAATCCCAGCACTTTGGGAGGCCAAGGCAGGTAGATCCCCTGAGGTCAGGAGTTCGCGACCAGCCTGGCCAAACATGGTGAAACCCTGTCTCTACTAAAAATACAAAAACTAGCTGCTCATGGTGGCAGGTGCCTGTAATCCCAGCTACTTGGGAGGCTGAGGCAGGAGCATCAATTGAACCCAGGAGCCAGAGGTTGCAGTGAGCCGAGATTGTGCCACTGCACGCCAGCCTGGGCAACGAGCGAAACTCTCAGAAAACAAAAAGAAACAAGAGAAGGAAGGAAGGAAGGAAGGAAAGAAGGAAGGAAGGAAAACAAACAGGAAGGAAGGAAGAGGAGAGAGAAAGAAGGGAGGGTAGGGAGGGAAGGAAGGAAAGAAAGAAAATGAAAAGCAAAAAAAACTCCAAAGGACAAATGAGCCTTTCACAAAAGATGATCTCCAAATGGCTGATAAATGAAAGAGGGCTGACCTCATGAGTCATCAGAGAAAGGCGTATGAAACCGAAAATGCTGGCCAGGCGTGGTGGCTCACGCCTGTAATCCCAGCACTTTGGGAGGCCGAGGCGGGTGGATCACGAGGTCAGGAGTTTAAGACCAGCCTGGCCAAGATAGTGAAACCCTGTCTCTACTAAAAATACAAAAATTAGCTGGGCATGGTGATGGGCGCTTGTGATCCCAGCTACTGGGGAGGCTGAGGCAGAGAGTTGCTTGAACCCAGGAGGCAGAGGTGGCAGTGAGCCAAGATCGTACCACTGCACTCCAGCCTGGGCAACAGAGTGAGACTCCATCTCAAAAAAAAAAAAAAAAAAAAGGAAACCCAAAATGCCGTAGCACTCTTCGTCTATATGAATAGCTCATGTGAGAAGTTAATACCGAGTTATACTCCCACGCTCCTGGAGAGAGTGTGAAACGGTACAACCGCTTTGGAAAACTGTGGCAATATCCAGGAAGCTGAACAAACACCCACGCAATATGAATCAGCATTTCTACTCCTAGGTATAAACTTAAAGAATATACATTGTTGGCCGGGCGCGTTGGCTCAAGCCTGTAATCCCAGCACTTTGGGAGGCCGAGACGGGCGGATCACGAGGTCAGGAGATCGAGACCATCCTGGCTAACACGGTGAAACCCCGTCTCTACTAAAAAATACAAAAAACTAGCCAGGCGAGGTGGCGGGCGCCTGTAGTCCCAGCTACTCAGAGGCTGAGGCAGGAGAATGGCGTGAACCCGGGAGACGGAGCTTGCAGTGAGCTGAGAACCGGCCACTGCACTCCAGCCCGGGCGACAGAGCGAGACTCCGTCTCAAAAAAAAAAAAGAATATACATTGTCGCATTCATCCAGAAACTGGCCAGAATGTTCGCAGCATCTCTGCTTACCACAGTCAGAAATTGGAAACCACCCAGATGCCTAAAAAAGTTTAGGTAAATAAACCGGTAAGTCACAAAAGGGAAGACAAGGGTTCTCCACCGGGTGGTGATCTTATCGCTTCTCAGGGGACATTTGGCAACGTCTAACGATGTTTTGAGTTGTCAGAACCCGAGGGCGGAGTGTTACTGTCATGCTGTGAGTGGAGGCTTGGGATGCCGCTAAATACCTACAATGTGTAGGAACAAAGATTATTCAGCTCCAAATGTCAACAGCAGTTGAGAAACCTTGCTACACCAAATGGCAACGGGCTGGTCGCCGTGGCTCACGCCTGTAATCCCAGCACTTTGGGAGGCCAAGGTGGGAGGATCACTTGAGGTCAGGAGATCGAGACCGGCCTGGCCAACATGGTGAAATCCTGTTTCTACAAAAAACACAAAAATTAGCCGGGCATGGTGGCACGGTCCTGTGGTCCCCACTATTTGGGAGGCTGATGTAGGAGAATCACTTGAACGTGGGAGGTGGAGGTTGCAGTGAGCTGAGATGGTACTCCACCTTGGGTGACAGAGCGAGACTGTCTGAAAACAAACAAACAAAAAATTGGCAAGGAACAGTAAGTGTAACCTACAAAAATGTGGATGCACCACACAAACCTGGTGTTACACGAAAGAAGCCAGACATAAAGGAAACATCCTGCTTGTTTTCATTTATATAATGTTCAAATAGCAGACAAAGTGATTCTAGACTGTTTAAAATCAAGATAAGGGCTGGGCATGGTGGCTCGCACCTATAATCCCAGCATTTTAGGAGGCTAAGGCATGAGGATTGCTTGAGGCCAGGAGTTCCAACCCAGCCTGGGCAACACAGTGAAACCCATCCGTACAAAAAAATGCAAAAATTTGCTGGGCATGATGGCATTTGTGCCTGTAGCCCCAGCTACTTAGGGGGCTGAGGTGGGAGGATCGCTTGAGCCTGGGAGATTGAGGCTGAAGTGAGCCATGATTGCACCGCTGCACTCCAGCCTAAGTGACAAGTAAGACCCTATCTTTAAAAAAAAAAAAAAAAAATGGGGTTACCCTTTGTGGAGAGTAGCAGGGCAGGGTACAATGGGGGACTTCTAGGAGCTGGTGATATTTTTTTTTTTTTTGAGACGGAGTCTTGCTCTGTTGCCCAGGCTGGAATGAAGTGGCTTGATCTCCGCTCACTGCGACCTCTGCCTCCCAGGTTCAAGTGATTCTCCTGCCTCAGCCTCCCGAGTCACTGAGACTACAGGCACCAGCCACCACGCCTGGCTAATTTTTTTGTGTTTTTAGTAGAGATGGGGTTTCACCATGTTGACCAGGATGATCTCGACCTCTTGACCTTGTGATCCATCTGCCTTGGCCTCCCAATGTGCTGGGATTACAGGTGTGAGCCACCGCGCCCAGCTGATGTTCTGTTCTTGATCGAATCTAGGTCCTGGCTATACACATACATTCACATAATAAAAACTCCTTAAGGCATATATTTATGATTTGTTGTTGTTGTTTGTTTTTGGTTTTGTTTTGTTTTGTTATGTTTTGAGATGGAGTCTTGCTCTGTCGCCCAGGCTGGAGTGCAGGGTTGTGATCTCGGCTCACTGCAGCCTCTACCTCCTGGGTTCCAGCGATTCTCCTGTCTCAGCCTCCCAAGTAGCTGGGATTACAGGCTAATTTTTGTTATTTTTAGTAAAGGCAGGGTTTCACCACGTTGATCAGGCTGGTCTCGAACTCCCAACCTCAGGTGATCTGCCTGCCTCGGCCTCCCAAAGTGCTAGGATTACAAGCGTAAGCCACCGCACCTGGCCACATTTATGAATTTATGCATTGTTTTCTTTACTAAAAGTGTGCTATACTTTTCTTTCTTTCTTCTTTTTTTTTTTTTTTTTTTTTTTTAGACAGGGTATCACTCTATCACTCAGGCTGGAATGCAGTGGCACAATCTCCACTGACCGCAAATCCCAGGCACAAGTGATCCTCCCCCTTCAGCCCCCACTGGAGTAGCTGGGATTACAGGTGTGCACCACCATGCCTGGCTAATTTTTGTATTATGATAGAGATGGGGTTTTGCCGTGTTACCCAGGCTGATCTCAAACTCCTGGACTTAAGCAATCTGCCCACCTCGGCCTCCCAAAGTGCTGGGATTACAGGCATGAACCACCATGCCATATGTGTCCTTTACTTACACAAAAGTTCTAAAAATTAAAAAATATATATATATCCTATCTCCCTTCCACCCCTCTGTCCTGTTTAGACCTTACCCACTCTGCACTGGGTGACTTTACTTCTCCTACCTGCCCCCTCTCCTGCAGCCCCTCCGATAGAAAACAACCAGGGATGGCCAGGCGTGGTGGCTCTTGCCTATAATCTCAGCACTTTGGGAGGCCCGGGTGGGAGGATAACTTAAAAATTAGATGAGGTGGCATGCACCTGTAATCCCAGCTACTCGGGAGGCTGAGGCAGGAGGATCACTAAAGCCCAGGAGCTGGAGGCTGCAGTGAGCTACAGTGGTAACACTGCACTCCAGACTGGACAAAGACAAAGACACCCTGTCTCAAGAAAAAGAAAGAAAGAGAGAGAGAGAGAAGAAGGAGAAGGAGGAGGAGGAGGAGGAGGAGGAAGGGAGGGAGGGAAGGAAGAAGGAAGGAAGGAAGGAAGGAAGGAAGGAAGGAAGGAAGGAAGGAAGGACGGACGGACGGACGGACGGACACATGCAGTGGTTCATCCCAGCAATCCCAACCACGCCAAGGTGGGAGGATCACCTGAGGTCAGGAGTTTGAGACCAGCCTGGCCAACATGGTGAAACCCCCTCTCTACTAACAACAAAAAAAATTAGCCTGGCATGGTTGTGCATGCCTTCAGTCCCAGCTACTGGGGAGGCTGAGGCAGGAGAATTGCTTGAACCCAGGAGGTGGAGTTTGCCCTGAGCCACGATCGTGCCACAGCACTCCAGCCTGGGCAACAGGGCAAGACTCAGTCTCAAATAAAATTAAAAAAAAAAAGAGAAAAGAAAAGAAAGCAACCAGGGGAATTCCTGGGGCACACAACTAAGACTATGTTCCTTCCTGCTCTAAACTCTCCCATGGCTCCCTATTACCCCCAAGATTAGATCAAAGTCTTTATTGAGATTCCCAAGGACTTTCTTGACTTTGCCTCTGGTTCTCTTGCAGCCCGATCTCTCCCTGCTCTCTCTGCTCGCACCATTAACCTTGGGCCCAGAACATGCAGCTTCCAACTTCTGGGCCTTTGCACCTGCAGTCAGCTTTGCATAATTGCCCTTACTGCCCCTGGCACATTCTTGTTCTTTGAGGTTCAGCTTGAATGTCCCTGCTCTGGGAAGTATTCCTCTCCTTCAGACCCTCCCTCCCACACCTACCCAGATCTAGGGGCCCAGGAGGCTTTGGGCTGGGAAGATTAAGAAGATGATGATGAATAAGTTGGTTCTAGCAGTTCGTTCTTTCTTTCTTTCTTTCTTTCTTTCTTTCTTTCTTTCTTTCTTTCTTTCTTTCTTTCTTCCTTCCTTCCTTCCTTCTTTCCTTCCTTCCTTCTCTCTCTCTTTCCTTTCTTTCTTTCTTCCTTTCTTCCTTTCTTCCTTCTTTCCTTCTTTCCTTCTTTCCTTCTCTCTTTTTCTTTTCCTTTCTTTCTTTCTTTCTTTCTTTTTTCTTTCTTTCTTTCTTTTTTCTTTCTTTTCTTTCAAGGATTTAACCCCCTTGTACACAATTCACTCTTTTTAAAGAAAAAAACTGAGGCTGGGCATGGTGGCTCAAGCCTGTAATCCCAGCACTTTGGTAGGCCAAGGTGAGTGAATCACAAGGTGAGGAGTTCGAGACCAGCTTGGCCAACATAGTGAAACCTCGTCTCTACTAAAAACACAAAAATTAGCTGGGCGTGGTGGCGTGCACCTGTAGTCCCAGCTACTCCAGAGGCTGAGGCAGGAGAATCGCTTGAACCCTGGAGGTGGAGGTTGCAGCGAGCCCAGATCGCGCCACTGCACACCAGCCTGGGCAACAGTGCGAGACCCAGTCTCAAAAAAAAAAAAAAAAAAAAAAAACCCCGGGCGCAGTGGCTCACGCCTGTAATCTCAGCACTTTGGGAGGCTGAGGCGGGCAGATCACGAGGTCAGGAGATCTAGACCATCCTGGCTAACACGGTGAAACCCCATCTCTACTAAAAATACAAAAAATTAGCCGGGTGTGGTGGCGGGCGCCTGTAGTCCCAGCTACTCGGGAGGCTGAGGCAGGAGAATGGTGTGAACCCGGGACGCAGAGCTTGCAGTGAGCCGAGATCTTGCCACTGCACTCCAGCCTGGGCAACAGAGCAAGACTCCGTCTCAAAAAAAAAAAAAAAAGATAAGAGGCCGGGCGTGGTGGCTCATGCCTGTAATCCCAATACTTTGGGAGGCCGAGGCAGGTGGATCACCTGAGGTCAGGAGTTTGAGACCAGCCTGGCCAATTGGCGAAACCCCATCTCTACTAAAAATACAAAAATCAGCCGGGCGTGGTGGCAAGCACCTGTAATCCCAGCTACTTGGGAGGCTGAGATGAGAGAATCACTTGAACCTGGAAGGTGGTGGTTGCAGTGAGCCGAGATCACGCTACTGCACTCCAGCCTGGGTGACAGAGTGAGACTCCATCCAAAAAAAAAAAAAAAAAAAGATAAGAAAAGAAAAGAATTGAATGTAAGGCTGTGTAAGGTTTGTTTTTAAACTACATAGTGTCTTTTCTTTTTTTTGTATAGTTAACATATTACTGAATGTGTCTTTAGATAGCCCTGTCCTGATAGTATTTTCTTTTTTTTTTTTTTTTTTTTTTTTTGAGACGGAGTATTGCTGTGTCAGTCTGGCTGGAGTGTAGTGGTGTGATCTCGGCTCACTGCAAACTCTACCTCCCAGGTTCAAGCAGTTCTCCTGCCTTAGCCTCCCAAGTTGCTGGGATTACAAGTGCATGCCACCACACCCAGCTAACTGTTTTGTAGTTTTAGTAGAGACGGGGTTTCACCATGTGGGCCAGGCTGGTTTCGAACTCCTGACCTCAAGTGATCCACTTGCCTTGGCCTCCCAAAGTGCTGGGATTACAGGCATGAGCCACAGCGCCCAGCCTCCTGGTGGCATTTTCAACAGCCACTAACCTTGCCTGGTATAATATGGGGGTTGTAAATTGCAATGGAAATTTAAAGCAGGTTCTTGGTGCACAGCACAAATTAGTTATATATGGGGATGGTAGGTTTTTGGGTTTCTTTCTTTTTTTTTTGAGACGGAGTCTCGCTCTGTCGCCCAGGCTGGAGTGCAGTGGTCGGATCTCGGCTCACTGCAAGCTCCACCTCCCAGGTTTACGCCATTCTCCTGCCTCAGCCTCCCGAGTAGCTGGGACTACAGGCACCCGCCAACACGCCCGGCTAGTTTTCTTGTATTTTTTAGTACAGACGGGGTTTCACCGTGTTAGCCAGGATGGTCTCGATCTCCTGACCTCGTGATCCGCCCGTCTTGGCCTCCCAAAGTGCTGGGATTACAGGCTTAAGCCACCGCACCCAGCCTCTTTTTTTTTTTAAGACTGAGTCTCGCTCTGTTGCCCAGGCTGGAGTGCAGTGGCGCAATCTCGGCTCACTGCAAGCTCTGCCTCCTGGGTTCAAGCAATTCTCCTGCCTCGGCCTCCTGAGTAGCTGGAATTACAGGCACCCGCCACCATGCCCAGCTAATTTTTGTATTTTTAGTAGAGATGGGGTTTTGTCATGTTGGCCAGGCTGGTCTCGAACTCCTGACCTCAGGTGATCCTCCTGCCTTGGCCTCCCAAAGTGCTGGGAATACAGGCATGAGCCACCGTGCCTGGCCTAGGTTTCTTTTTTTCTTTTTACTTTTCTTTTTTTTTTTTTTGTGGTCAGTGCACACATATCACACATACACTGCGGTTTTACAAAATAAGAGACAAAGATTTGAGTCAAATGCAAAAGTTTAGATGCTCACCCCATGGTCCTTTCCTCCAGGGAAGTCCCCAATCCCTGAGCCACCCCAGGCTACTCCTGGGCTGGCAAGAACTGAGAAACCCCAGGCCTCTTGCTCCTCCAGAGTTGCAGGGGGACAAGGCAGGAACCCCAAAGGTCCCGAGACCCTGAGCTTGGAGACTGCCCCTCTTTTCCTGCAGCCTCTTCCTGTGTCCCCAGCCCTGCACCCCCATCCCTTCCCCCAACTCTGCTGGCCCAGCCCTGGCCTCCCTCCCGCCACTCACTTCCGGAGGATGCCCCAGCCTGTTGCAGACATGGGGGAAGTCCAACCTGGCTGGGGATGTCACAAGGGGGCAGGGTTACAGCTATTTCTTTTATTATTTATTTATTTTTATTTTTTCTGAGATGGAGTCTCGCTCAGTTGCCCAGGCTGGAGTGCAGTGGCACAATCTCAGCTCACTGCAACCTCCGCCTCCCGGGTTCAAGCAATTCTCCTGCCTCAACCTCCCAAGTAGCTGGGATTACAGGCGCATGCCGCCATGCCCACCTAATTTTTTGTATTTTAGTAGAGACGGGGTTTCACCATGCTGCCCAGGCTGGTATCAAACTTCTGAACTCAGGCAATCTGCCCACCTCGGCCTCCCAAAGTACTAAGATTACAGGCGTGAGCCACCGTGCCTGGCCAGCACTGTCTTATTTCTAGTTCATACTCTAAATGTTCATACTTGACTCACCCCGGTCTATCTCTAGCCACAGGCCTCCACCACCCAGCCCACCAGCCCACATCTTCACTGACACAGATACCAGGCAGGCTTCCTTCAAGGCAACTGTTTTTGCCCATTCTCAACTAGAGCCCACAGCCTCGCACAGACACACAGGCTTGGAGGGCCACTAACTCACTGCCAGACCTTGGGCAAGTCGCTCCACCTCCCTGATCCTGCCCTTCTGTATCTGAAAAGTGTAGTATTAAAGGAAAATGCATCTGTCTGCACGAAAGCAGAAACACAGCTCCTAGGTTCTGGTTCCAGCGGCTCGCAGGTTGTGTGACTTTGGGCCAGTGTCCTAACCTCTCTGGGCTTCTGTTTCCTCACCTGTCGAAGAGGAATTCACAGGACCCACTTCACAAGGCTGTCGCAGGATCAGATGAGTTCATTTAAAAGTGTCTGCAGCCTGAGCAACCTAGTGGCACCCCAACTCTAACAAAATTTAAAATGTGGCATGCACCTGTAGTCCCAGCTACTTGGGAGGCTGAAGATGGCTTGAGCCAGAGAGCTGGAGGCTGCAGTAAGCTATGATCATGCCACTGTACTCCAGCCTGGGTGACAGAGCAAGACCCTATCTTGTGTGTGTGTGTGTGTGTGTGTGTGTGTGTGTGTGTGTGACGGAGTCTCGCTCCGTCACCCAGGCTGGAGTGCAGTGGCATGAGAGATGAAATACACCCCAGCCAGGTGTCTGCCTTGCAGCTGGGACTAGCTTCTCCCCACACTTCCTCCTGTCTTTACCCAAGGGGCCTTCAACTATCGTGCACCTCCCATCTGAGCAGACACCGAGGACATCCCGTCTCCAGCCCAGACACACCCTCTGAGCTTCCTTTATGTGCGCCTCCCAAGTAGCTGGGACCGAAAGCACGTGCCACCAGGTCAGGTTTTTTATGTTGTTGTTGTTTTGTTTTGTTGTTTGTTTGTTTGTTGTAGTGATGGGGGTCTCTCTATGTGGCCCAGGCTGGTCTCAAACTCCTGCCCTTAAGCAGTCCTCCCACATCGGCTTCCCAAAGCATGGGAATTACAGGCGTGAGCCACTCTACCACTACACAGGACCAACTTTTGTTTCAGTAGAGCCCCTTCTCTCCTCCACAGCTCCTCTTTGCACCCACCCACCCCCTCAGCCGAGGGACACTTCCTCTTTGGGATCTTACTCATGCCTTGAACATCCTGTTCTCACCCACACCTCCCCATCAAATGCCCCCAACACTGACCTGGATTGACCAAGAAGCCTACTCATTAGCTTCAGCTCAGTGATCCCAGAAAAGAAACCCCTCTAATGAAACACGCACGAAAACCCCGGAACAGAGGCGAAAAGCGTTGATGGGAAAGAACTGTATCTTCTGGAAAGTACAAATTATGACAATGAATCCATTCGATGCTGTAGTTAACAAGATGCGGGCTATAATGGAAATTACAAGCTAACTCTCAAAACCAAAAAAGAAATTAATTCATTGAAAGTTTTTTGTTTTTTTTTTTTTTGAGGGGAAGGCATTTTTTCCCTCTGCAAATTGGTGTGCAATAGTTTACGTTGAACTTTCCAGTATGATTCTAGAGAGTCAATTTTGGGAAAAATGAACACATTAAAAAAAAATGCTTGTAGGGAAGTATGGTTTGAATTGCATCCTGCAGAGAGATTTGTTAAAGCCGGGCCCTTGTGAATTTAACCTTATTTAGAAACAGGGTCTTTGCAGTTGTGACCAAGTTAAGATGAGGTTATCCTGGATTAAAGTGCGATATGATCCAATGATTGCTGGCCTTCTAAGAAGGTCATGCATGGCCTGAAGTGGTGGCTCATACCTGCATCCCATCTACTCAGGAGGCTGAGGTGGGAGGATCATTTGAGCCCAGGAGGTCCTGGCTGCAGTGAGCTATGATCTCACCACTGCACGCCAGCCTGGGCCACAAAGCAAGACATTATCTCTGAAAAACAAAACAACAGAAAGAAAAGAAAAAAAAAAAGCCAGCCAGGCACAGTGGCTCATGCCTGTAATCCCAGTACTTTGGGAGGCCAAGGTGGGCAGATCACAAGATCAGGAGTTGGAGACCAGCCTGGCCAACATGGTGAAAAACACTGTCTCTACTAAAAATACAAAAAAAAAAAAATTAGCCGAGTATGGTGGCACATGCCTGTAATCCTAGCTACTTGGGAGGCTGAGGCAGGAGAATCCCTTGAACCCAGCAGGCGTAGCTTGCAGTGAGCCGAGATCGCACCATTGCACTCCAACCTGGGCGACAGAGCAAGACTCCGTCAAAAAAAAAAAAAAAAAAAAGGTCTTTCCTACACTCTTATTTTTAATTTTTATTTCTCTTGAGACAAGAGTCTCACTCTGTCACCCAGGCTAGAGTGCAGTGGTGCAATCACAGCTCACAGCTCACTCCAGCGTTGAACTCCTGGTCTCAAGTAATACTCCCACCTCAGCCTCCCAAAGTGCTGAGATTACAGGTATGAGCCATGGGGCTTAGCCAAGAAAGTTTTTTTTGGGGAGTAGGTCGGGGCTGATGTACAACTGAATGCACAGGAAAGGCCTTTCTAAGAATAAAATAAACATAAAAGTTACCAAAGGACTGGGCGTGGTGGCCCAGTCCTGTAATCCCAGCACTTTGGGAGACTGAGGCAGGTGGATCACCTGAGGTCAGGAGTTCGAAACCAGCCTGACCAACATGGTGAACTCTGTCTCTACTAAAAATGCAAAAATTAGCTGGGCATGGTGGTGCACACCTGTAATCCCAGCGGGAGGCTGAAGCAGGAGAATCTCTTGAATCTGGGAGGCACAGGCTGCAATGAGCCAAGATCACGCCACTGCACTCCAGCCTGGGTGACAGAGCGAGACTCCATCTCAAAAAAAAAAAAAAAAAAAAAAAAAATGGAGGAAGAAGATTGCAGCTCATAGAATAAGAAGTAATTTCTTAATACTAAAAAGAACTTCTATACATATTTTACCACAATAAAAGTAAAGAGGCTCCATAACCCAATGACAAAAAGGCTGTTGCCTGCAAAAAAACAAAATAAAGAAAACGTTTCCAGGGAAGACTAGAGGTCCACATTTTAAAATGTTTATTTTAAAGGCCAGGCATGGTGGCTCATGCCTGTAATCCCAGCACTCTGGGAGGCTGAGGCGAGTGGATCACCTGAGGTCAGGAGTTAGAGACTAGTCTGGCCAACATGGTGAAACCCCGTCTCTACTAAAAATACAAAAAATTAGCCAAGTGTGGTGGTGGGCGCCCATAATCCCAGCTACTTGGGAGGCTGAGGCGGGAGAATCGCTTGAACCTGGTAGATGGAAGTTGCAGTGAACCAATATCACGCCATTGCACTCCAGCCTGGGCGACAGAGCAAGACTCCTTCTCAAAAAAAAAAAAAAAAAAAGGCCGGGTGCGGTGGCTCAAGCCTGTAATCCCAGCACTTAGAGAGGCCAAGACGGGTGGATCACGAGGTCAGGAGATCGAGACCATCCTGGCTAACACGGTGAAACCCCGTCTCTACTAAAAAATACGGCCGGGCGCGGTGGCTCAAGCCTGTAATCCCAGCACTTTGGGAGGCCGAGACGGGCGGATCACGAGGTCAGGAGATCGAGACCATCCTGGCTAGCATGGTGAAACCCCGTCTCTACTAAAAATACAAGAAAAAAAAAAAAACTAGCCGGGCGAGGTGGCGGGCGCCTGTAGTCCCAGCTACTTGGGAGGCTGAGGCAGGAGAATGGCGTAAACCCGGGAGGTGGAGCTTGCAGTGAGCTGAGATCCGGCCACTGCACTCCAGTCCGGGCGACAAAGCGAGACTCCGCCTCAAAAAAAAAAAAAAAAAAAAAAATACAAAAAACTAGCCGGCAAGGTGGTGGTGCCTGTAGTCCCAGCTACTCAGGAGGCTGAGGCAGGAGCATGGCATGAACCCGGGAGGCGGGGCTTGCAGTGAGCTGAGATCCAGCCACTGCACTCCAGCCTGGGTGACACAGCAAGACTCCGTTTCAAAAAAAAAAAAAGTTTTATTTTAGAGACAGGGTCTTGCTCTGTTGCCCAGTCTAGAGGGCACTGGTGCAATCATAGCTCACTGCAGCTGCAAACTTCTGACTCAAGTGATCCTCCTCCCTGAGCCTCCTGAGTAGCTGAGACCACAAGTGGACAATATCCACTTAAAAATAAATATATAGAAAGATGGAATCTTGCCGGGTGTGGTGGCTCAAGCCTGTAATCCCAGCACTTTGGGAGGCCGAGACGGGCGGATCACGAGGTCAGGAGATCAAGACCATCCTGGCTAACACGGTGAAACCCCGTCTCTACTAAAAATACAAAAAACTAGCCGGGCGTGGTGGCGGGCGCCTGTAGTCCCAGCTACTCAGGAGGCTGAGGCAGGAGAATGGCGTAAACCCGGGAGGCGGAGCTTGCAGTGAGTCGAGATCCGGCCACTCTACTCCAGCCTGGGCAACAGAGCGAGACTCCGTCTCAAAAAAAAAAAAAAAGAAAGAATCTCACTATTTCCCAGGCTCATCTCAAACTCCTGACCTCAAGCCATCCTCTGGCCTTGACCTCCCAAAGTGCTGGGATTACAAGCATGAGCCACCCTGCCTGGCCCTGAGATCCAGTTTTTAAATACAGAGATGTTCAACCTCACTCGAAATAATAAAAATGCAGGCCGGGCACAGTGACTCACGCCTGTAATCCCAGCACTTTGGAAGGCGGAGGCAGGTGGATCACCTGAGGTCAGGAGTTCAGGACCATCCTGGCCAGCATGATGAAACCCCGTCTCTACTAAAAATACAAGAATTAGCCGGGCGTGGTAGCAGGCACCTGTAGTCCCAGCTACTTGGGAGGCTGAGGCAGGAGAATCGCTTGAACCTGGGAGGCAGAGGTTGCAGTGAGCCGAGATCACGCCATTGCACCCCAGCCTGGGGGACAAGAGCGAGACTTCGTCTCAAAGAAACAATAAATAAATAAATAAATAAATAAATAAATAAATAAATAAATAAAATTTAAAATGCAAATGCAAATGAGAACTACATACTTTTAAACCTCTGAGTTAGCAAAGATTAGAATGTTTGATAACATGTGGAGGCTGAGTCTTTTGTGGGGAAACCTTTGGCAATAGTTATCCAAGATACACCTGCTAACACCCTTTGACAAGTAATTCCACTTCTAGGAATTTACTGATGAGATCTGTTCATGCTGGGTTGACATATGACCTCTGCAGCAGGTTGTTCGTTTCATCGTTGCTTGGATCAAAAACAACCGCCTAGACTGGGCGTGGTGGCTCATGCCTGTAATCCCAGCACTTTGGGAGGCCAAGGCGGGCGGATCACCTGAGGTCAGGAGTTCGAGACCAGCCTGACCAACATGGGAAAACCCTGTCTCTACTAAAACCACAAAAATTAGCCAGGCATGGTGGCGGGCGCCTGTGATCCCACCTACTGGGGAGGCTGAGGCAGGAGAATGGCGTGAACCCGGGAGACAGAGATTGCAGTGAGCCGAGATGGTGCCACTGCACTCCAGCCTGGGCAACAGAGCAAGACTCGCTCTCAAAAAAAAAAAAAAAAAAAAACCTCCTGGGCTCAAGCGATCTTCCCACCCTGGCCTCCCAAAGTGCTGGGATTACAGGCTCGAGCCGTCCCAGCTGGCCTAAAATGGGAAGTTGAAGTGCACCGGCTTCACAGAGAAGGCCGGTTGTGTCCATCTCTTTACATCACTTTGCACAACCCCAGCAATGACCAGCTTGTCACTGCTCCAGGACAAGATTTGTCACTGCCCTTTCCTCACCCAGGGTTCTAGGGCTGTGATTCAGCTCAGCCACTGGGAACCTCAGGTGGGTGCAGGGCCTGGCTTGGCAGGAGCCATCGTCAATGAGAACCGGTTAGCCTGCTGGACTTATGCTGGGTTGCCAAGTGCCCTGGGGAGCTGGGCAGGGGCCAGGTGGCAGGTGAGGGAGATCAGGTGCCAAGTACCTACTCTGGGCAGATGAGGATATTTAGGCATGGAGCAGGGGGGACCCTTGGAGAAAGGTGAGCAGAAGAGGTGACCCTCACTGCCACCAACCAGGCTCTAGCCTTCCCTCATCCCCTGAGCTCTGATAATGTTACTTCTAAATCTCCCTGGAATCCCTCCCTCTCCTCCTGTCCATCACCCCCAAACCAGGCCCCAGGTCCTCCCATCCAGCTGCCCATGGTGGAGTGACACCTTTCCCAGCCTCCCACAATGTTCTTTCCTAATTTTAAGTCCAACTGTTGGCCAGGTGCGTTGGCTCATGCCCATAATCCCTTGCGGGATCACTTGAGGTCAGGAGTTCAAGACCAGCCTGGCCAACATGGTGAAACCTCATCTCCACTAAAAATATAAAAATTAGCCGGGTGTGGTGGTGGGTGCCTGTAATCCCAGCTACTTGGGAGGCCGAGGCAGGAGAATCACTTGAACCTGGGAGGCAGAGGTTGCAGTGAGCTGAGATTGAACCACTGCACTCCAGCCTGGATGATAGAGTGAGACTCCATCTCAAAATAAATAAGTCCATTGGTGCCTCTCCCTGGGGAGAACCCAGGAGGGCTTATTGTGGCTGGGCCAGCTCTGCTGTCCTCCCAGGAAACTCCCTCTCAGTATAGTTCCCCCACCCGCTCATTTCTCAGGGCTCAGATGTCACCTCTTCCAGGAAGCCCGCCCTGAACACCCACTCACTCTCAAGCTTGAGGTCCGGCCTGAGCTCCATGCTCAGGGATTAGGTGGAAGGTAGGGACAGGCAAGAAGCTGCCCAACTGCAGAAGGTGCAGCCTGAGTCCCTTCCTGCTTGGCTGACTCCAGGTGTTTTCCTCCAGCTTCCCAACATTTTACCTTCCAACTGAACTCTCTTCCCAGCCCTGGCCCGCCTGGGTCCTCTTTTGAGCTCCCCTGCTCCGCTTCTCCGGAGTCCTGGGGCTTCTCCCCTGGGGCTTGGACTCCACCATTCCACCATGTATCCTGTATTATATTATCATTATTATTTATAGATACGGGGGTCTCACTATGTTGCCCAGACTGGTCTTTCTTTTATTTTGAGACGGAGTCTCACTCTGTCTCCCAGGCTGGAGTGTAATGGCGTGATCTCGGCTCACTGCAACCTCTGCCTCCTGGGTTCAAGCCATTCTCCTGCCTCAGCCTCCTGAGTAGCTGGGATTACAGGCGCCACCACCATGCCCGGCTAATTTTTTGTATTTTTAGTGGAGACGGGGTTTCACCATGTTGGCCAGGCTGGTCTCAAACTCCTGACCTCGTGATCTGCCCGCCTCAGCCTCCCAAAGTGCTGGGGTTACAGGCGTGAGCCAGCACGCCCGGCCTCCTTTATTTATTTATTTATTTAATTGAGACAGGATCTCACTCTGATGCCCAGGCTGGAGTTCAGTGGCATGATCATAGCTCACTTCAGCCTTGACTTCTGGGCTCAAGTGATCCTCCCACTTCAGCCTCCTGAGTAGCTGGGACTACTGGAGCACACCACCACACTTGGCTAATTTTTGTAGTTTTGGTAGAGATGGGGCTCTTGCCATGTTACCGAGGCTCGTCTCAAACTCCTGAGCTCAAGCAATCCACTCACCTCAGCCTCCCAAAGTGCTGGGATTACAGGTGTGAGCCACCAAGCCCGGTCATATATTATTAATACAAACAAATGTCATGCTCTGAGCACCCTGGAGGGTGCAACCCATGATATTCAATAGCTCCCTAATCACAACAACTGAGAAAAGTTGCCTTATTATCTTTCTTTTCCAGGCATGCAAACAAGCTCTTGGAGAGAAGGAGAGGAGAAAATAAACAGGTGAATATGGTGGGGTGGGATAGAGTAGGCAATGGAGGAAGAAGGGGACTGAGGCTGAGGGAGAATGATGTTATGCTTTTGAAAAGGGAAAGAGGCTGGGACATGGCAGCTCTCGCTTGTAATCCCAGCACCTTGGAAAGCAGAGGCAGGAGGATCACTTGAGCCTAAGAGTTCCAGACCACACTGAGCAACGTAGACCCCACCTCTACCAAATAATTTTTTTTTTTAATTGAAACAGTCTCCCTGTTACCCAGGTTGGAGTGCAGCAGTGTAATTTTGACTCACTGCAACCTCTGCCTCCTGGGTTCAAGCGATTCTCCTGCCTCAGACTCTCAAGTAGCTGGGACTACAGGTGTGCACCACCATGCCCAGCTAATTTTTTGTATTTTTAGTAGAGACGGGGTTTCACTGTGTCTCCTGGGTTCACGCAATTCTACTTCCAGCTAATTTTTGTGTTTTTAGTAGAGACAGGATTTCGCCATGTTGGCCAGGCTGGTCTCGAACTCCTGACCTCAGGTGATGCACCTGCCTCAACCTCCCAAAGTGCTAGGATTACAGATGTGAGCCACCGCGCCCAGCCTCTAACAGATTTAAAAAAAAAAAAAAAGAAAAAAAAAGAAAAGAGAAGGCCAGGCGTGCTGGCTGACGCCTGTAATCCCAGGCAAGGGATTTGGGATTTGGGAGGCAAGGCCGGCAGATCACGAAGTCAGGAGTTTGAGACCAGTCTGGCCAACATAGTGAAACCCCTCTACTAAAAAAAAAAAAAAAAAAATAAAATACAAAAAATTAGCCCTGTATGTGGTATGCGCCTGTAATCCCAGCTACTAGGGACGTTGAGGCAGGAGAATCAAGTGAACCTGGGAGGCGGAGGTTGCAGTGAGCTGAGATCGCGCCATTGCACTCCAGCCTGGGGCCACAATGCGAGACTTCGTCCCCCCGCCAAAAAAAAAAGAAAGAAAGAAAAGAAAAGAGAAACAGTGTAGCAGAGGGAAAGCTAAGTGCAAAGGCCAGGAGTCTGAACTTGGAGGGACAGGTTCTTCCACACTTGCAACAGAGGTCTCTTGCCTCCCTGACCGCCCCCGCCGCGCCCGCTCCCCGCGCCCCTTTTCTGTGAGGAAATAAAATCTCAGCTTGCCTAGGGCCCTATGGCCAGGGAGGCCTCAACTTCACCCCGATGGGTCTTGGGTCTGCTGAGCTGAGTCAGAGAAAGATTTATTATCCCCATTTTACAGAGGCTTATTGTCTCTGTAAGGTGAAGCCACTTGCCTAGAGGACACGAGGTGGGCCAGCGACTCTGAAATCCCCTGGGACTGTCCTCTATTCAGGGATCGCCCAGGCTCCCTGCGCTGCTGAGATCCGGTCATTTTCGGTTCTATCAGGCAAGCGGGGGACCCAGCCCCCACTGCTGCTGCCCTCAGCCAAAACCAGGGCTGTGCCACCACCCACCCGGCCTATCTCCCATCTTATCTCCCCAGCTCTGCCGCCTGACCCCTGCACCCCACCAAACCGCAGCCTTTGCCCAGATGCCCTCACTTTCTCGGTTGGCCCCCGCGCGCGCCTCGGGCGAACCCCTGGACTGGGCCCTCCAACAGGGCCCCAGAGTCGGGGTACCCAGAGTGGCCGATGAGGCCTGGAGAAGTCTGGGCCTCCCCTGTGCACCACCCAACTGCGCGCCCCAGAGGCTCAGAGCGCCCCAGGAGTGTGGGGGTATGGACCGATGAGCGGAGCCAGAGCATCTCCGGCAGAAGAGAGGACCCGGGAGGGGACCGGGGAGACAGCGAACAAGGGTGAAGCCGGGGCGGACGGAGCGCGCAGCGGACAATGCTGGGTTCAAAGGCGAGAGATAAGGCGCAGGCTTGAGACGCGAGGCTGGACCCGGGCCAGGCGCGCCGCGGGGCAGAGATGGGCGGAGCGGGAACGGGGGCGGTGGCGGGGGCGGGAATGGGGGGCGGGGTCAGGGGCTAGGGAGAGGCCTAGTTGCGCCGAGGGGGACAAGCGCCTGGGGGACCCCGCGCCAGCTCCAGGCCCTGCCCCTCCAAGTTCCCCGCCCCGCGCCAGACCCCGCCTCTCCAGGGCCCCAGCCCAGCGCCAGGCCCCACCGTTCTGGGGCGCGAGCCCCGCCCAGGCCCCGCCCCCGCGGCCCCGCCCCGGCCTCCCCCCACTCAAGCCTTTTTTCCCCTGCTGGGGGCCGAGGCCCGGCCGGGAGCAGAGTCCGGTTGCCTGGAGCGGGCTTCGCGTGCCTGCAGTTGCCCCGGGTACCCCGCCAGGCGCGCCGTCCCCAGCCCCGCCGCAGGCTCTGGGTGCGTTCTGCCGCCTGCGCCCCCAGGTAAGCGAGCGCCCCGCGCTGCGAACACCGCCCCGGACGCCACCTTCACGGCTGGCTCCGGCCCCGCCTCCGCAGCCATGGCGGTCACAGGCGGCCCCCACTCGCAACTGGGCTCCAGCCCCCATCACCCCGCCGGGGACTGTCCCTCTCGGGGTTCCCCATCTGGGCCGTCTCCCCGAGCGGTCCGCGCTCCCCCACGAGGGCCAGGGCGCCGCGGGTGTCCGAGGACGCGGCTGCGAAACGGGCAGGAGCGAGTAGGGGCGATCCTGGCCTCGTGACGCGGGGGAATTCGGATGTGTGAGCCGGGGGAGCGCCCCGTGCCCCCGACGTGCCAGGGCTGGGGACGCAGCTGGGACCCTGGCCTTGGAACCCGCAGCCCGGCCGCGTAGACGGCTTCTGAGAACCGCTTAAACGCGTCATTCCAATCCCGAGCTAACGCATCAGGCGGCCGGGGTGAGGTGGAGGTGCCCAGGTGGGGATAATATCATTTGGCCTGGTTGGATCAGCCAGCGAGGGCTTTTTAGGCCCAGGAAACAGCAAGATTGTGGGGCAGGGCCCAGCCGGGAGTGTATGCCGAGCAGAAAAGAGGCCAGCGTGGCTGAAACGCGGAGAAGGGAGGGTCGGAGGTGGAGAGAGGTTTGCCGGGGTCTGGGAAGCGGCGAGGAGAGTGTGGAACCCGTTCTCAGGGCGGTGGGGACCAGGGAGGCTTGGAACAGCAGGTGCATGGCGTGATCGGATTGTGTCTTAAGAATATCCCGTAGCCGCTGTGATGGGGATATTTGGAAGGGGGGTGCTGGCCTGACCTGGCTGGAAGGTGTGATAGGAAGTGGGTGAACTGAAAATTCGCTTTGGCAGAGGAGCGTCATCTAATTCTGTCTGTTTGCAAGTGAGGCGTGGGGAACAGATATAGAAGAGGCTTTCATTGCTGGGATGGGAGACTTGGGGAGAAGCCGCTCTGGGGGACACAGGGAGGCAGGCAGGGAGAGGCTGTTGTGGTTTGCAAAACCTATGAGATGGGGGAATGCACCCATCGACTCCAGTGTGAGCTCAGGCAAGAGCTCGGCCATCTGAGCGCAGAGGCCAGGGTGACCCCACTGGGGGGACCTGGGTCTGTTATATGGGGATAGGGTTCCTGGACTGTGGAACTGCCTTTGAAGCCCTCGGCCTCCCCAGCCTCAGATGGGTCTGCCTTCCCCGAGCAGCTGCTGTGAATAAACACAGAAGTGGAGCTGGAGGGCTGACTAGAAGCCTCATTCAGTGCACCTGGGCCCCATCAGGCCCAGCCAGGTGTGGAGGAAGAGGCAGTGAGGACTTTTCTTACCTGCTTTTCCAGCTCACCCACTGCCAGCAGAGGTACTTTGAGCCTGGGCGGTGGATGGCGGGGAGGGGGGGGTGGCGGCCTTGGTCTTTGAACTGGCTGTAGGGCCCCCCAGGGAAAGGTTGCTGAACTTCAGTTTACCAATCTGTAAAATGGGTATGTGAGCGAGCCCTGGGAGTGTTCATGGATCAATGAAAGCCAAGGTTAGGCAGATCTTGGTAGCAGCCACACCCCTAAGGAACCGTGGAGGGCTCTAATGCCCGGTGAGAGTTTTCAGATGTGTGGACTTCCATTTTCTCCTCTGAGAAATTCACAACAGGGTCCACCTACCGACCCAGGGCTGTCTGCAGGTTGAATAAAGCGGTTGGACCAGTGCCTGGCACAGAATGTCTTGGCTCAGGAGCCACTAGGATGCCTGTAGTTGGCAGGAGAAGTGGGCCCAGGTCCCCTCCTCCCACCCGTAGGATGGCAGAGAAAGGCAGGTGCCTTGGGAGCTTGCTGCCCTGCCCCTTTCTCTGAGCACCACAAGCTTCTCCCTTTCCCATCGGCTGGGCTTAAGCCTGACCACCCCCACCCCCCACCCCCAGCCACCCGCAAGCCCTGTCCTGCCACTTTGAGTTGAGGGCCTCTGGGCTACTGACTTCACCACCTCGTGCTTCAGTTTCTCCACCTGTAAAATGGGATAATAGCAGTCATGACCTATAGGTAAAGAGCTGAACACGGTGCCTGGCTGGTGGTGAATACTTGCTAAACAGGCTATTAAAATATCACGAGAATATCACAGAGGAGCCAGGTGCAGTGGCTCACACCTGTAATCCCAGCAATTTGGGAAGCTGAGGCAGGCAGATCACCTAAGGTCAGGATTTCGAGAGCAGCCTGGCCAACATGGTGAAACCCCGTCTCTACTAAAATACAAAAATTAGCCGGGCATGGTGGCATGTACCTATAATCTCAGCTACATGGGAGGCCAAGGCAGGAGAATCTCTTGAACCTGGGAGGCGGAGTTTGCAGTGAGCCGAGATCGTGCCACTGCACTCCAGCCTGAGTGACAAAGTGACACTACCTCCCAAAAAAAAAAAAAAAACAGAGTCATGCCTAGGGCCAGGGGGAGTCCAGAGAAGTCACCTGACTCAGCCTAAGGAGGAGTCAGGGAAGGCCTCCTGGAGGAGGTGACAGTTGGCTGGGTCACTAAGGGTGAGGAGGAGTTCACCAGGCCAAGAGACCAGTGGGCAAACTGCAGAGGAGAGAAACTGCCAGGGTGCTTGGATGAAAGAACCACAAAGCCAGGGCTGTAAGATCCAGAAGAGGGGAGAAGAGGAAGGGCAGAGCCAGCCTGCTAACCTTAAACAAGTATTTGGCATTATTTAGAGCTCAGGGAACAGACTGCAGGGGTTGAAGGCAGGAGCCTGGAGACCAGGATGGAAGGGACTGCACCAGGATAGGGGAGAAATGATGGGGCCAGACCAGGTGAAGGCGTGGACGGGTGAGACTTGGCTGGATCTTGGAGAGGTATGGAGAGGCCCCGGGGAGGGAGCAGCTGCTCATGGCAGAGCAGCTTTAGGTACAAGTCAGCAATTTGTTCTCAGCATCTGGAAATTGCAATGCCACTAGACACCCGGGTGGTACGGCGCAGGATGGGCTTTGATGCAAGCTGGGAGCTTGGGAGACAGCAGAAAAAGGGCAGAAGGAAAACCAGGAGTGGGTGGCAAGCTGGGAGCCAAGGAAGCTGGGGCTTTCATAGGAGGAAAGGAACTTGAAACCCCTGTTTGATAATTTGGTAGCAGGCATCTTACTTTTTTTTTTTGGAATGGAGTTTCATTCTTGTTGCTCAGGCTGGAGTGCAATGGTGCGATCTTGGCCCACTGCAACCTCTACCTCCCAGGTTCAAGCAATTCTCCTGCCTCAGCCTTCTGAGTTGCTGGGATTACAGGCGCATGCCACCATACCCAGCTAATGTTTGTATTATTAGTAGAGATAGAGTTTCACCATGTTGGCCAGGCTGGTCTCGAACTCCTGACCTCAGGTGATCCACCTGTCTTGGGCTCCCAAAGTGCTGGGATTACAGGTATGAGCCACCGCGCCCAGCCCGTCTCACTCTCTTTTGTGACTGCTCTTTACCAACCCTGTTTTCTTCCCCACGCCTTTCAGTACGGGCTCTTTTCTTTCTTTGTTGTTTTTTGTTTTGTTTTGTTTTTTCGAGATAGGTTCTGGCTCTATCGCCCAGGCTGGGGTACAGGGGTGCGATCTTGGCCCACTGCAACCTCCACCTCTCAAGTTTAAGCAATCAGCCTGGGACTACAGGCATGAGCCACCACACCTAGCTAATTTTTGCAATTTTTGTAGCGATTTTGTAGAGTTTCGCCAGTTGCCCAGGCTGGTCTCAAACTACTGAGTTCAAATGCCTCAGCCTCCCAAAGTGCTGGGATTACAGGCATGAGCCACTGCACTTGGCCTCTTTCTTTCAAAGGCAGAGTCTTGCTCTGTCACTCAGGCTGGAGTGCAGTGGCATGATCATAACTCACTGCAGCCTCAGCCTCCTGAGCTCAAGTCGTCCTCCTACCTTAGCCTCCTGAGAGCTGGGACCACAGGCATGCACCACCATGCCTAGCTAATCGTTAAAAAAATTTTTTGTACAGACAGACGGGGGTCTCACTATGTTGCCTGGGCTGGTCTTGAACCCCTGGCGTCAAGCAAGCCTCCAGCCTCAACCTCCCAAAGCACTAGGATTATAGGCATGAGCCACCGCACCTGGCCAAGCACAGCCTTTTCTTTGCCATCCTTGAGTAGACCCCTCAGACCCATCATGGCTCTGACCAGAGTAGCATAGAGAGGCCCGGCGCAATGGCTCACACCTGTAATCCCAGCACTTTGAGAGGCCAAGGCGGGCAGATCACCTGAGGTTAAGAGTTCGAGACTAGCCTGGCCAACATAGGGAAATCCCGTCTCTACTAAAAATATAAAAATTAGCCCTGTGTGGTGGCATGTTTCTATAATCCCAGCTACTTGGGAGGTTGAGACAGGAGAATTGCTTGAACCCAGGAGGCAGAGGTCACAGTGAGCCGTGATCGCACTACTGCACTCCAGCCTGGGTGACAGAGCAAGACACTGTTTCAAAAACAAACAAAAAACAGAGTAGCATAGAAGAGACCTTCCCCTCCCTGAGTCTGGACTCTAGACCTTTGTTAATAGGATGCTGTCACACACACATACACACACTGCACTGCCTGGAGCTCAGTTCAAGTTCCCTCCCTACCCCCTCCTGGACTCCTAGAGACAGATTTTAGTCCAGGGTCCCACAACACTGTGTCTGAAGAGTGATCATTTCCTATCAGCCATGCCTGGGGGACCGCTTCTGCCCTGTGCCTGGCCCCGCCTTCCTCCCACCCCTGTCCGTCCGTCTGTCCGTCTGTCTGTCTGTCTGCCATGTGTTCATTCAGCACAGACTTAGGAAGTGTCTGCAATGGGAGGCACTGGGGACAGCCACAGGAAGCCTTACAGAGCTGATGTCCCTGCAGGGAGAAGGTGACGGGGACAAGGATGAGGCTTGAAGGAGCAGCTAGACATCTGGAGGAACAGTGCTCCGGGCGGAAGGCCCAGCAGGTGCAAAGGCCCTGAGGCTGGAACATGCCTGGTGTGTTGGAGGAACGGCAATGAGGCTGGGGTGGCTGGAGCAAACTGAGCAAAGAGTCATACAGTAGAGAGAGGAGCAGAGGAAGAGGCTGAAGGTCCTTGGGGATCCCCAGTCTAACCACAGCAGACCCTGGAGAGTCCTTGCTCAAGGGGTGAAAGGTTATGGGATCCTACTGCTTTTGCATGGTTACTTTGTCATCCTGTACGTGCAGTGGTCACCTGTGCTGGGGTGCTCGAAACTTGAAGGCTGAGGAAGCTGGCAGGAGGAAGGAGAGGAGGACCACTCAGTGGCCAATGCTTCTCCCTTTCGCCTCCACGCAATGGGGCTCAGCTGAACTGGGAGAGGGAAGTAGCCAGGGAAGTATACTGATGAGCGTATGGAAGCAGAGGCGGTGAAGGTCAGTGGGGAGAGGAGGGAGGAGGAGGAGGAGGAAGCGGAAGTGGCGGCAGCAGCCAGTGGGCAAGCAGCCAGAGCTGGATGGAGGAGCCAGGACGTTCTCAGATAGGTGACGGGAGCCCTAGGGATGCAGGGATGGCAGCCTCATCAGGGGCCTAGAGGACAAACAGCAAAAGCCAAGCAACAGGGCCAGGCGCAGTGGCTCACACCTGTAATCCCAGCACTTTGGGAGGCCGAGGTGGGTGGATCACCTGAGGTCAAGAGTTCGAGACCAGCGTGGCCAACATGGCGAAACCCTGTCTACTAAAAATACAAAAATGAGCCAGGTGCAGCAGTGCACACCTGTAGTCCCAGCTACTCAGGAGGCTGAGTCAGGAGAATTGCTTGAACCAGGGAGGCAGAGGTTGTAGTGAGTGAGCCAAGATCACACCACTGCAATCCAGCCTGTGCAACAGAAACGTGATGAAGAGCAAAGAGACGTTACTTTATTTTGTGGGCAGTCAGGGCCCCTCTGAAAAGGTGACATTACGGCTGGGGCCTGAGTGGGAGTGAGTGATGGGCTGAGACAGGAAGTGGACTTGGTTACTGCCTTTCTGGAAACTGTCCCTGTCAGTTACAAGGCACATTAACCAGGGTGCAAGGAAAGCAATCAGAGACACTGCAGGCAAGGAGAGGTTTCTTTCTTTTTTTTTTTTTTTTTTTTTTTTTGAGACAGAGTCTTGCTCTGTCACCCAGGCTGGAGTGCAGTGGTGCAATCTCTGCTCACTGCAAGCTCCGCCTCCTGGGTTCACGCCATTCTCCTGCCTCAGCCTCCCGAGTAGCTGGGACTACAGGCGCCCGCCACCACGCCTGGCTAATTTTTTTCTATTTTTAGTAGAGACGGGGTTTCACCGTGTTAGCCAGGATGGTTTCGATCTCCTGACCTCGTGATCCGCCCGCCTCGGCCTTCCAAAGTGCTGGGATTACAGGTGTGAGCCACCGCGCCTGGCTAATTTTTGTATTCTTTTGTAGAGACAGGGTTTTGCCATGCTGGCCAGGCTGGTCTTGAACTCCTGATCTCAAGTCATCTGCCCGCCTCATCCTCCCAAAGTGCTGGGATCTGCATTTGGCCTTTCTTTTTTGTTTTTATTTTTACTTTAAGACAGAGTCTCACTCTGTCGCCCAGGTTGGAGTGTGCAGTGATACAATCTTGGTTCATTGCAACCTTTGCCTCCCAGGTTCAAGTGATTCTACTCCCTCAGCCTCCCAAGTAACTGGGATTACAGGCGCGTGCCACCACACCCAGCTAATTCTTGTATTATTACTAGAGATGAGGTTTCACCATGTTGGCCACACTGGTCTTGAACTCCTGACCTCAGGTGATCTACCCGCTTTGGCCTCCCAAAGCACTGGAATTACAGGCATGAGCCACTGCGCATGACCAAGGAGAGGCTCTTGACCCAGGCTGGGAGTCTTCGAGACTTCCTGGAGGCAGCCACAGGTAAGCTGCCCACTTGAAGGTTTAACCATGCCAGGCATCAGATAACGGAATGCTGAACAGTGACTTAGAGGGAGTGGCCCAGGCAAAGACCTGGCATCTGGGAATGGTATCGGAGCGACATTCCAAACATTGAAGCAGACTCTGGGAATCCGCCCGTGGAGACCCTAGGCTGAGAACCTCGGAGTCAAGGTGGCTGTGGGAGGGCAGACAGCGGGGCCAGGACAGGGCGGTGGGCTCAACCGGGTCACAAAGGCCTCAAATGCCAGGTCAGGAGCCACAGGGAGCCTCCCAGGAGATCCTGAGATGGAGAAGGGATAGGCTTGTACTCAGAGCCACTGCGGAGAGAGGGATGGACTCTGTCTGTGTGTATCCCAGTGGAGGGGCAGTCCTGGACCGTCATCTGAGAGGAAACGCTTTGCCTCCAGTTACACAAACACCTCTGGCCCTTAAAGGGACTGTGGGTAGCCTCTGCCTCCCCACTGGAGACCCTTCTCTGTGCTAACCCATCCAACCCAGAGGGCTGACGGAAGACGTGTGCTCTGTGGGGGCTGTCTGTGGCTTCTTTCTTCACTAGATGGACGGGTATCAAGATGGTGACTTGAGGCCAGGTGTGGTGGCTCATGCCTGTCATCCCAGCACTTTGGGAGACCGAGGCAGGAGGATCACTTGAGGCCAGGAGTTCGAGACCAGCCTGGCCAACATGGTAAAACCCCATCTCTACTAAAAATACAAAACTTAGCTGGGCGTGGTGGCAGGTGCCTGTGGTCCCAGCGACTTGGGAGACTGAGGCAGGAGAATCACTTGAATCCAGGAGGTGGAGGTTGCAGTGAGCCTAGATCATGCCATTACACTCCAGCCTGGGTGACAGAGCGAGACTTCATCTCCCGCAAAAAAAGATGGTGAATTGATTTCACAGAGGACTCCAGCTGCCTGAGCCACCCTGCAGGATAGGAGCAGGCTCTGAGGTCCACAGATTACTAATGTCTCAACCCACTGCCCCCAGCTCCTCTGAGACCCAGGCAGGACTGCAGGCCCATGTAGGTTCAGATGGATGCCTGGAGGCTGGACACAGTGGCTTGCACCTGTCATCCCAACACTTTGAGAGGCTGAGGCTCAAGGAAAGCTTGAGTCCAGGAGTTTGAAACCAGGCTGGGCAACATAGTGAGACCCTATCTCTATAAAAATTTTTTTTTTTTTTTTTTTTTTTTGAGACGGAGTCTGGCTCTGTCGCCCAGGCTGGAGTGCAGTGGCCGGATCTCAGCTCACTGCAAGCTCCGCTTCCCGGGTTTACACCATTCTCCTGCCTCAGCCTCCCGAGTAGCTGGGACTACAGACGCCCGCCACCTCACCCGGCTAGTTTTTTGTATTTTTTAGTAGAGACGGGGTTTCACTGTATTAGCCAGGATGGTCTCAATCTCCTGACCTTGTGATCCGCCTGTCTTGGCCTCCCAAAGTGCTGGGATTACAGGCTTGAGCCACTGCGCCCGGCCAAAAAAAATTTTTTTTTTAATTAGCTGGGTGAGGGCTGGGCACAGTGGCTTGCTTATGCCTGTAATCCCAGCACTTTGGGAGGCCAAGGCGGGTGGATCACCTGAGGTCAGGAGTTTGAGACCAGCCTGACCAACATGGTAAAATCCCATCTGTACTAAAAATACAAAAAAAATTAGCCAGGTGTGGTGGCACATGCCTGTAACTCCAGCTACTCAGGAGGCTAAGGGAGAAAAATCGCTTGAACCCGGGAGACGGAGGTTGCAATGAGCCGAGATCTGCCATTGCGCTCCAGCCTGGGCAACAAGAGCAAAATTCCATCTCAAAAAAAAATATTAGCTGGGTGTAGTGGCCTGGGTGCCTGTAGTCTCAGCTACTTGGGAGGCTGAGGCAGGGGGAACATTTGAACCCAAGAGTTCGAGGCTGCAGTGAGTGATGATCCCACCACTGCACTCCAGCCTGGGCAACAGAGTGGAATCCTGTCTCTGGGAAAAAAAAAAAAAAAAAAAAAAGGTTTGTTAAGTAGATGCCTAGGGACCCTGGAGCTCCACGGCTCCTGCCCTCACCTGTTATTTTACACCCTCTCAGATGGTACCATCTTAGAATTCCACGCCTGGAATTTGCCCACCTGGCTCTCCTCACCCCCTCCCACCCCTAGGCTGTGTGTCCCCGTATTCCTGCCCAAGCAGGCAGTTTCCAGATCTACCCCAGATACTCATCCCAACCTGCCACCCTCACCCCTTGAAGACACCCTACCCAGACCTCAGCACCCCTCCCCCAGGCTCCTATCTCTGCCACCTCCTCCACCATCAGCCTCCGTATCTCTATCTCTTCTTTTTTGGAGACAGAGTCATGCTCTGTTACCCAGGCTGGAATGCAGTGGTGTGATCTCGGCTCACTACAACCTCCGCCTCCCGGGTTCAAGTGATTCTCTTGCCTCAGCCTCCTGAGCAGCTGGGATTACAGGCATGCACCACCATGGCCCCGCTAATGTTTGTATTTTTAGTAGATCTGGGATTTCACCATGTTGGCCAGGCTGATCTGGAACTCCTGGCCTCAGGTGATCTGCCGGCCTCAGCCTCCCAAAGTGCTGGGATTATAGGTATGAGCCACCACGTCCGGCTGAGCCTCTCTACCTGTTCTGACCCAGCTTCCCCACTCTGGCCACTGTCACCTGCAAGAGGCCAACCAGACTCTGAGTGACCTCCAGGGACGGGACAGCCTCCACGGGCAACCCTCATTGCCAGGAGAGCTCCCAGAATTGCTCCCTCCTAAAATCTCTGCCACCTTCCCGTGGCATCAAGGCTGAGGGCTTCCATTACTGCTGCTGCTGTTGTTTTGTTTTGTTTTGTTTTGTTTGAGACAGAGTCTCACTCTGTCGCCTGGGCTAGAGTGCAGTGGTACAACCTCAGCTCACTGCAAGTTCTGCCTCCCGGGTTCACGCCATTCTCCTGCCTCAGCCTCCCGAGTAGCTGGGACTATAGGCGCCCGCCACCACACCCAGCTAATTTTTGTGCATTTTGTTTTAGTAGAGACGGGGTTTCACCCTGTTAATCAGGATGGTCTCAATCTCCTGACCTCGTGATCTGCCCTCCTCAGCCTCCCAAAGTGCTGGGATTACAGGCATGAACCACCGCGCCCGGCCTGTGTTTGTTTGTTTTTTTAAACAGAGACAGGGTCTCGCTGTGTTGCTCAGGCTAGTCTTGAACTGCTAGGCTCAAGCAATCCTCCCGCCCCAGCTTCCCAAAGTATTGGAATTACAGGTGTGAGCCACCGCACCTGGTTCTGTTGCTGTGTCCTTCAAGGCATGGTAACAGATACTTGCTCACCTCTCCTAGAATCTAGAGTGCCCAAGGCCAGGGCTGGCAGCCTTGCCAGCATCAGGAACTGGCCAAGACTGCACTTTGCTTTGTTTCATTGTATTTGTTTTCATGGCTAGCCTCTGTACGTGATGCCAATGCTGGCTTGCTCTTTCAGGGAGAGAGAGTGTCTTCTGAAAATAAATGTATTTCGGTAAACAAACAATGTGAGCCTTTTAACATTTTTTTTTCTTTTTTCTTTTCTTTTTTTGAGACGGAGTCTCGCTCTACCGCCCAGGCTGGAGTGCAGTGGCCGGATCTCAGCTCACTGCAAGCTCCGCCTCCTGGGTTTACGCCATTCTCCTGTCTCAGCCTCCCGAGTAGCTGGGACTACAGGCTCCCGCCACCTCGCCTGGCTAGTTTTTTGTATTCTTTTAGTAGAGACGAGGTTTCACCGTGTTAGCCAGGATGGTCTCGATCTCCTGACCTCGTGATCCGCCCGTCTTGGCCTCCCAAAGTGGTGGGATTACAGGCTTGAGCCACCACGCCTGGCCAACATTTTTTTTTCTTATTTTTTTGAGATGGAATCTTGCTCTGTCATCCACCCTGGAGTGCAGTGGCATGATCTTGGCTCACTGCAGCCTCCACTTCCCAGGTTCAAGCGATTCTCCTGCCTTGGCCTCCTGAGCAGCTGGGATTACCATGCCCAGCTAATTTTTTTGTGTTAGTAGCGATGGGGCTTCACCACATTGAAGTCAAACTCATGACCTCAAGTGATCCGCCCTCCTCAGCCTACAAAAATGCTGGGATTACAGGCATGAGCCACCATACCCAGCCTAAAATTTTATTCTATATTTCCTTTTTTTTTTTTTTTTTTGAGATTGAGTCTTGCTCTGTCCCCCAGGCTAGAGTGCAGTGGTGTAATTTCAGCTCACTGCAACCTCGGCCTCCTGGGTTAAAGCGATCCTCCTGCCTCATACTCCTGAGTAACTGGGATTACAGGCACCTGCCATCATGCCCAGCTAGTTTTGTATTTTTTTGTAGAGATGGGGTTTCACCATGTTGGCCAGGCTGGTCTTGAACTCCTGACCTCAGGTGATCAGCCTGCCTCGGCTTCCCAAAGTTCTGGGATTACAGGCATGAGCCACTGCGCCTGACCTAAAATTTTATTTTATACATAGGGTCTTGCTCTGTCACTCAGGCTGGAGTGCAGCAGTGCAATCGTAGCTCACTGCAGCCTTGACCTCCTGGGCTCAAAGAGGTCCTCCTGAGGAGCTGGGACTGCAGGCGTGTACTACCATGCCCAGCTAATTTTTAACTTTTGTTGTCGTTGTTGTTTTTTAGGGACGGGGTCTCACTATCTTGCCCAGGCTGGTCTGGAACTCCTGGGCTCAAGTGATCCTCTTGCCTCAGCCTCTGAGAAGTACTGGGATTACAGGTGTGACTCACTGTGCCTGGCCAGCATGAACTTTTTTTTTTTTTTTTTTTTGAGACGAGTCTCACTCTATCGCCCAGGCTGGAGTGCGGTGGCCGGATCTCAACTCACTGCAAGCTCCGCCTCCCGGGTTTACGCCATTCTCCTGCCTCAGCCTCCGGAGTAGCTGGGACTACAGGTGCCCGCCACCTTGCCCGGCTAGTTTTTTGTATTTTTAGTAGAGACGGGGTTTCACTGTGTTAGCCAGGATGGTCTCGATCTCCTGACCTCGTGATCCGCCAGTCTTGGCCTCCCAAAGTGCTAGGATTACAGGCTTGAGCCACCGCGCCCGGCCGAACTTTTTTTTTTCTTGGAGATGGAGTTTCACTCTTATTGCCCATGCTGGAGTGCATTGGTGCGATCTTGGCTCACTGCAACCTCTGCCTCCCAGTTTCAACGATTCTCCTGCTTCAGCCTCCTGAGTAGCTGGGATTACAGGCGTGCACCACCACATCCAGCTAATTTTGTATTTTTAGTAGAGATGGGGTTTCGCCATGTTGGCCAGGCGGGTCTCAAACTCCTGACCTCAGGTGATCCACCTGCCTCGGCCTCCCAAAGTGCTGAGATTACACGCGTGAGCCACTGTGCCTGGCCAGCATGAGTCTTTGGAACGAGAGCAGTGAGTGCCTCATAGCACAGGTGGAAGAAGGATGGGGTAAAAGTGGCCATGAGGGTTGTGAGAAAGCCTGAAACTGGAGCTCGGTTGTTCTCTGGGATCCTGGGTGCCCCGGTCTCAGTTGAGCCTTTTATTCATTTGTGCAGTCAGTAGACAGTTCCCTGCCACCCGTCGTGTGTCAGGTGCTGGGAAAATGGACAGGTCCCCATCACCAGGATGTGGGGAAAGACAGTTGTCTCTGGCTGGGTGCAGTGGCTCACATCTATAGTCCTAGCACTTTGGGAGGCCGGGAGTGGGAGGATCACTTGAGGCCAGGTATTTGAGACCAGCCTGGGAAACATAGGGAAACCCTGTCCATACCAAAAAAAAAAAAAATTAGCTGGGCATGGTGGCACGTACCTGGAATCCCAGCACTTTGGGAGGCTGAGGCAGCAGGATCACTTGAACCCAGGAGTTTGAGACCAGCCTGGGAAACATAGTGAGACCTCGTCTCTACAATTTTTTTTTTAATTATGATTTTAAATTGGCTGGGTCAGGCACAGTGGCTCATGCCTGTAATCCCAGCCCTTTGGGAGGCTGAGGTGGGTGGATCACTTGAGCTCAGGAGTTCGAGACCAACCTGACCAACACGGTGAAACCCTGTCTCTACTAAAAATATACAAAATTAGCCGGGCATGGTGGCACATGCCTGTAATCCAGTCTACTTGGGAGGCTGAGGTAGGAGAATCACTTGAACCTGGGAGGCGGAGGTTGCAGTAAACCAAGATCTCACCATTGTGCTCCAGCCTGGGCAACAGGCTGTCTTAAAAGAAAAAAAAAAAAAAAAAAAAAGACAAAATTAGCCGGGTGTGGTAGTGCATACCTATAATGCCAGCTACTCTGAAAGTTGAGGTGGGAGGATCACTTGAGCCTGGGAGGTCAAAACTGCAGTGAACTTTGATCATGTCACTGCACTTCAGCCTGGGCAACAAAGCAAGACCCTGTCTCAAAAACAAAAACACAAAAAACAGTTGTCCGTGGCTGGGCACAGTGTCTCATTCCTGTAATCCCAGCATTTTGGAAGGTTGAGGCAGGTGGATCATTTGAAATCAGGAGTTGGAGATCAGCCTGACCAAGATGGTGAAGCCCTGTCTCTACTAAAAATACAAAACAAATTAGATAGGCATCATGGTGCATGCCTGTAGTCCCAGATACTTGGGAGGCTGAGGCAGGAGAATCGCTTGAACCTGGGAGGTGGAGGGTGCAGTGAGCTGAGATCACACCACTGCACCTCCAGCCTAGGCGACAGAGCAAGACTCCGTCTTTAAAAAAAAAAAAAAAAAAAAAGACCAGGCACAATGGGTCACTCCTGTAATCCCAGCACTTTGGGAGGCCGAGGCGGGCAGATCACAAGGTCAACGGTTCGAGACCAGCCTGACCAACATGGTGAAAACTCGTCTCTAACTAAAAATACAATAATTAGCTGGGCGTGGTGGCACTCGCCTATAATCCCAGTTACTCAGGAGAATCGCTTGACCTGGGAGGTGGAGATTGCAGTGAGCAGAGATTGTGTCACTGCACTCCAGCCTGGGCGACACAGCGAGACTCCACATTGTTGCCCCTGAAAAAGATGAGGTAGGAGAACCCAGAAGGGGAGTGTCCCCTGACCCAGCTCAGGGGCGATTGGTAGGCCCTCCTAGAGGAACTGTCTGTTGAACAGGGTCGTGAAGAGCTGGGAAGAATTTGGCAGGCTGAGGGGAGGGCATTACTGGTAGGGGAATGGCATTTGCCAAGGTCCATTTGCTGGGGAGCACAGTGCCAGGCCAGTGGGAGCATTTACAGGATTTGAAACGGCAGGTCTGATTTGCAGGCAAGAAGAAAGACCTGGGTGCTGAGTGAGGAGGCGGCTACCATGATTCAATCAAGAAATGGGGGCCGTGGAAATTGGTCAGAGGAGGGACCATCATGGGAAAGACAGATGCAATCCCAGGGCTTAGTGAGGAGCTGAGTGCCAAGAGGGTGTGAGATGGAGTCAGAGATGACTCTCAGAATTTTGTCCCTGAAGACTGGGTGGAGGGTGACATCTTGGCCAAGAAGCCAGGGGAGGAGGAAAGCAGGCTCTGTGGGAGATGACTTCAGCCCTGACGTGTCTGGGCAGCACGCAGACAGGAGGTGTTGGGGAAGCAGGTTTGACTTTGGCGGGATGGCGACCTGGGAGCAGCAGAAATCTGGAAACTGACAGCATGGACGTGCTGACCGCAGCTTCCAGGCAGGTGAATTTCCCGGGGAGAGTGGATGATGTGAGGGGATCCAGGGCTGGTATAGTTTAGGGAGAAAAACCAGCACAAATTAGAGAAAACAGCCGAGAGGAGGGGAAGCAGGAGGTCATGATTCTGCGAAGGAGGGATGGACAAGGGGAGGAGATGCTACAAGGGTCCCAGTTTCATGCTTAGAGGAATTGACCACTTGGGATTGGCCATGGGAGGCTGTGACTGATGGCCAAAAGCCAAAGACGAGTAGTAGGGTGGGGACAGAGGTGGCAGTGGACAATGAATAGAAGCATGAAGGCAAGTCCTGTTTTCCAGTAATCCTTTTTTTTTTTTTTTTGAGACAAGTCTCACTCTTGTCCCCAGTCTGGAGTGCAATGGAGCGATCTCAGCTCACTACAACCTCCACCTCCCGGGTTCAAGCGATTCTCCTGCCTCAGCTTCTCGAGTAGCTAGGATTACAGGCGCCCACCACCATGCCCAGCTAATTCTTGTATTTTTAGTAAAGACGGGGTTTCACCATGTTGACCAGGCTGGTCTCGAACTCCTGACCTCAGGTGATCCGCCCACCTCAGCCTCCCAAAGTGCTGGGATTACAGGCATGAGTCACCGCACCCAGCCATGTTTAAATAATTCTGAGGCTGCTGCTGATGAGCTGAGTGTCTCTGGGCCCATGTCCGTCTGGAATGCCCGGTGCCACAGAACTGGGGTCAAATTATTGCCTGGCCATTTGTCAGCTGTGTGACCCTGTGTAGGTGATCCAGCATCTCTCCAAGACTCAGTTTGTTTATCTGTGAAATGAGAATGGTGACCGGGCACAGTGCTCACGCCCATAATCCCAGCACTTTGGGAGGCCGAGGTGGGTGGATCATTTAAGTTCAGAAGTTCCAGACCAGCTTGGCCAACATGGTGAAACCCTGTCGCTATGAAAAAAATGCAAAAATTAGCCAGATGTGGTGGCACATGCTTATAATCCCAGCTACCTGGGAGGTCAAGGCGGGAGAATCGCTTGAACCCGGGAGGCGGAGGTTGCAGTGCGCCGAAACCACACCACTGCATTCCACTCCAGCCTGGGTGACAGAGCAAGACTCTGTCTTAAAAAAAAAAAAAAAAAAAAAAGGTAACAGTATCTTCCTCGGGGTGTGGCTGATATTTCCAATGCAGGGAGGTAAGGGCTTGTCCCTGGGTAAGTGTCTGATGGATAATGCCTGGGATGGTACCAACGCTATTGGCCACTGGTGCCTTAGGATAATCCAGGTGTGGGTGTGGGCAAAAGCCTGCTCTCCCACAGAACAGTCTGGCTTTGCACCTGCTTGGCCCTATGTGAATCTGCCTCCATGCATGCTGTCACCAGGGAGCAGCACAGGGGCCCAGCCAACAGCTGGTGGGAGAAGGAGGGGCAGATGTTAGAGCAGGTTGAGGGAAGGAAGGATGCCATCAACCCAGATTTCACAATTATCTCCACCATGGAAGGTGGGCAGGGACATCCCCAAGGGGCTGATCTTGATGGAGAATTGGTTTCTTGGCCCGGTGTGGTGGCTCATGCCTGTAATCCCAGCACTTTGGAAGGCCAAGGTGGGCAGACTGTTTAAGCTAAAGAGTTCAAAACCAGACCGGGTGCAGTGGCTCGCGCCTGTAATCCTAGCACTTTGGGACGCCGAGGCGGGCAGATTGCCTGAGATCAAGAGTTCGAGACCAGCATGGCCAACATGGTGAAACCCCGTCTCTACTAAAAATACAAAATTAACTGGGCGTGGTGGCAGGAGCCTATAATCCCAGCTACTCGGGAGGCTGAGGCAGGAGAATCACTTAAACCCAGGAGGCTGAGGTTGCAGTGAGCCAAGATTGCGCCATTGCACTCCAACCTGGGCAACAAGAGTGAAACTCTGTCTCAGAAAAAAAAAAAGAATTGGTTTCTTAAGCAGTGAGGTGGGGGTAAGGGGCTCATTCCCTACCAAAAAATGCCCCTCTGAGCCCGTCTCCTGTGTCAACCATACCTTCAATGGAAACCTTTTCATTTCCTTGTACTATAATTTTCTATTTAAAAAGTCACTCAATATATACATACACTGGAATATGATTCAGCCTTTTTTTCTTTTTCCTTGAGACAGAGTCTCACTCTGTCATTCAGGCTGGAGTGCAGTGGCACGATCTCAGCTCACTGCAACCTCCGCCTTGATCTTGGCTCAAGCAATTCTCATGCCTCAGCCTTCCAAGCATCTGGGACTTACAGGCGTGAGCCACCACACCCAGCTAATTTTTGCATTTTTAGTGGAGACTGGGTTTCACCATGTTGCCCAGGCTGGTCTGGACCTCCTGACTTCAAATGGTCCACCCACCTCAGCCTCCCAAAGTGCTGGGATTACAGGCGTGAGTCACTGCACCCAGCCTGATTCAGCCTAAAAAGGGAAGGGTGAAACTTGTCATATGGATGAACCTTGAGGACATTATGGTAAGTGAAATAAGCCAGTCACAAAAGGGCAAATACTGTGTGATTCCACTTATATGAGGCCCCTAGCATCACCAGATTCATAGAGAAAGTAGAATGGTGGGTGCCAGAGGAGAGGGAACACCGAATTACTGATTACTGGGCATGGAGTTTCACGGTTTTGTTGTTGTTGTTGTTGTTGTTGTTGTTTTGAGATGGAGTCTCACTGTTACTGCGCTGGAGTGTAGTGTCATGATCTCAGCTTACTGTAACCTCTGTCTCCCGCGTTCAAGCGATTCTCCTGCCTCAGCCTCCAGAGTAGCTGGGATTACAGGTGCGTGCCACCACGCCCAGCCAATTTTTGTATTTTTAGTAGAGACAGGGTTTCACCATGTTGGCCAGGATGGTCTTGATCTCTTGACCTCATGATCCGTCCGCCTCGGCCTCCCAAAGTGCTGGGATTATAGGTGTGAGCCACCGTGCCCTGCCAGTTTCAGTTTTGCAACCTGAAAGAATTCTGGAGATGGATGGTGGTTTTGGTGACACAACCATGTGAAATATTTAATGCCACTGAACCGTGTAATTAAACACAATTAATGGTAAACGTTATGAGTATTTTACCACAATTTAAAAACATTTTAATAAGTCAGCCAGTCACGGTGGATCACACCTGTAATCCCAGTACTTTGGGAAGCCTGGGCGGGTGGATCACCTGAGGCCAGTAGTTCGAGACCAGCCTGGCCCGCATGGCGAAACCCCATCTCTGCTAAAAATACAAAAAAATTAGCTGGGCATGGTGGTGGGTGCCTGTAATCTCAGCTACTCAGCAGGCTGAGGCAGGAGAATTGCTTGAACCCAGGAGGCAGAGGTTGCAATGAGCTGAGATCCCGCCATTGTACTCTAGCCTGGGCAACAGAGCAAAACTCCGTCTCAAAAAAAAACACTTTTTTTTAAGAAGTCACCCTGGCCGGGCGCGGTGGCTCAAGCCTGTCATCCCAGCACTTTGGGAGGCCGAGACGGGCGGATCACGAGGTCAGGAGATCGAGACCATCCTGGCTAGCACGGTGAAACCCCGCCTCTACTAAAAAATACAAAAATTAGCCGGGCGGGATGGCGGGCGCCTGTAGTCCCCAGCTACTGGGGAGGCTGAGGCAGGAGAATGGCGTGAACCGGGAGGCGGAGCTTGCAGTGAGCTGAGATCCGGCCACTGCACTCCAGCCTGGGCGACAGAGCGAGATTCTGTCTCAAAAAAAAAAAAAAAAAAAAAGAATCACCCTTAAACCCACTCCTTATAGGGCCAGGCGTGGTGGCTCACGCCTGTAATCCTAGCACTTTGGGAGGCCAAGGCGGGTGGATCACGCGGTCAAGAGATCGAGACCATCCTGGATAACGCAGTGAAATCACATCTCTACTAAAAATACAAAAAATTAGCCAGTCATGGTGGCCGACTCCTATAGTACCAGCTACTCAGGAGGCTGAGACAGGAGAAAGCGTGAACCCAGGAGGTGAAGTTTGCCATGAGCCAAGGTTGCGTCACTGCACTCGAGCTTGGACAACAGAGCGAGACTGTGGTGGCTCATGCCTGTAACCCCAGTACTTTGGGAGGCTGAGGCAGGCAGATCGCCTGAGTCTAAGAGTTTGAGACCAGCCTGGCAATGTGGTGAAACCATCTCTACAAAAAATTAAAACAGTAGCTGGGCAAGGTGGTGCACACCTGTAATCCCAGCTACTTGGGGAGCTGAGCTGGGAGGATCACCTGAGCTCGGGAAGTGGAGGCTGTGGTGAGCTATGATCAGTAAAACAGACAGGTTCACTGGCTCCCATCCCAACCCCGACCAGCTCCCTAGTATAACAACTTAGTGAATGTGGACTGTTCTCTTATAGCCTTCCTCTTTATTTTCTTCTTTCCTCCCCCTCTTCCCCTCCTCCCCCTTGTCCTCCTCCTCCCCCTCTCCCCCTGTCCTCTCCGTCCTCCCTCTCCTCCCCCTTGTCCTCCCCCTCTTCCCACTAGTCCTCCCCCTCTTCCCACTAGTCCTCCCCCTCCTCCTTTCCCCTCCTCCTCCCCCCTCGTCCTTCTCCTCCCTCCCCTCGTCCTTCTCCTCCTCCCCCTCCCCTTCCTCGTCCTCTTCCTCTTCTTCCTCCTCACCTTCTTCTCCCCCTCCTCCCCCTTCCCCCTCCTTCCCCCTCCTCCCCCTCCCCTTCCCCCTCCTCCTCCTCCTCCTCCTCCCTCCCCCCTCCTCCCCCTCCTCCTCCCCCTCCTCCCCCTCCTCCTCCTCTTCCTCCTCTTCCTCCTCTCCTCCCCCTCCCCCCTCTCCTCCTCCTCCTCTCCTTCCCCCTTCCTCCCCCTCCTCTCCTCCCCCCTCCTCCCCCTCCCTCCTCCCCTCTCCCCCCCTCCTCCCCCTCCTCCTCCCCCCTCCTCCCCTCCTCCCCCTCCTCTCCCCCCTCTCCTCCCTCTCCTCTCCTCTCCTCCCCCTCCCCTCCCTCTCCCTCCTCTCCTCCCTCTCCTCCTCTCCTCCCTCGCCTCCCCCCTCTCCTCCCCCTCCTGCCCCTCATCCCCTCCCCCTCCCCTTCCTCCCCCTCCCCCTCCTCTCCTCCCCCTCCCCCTCCTCCTCCCTCCTCCTCCTCCCCTCCTCCTCCCTCCTCCTCCCTCCTCCTCCCCCTCCTCCTCCCCCTCCCCCTCCTCCTCCCCTCCTCCTCCCCCTCCTCCTCCTCCTCCTCCCCTCCTCCTCCCCTCCTCCTCCTCCCCCCCCCCTCTCCTCCCCCCCTCCTCCCCCCTCCTCCCCCCTCCTCCTCCCCCCCCCTCCTCCTCTCCCCCCCTCCTCCTCCCCCCCTCCTCCCCCCCTCCTCCTCCCCCCCTCCTCCCCCCCTCCTCCTCCCCCCTCCTCCTCCTCCTCCCCCTCCCCTCCCCCTCCCTCCCCCTCCCCTCCTCCCCCTCCCTCCCCCTCCCCTCCTCCCCCCTCCCTCCCCCTCCCCCTCCTCCCCCTCCCTCCCCTCCCTCCTCCCCTACCCTCCCTCCCCCCCCCCTCCCCTTTCTCCTCCTCCCTCCTCCCCTCCCCCTCCCCCTCCTCCTCTCCTCCCCCTTCCCCCCTCCCCCTTCTCCTCCTCCCCCTTCTCCTCCTCCCCCTTCTCCTCCTCTCCCCCTTCTCCTCCTCTCCCCTCCCCTTCCTCGTCCTCTTCCTCTTCCCCCTTCCTCCTCCCTCTTCTCCCCCTCCTCCCCTTCCCCCTCCTCCCCCTCCCCCTCCTCCCCCTCTCCCCCCTCCTCCCCCCCCTCCTCTCCTCCCCCTCCCTCCCCCCCCTCCCCCCCTCTCCCCCCTCTCCCCTCCCTCCCCTCCCTCCCCTCCCTCTCCTCCCCCCCCTCCTCCCCCCTCCTCCCCCCCCCTCCCCCCCCCCCCCTCCCCCCCTCCTCCCCCCCTCCTGCCCCCCTCCTGCCCCTCATCCCCTCCCCTCCCCCTCTGCTCTCTCCCCTTCCCCCTCCCCCTCCCCTCCGCTCCCCTCCCCCCTCCCCCTCCCCTCCCCCTCCCCCCCTTCCCCCTCCCCCCCCTCCCCTCCCCTCCCCCTCCCCTCCCCCTCCCCCCCCCCTCCCCCCCCTCCCCTCCCCTCTCCCCCTCCCCTCCTCCGCTCCTCCCTCCCCCTCCTCTCCTCCCCCCCTCCTCCCCCTCCTCCCTCCCCTCCTCCCCCTCCTCCCCTTCCTCCTCCCCTCCTTCCTCCCCTCCTCCCCTCCTCCCCTCCTTCCTCCCTCCTCCCCTCCTTCCTCCCCTCCTCCCCTCCTCCCCTCCTCCCCTCCCTCCCTCCTCCCCTCCCCTCCTCCTCCCTCCTCCCCTCCTCCCATTCTCCCTCTCCTCCTCTCCCCTCTCTCCTCCCCCCTCCTCCCCCTCCTCCCCTCCTCCTCCTCCTCCCTCCTCTCCTCCTCTCCCCTCCCTCCTCCCCTCCTCCCCTCCTCCCCTCCTCCCCTCCCTCCTCCCCCTCATCCCCCTCCTCCCCCCCTCCCTCCCTCCTCCCCCTCCCCCTCCCTCCTCCCCTCCTCCCCTCCCCTCCTCCCCCCCTCCCCCCCCCCTCCTCCCCCCCTCCTCCCCCCCCCTCCCCCCCTCCTCCCCCCCTCCCCCCCTCCTCCCCCCCTCCTCCCCCCCTCCTCCCCCCCTCCCCCCCCTCCTCCCCCCCTCCCCCCCCTCCTCCCCCCCTCCTCCCCCCTCCTCCCCCCCTCCTCCCCTCCCTCCTCCCCCCCTCCTCCCCTCCCTCCTCCCCCCCTCCTCCCCTCCTCCCCCCCTCTTTCCCCCTCCTCCGCCCCCTCCTCTCTCCCTCTTTTCCCCCTCCTTCCTCCCCCCCCTCCTCTCCCTCTCCCCCTCCTCCTCTCCCCCTCCCCTCCTTCCTCCCCTCCTCCCCTCCTTCCCTCCTCCCCTCCCTCCTCCCCCTCCTCCCCCTCCTCCCCCTCCTCTTCCTCCTCCTCCCCCTCAATGGCACACCGCCACCAAGCCTGGTTAATTTTTGTATTTTGTTAGAGACAGGGTTTCACCATATTGGCCAGACTGGTCTCAAACTCCCGGCCTCAAGTGATCTGCCCACTTCAGCCTCCTAAAGTGCTGGGATTACAGGTGGGAGCCACCATGCCCAGCCATAAGTTAGACCTTTTAATATCATCCAGAAAATACCAAGGCTCTATACACTTTCTAAATTGAGGTAAAATATATGTAATATAAAATTAACCATTTTAACCATGTTTAAGTGTGCAACTTAGTAGTATTAAGTACATTCAAAGTGTTGTGCAACCATTACCACTATCCATTTTTACTTAAACTTTTTTCTTCTCTGTTCTTCAGTTTGGATATTTGCTATCAATCTGTCTTTAAATTTGTTAACACTTTCTTTTGTCATCTCCAATCTGCTATCAAGCCCACACAGTGAATTTTAACATTTCAGATAGTCTATATTTTTAAGTTTTAGAATTTCCATTTGTTTTTTGTTTTGTTTGTTTGTTTTTGAGACAGGGTCTCACTCTGTTGCCCAGGCTGGAATGCAGTAGTGCAATCAATCACAGCTCACTGCAGCCTCAACCTCTTGGGCTCAAGTGATCATCCTGCCTCAGCCCCCAAGTAGCTGGGACTACTGGCTTATGCCACCATGCTCAGCTAATTTTTGTATTTTTTGTAGCGACAGTGTTGCACCATGTTGCTCAGCTGGTCTTGAACTCCTGAGCTCTCATGATACACCCATCTTGGCCTCTCAAAGTGCTGGAATTACAGACATAATAGCTGCCTCAAAGACCTTTCTGCTAATTCCAGCGTCTGGGTCACCTCAGGGCCAGTCTCCTTTAACTTCCTTCTTTCCTGAGCATGGGTAATGTTTTCCTATGTTGTGAGATGTCAAGTAATTTTGGATTGAGTGCTGGACATTGTGGAAGATATGTTGCAGAGTCTCTGGATTCTGTTATGTTCCTTTGAAGAGCATTGATTTTTTAAAATTTATTTTTTATCAGGCAGTTAACCTGGCTGGACTCAGACTCCAAAGTCTGTTTCTCCTGTGGTGGGTAACAGATGAAATCTTGGCCTGGTTCTGTTAGCCTCAGCAGGGCTATTTGGAGTACATCCAATATCCATGGGCTAAGGGTCAGCAAGAGATGTACTCAGACTTTTAATGTAGAATATGGGGCTCTGGCTCTTTCTCTTTTTCTTTCTTTCTTTTTTTTTTTTTTTTTTTTTTTTTAAGAGACAGTCTCTCTTGCTCCCCCAGGCTGGAGTGCAGTGGTGCAATCATAGCTTCTGGGCTCAAAGGATCCTCCTACCTCAGCCTCCTGAGTAGCTGGGATTACAGGCATGTACCACTTAACCCAGCTTTTTCTTTTCTTTTTTTCTTTCTTTTTTTTTTGGTAGGGACAGGGTCTCACTATGTTGCCAAAGCTGGTCTCAAACTCCTAGCCTCAAGTAATCCTCCCACCTCAGCCTCCCGAAGCAGTGGAATTATAGGCATGAGCCACCACACCCAGCCCTATCCTCTTAATCTTTAAGCCAGTTTTTATCTCCAATGAATAACAATCAAAATGAGAAATTCGCCCAGTGCCATTTCTTTCTTCCATTTATAAAAAAAAACTGCTACTTGTTTTTTCTCTCTAGAGTGATACCGTCCACTAGAATTTTATTTCTTTTTTTCTTTTTTGAGACAGAATCTTGCTGTGTGGCCCAGGCTGGAGTACAGTGGTGCAATCTTGGCTCACTGCAACCTCCGCCTTCTGGGTTCAAGTAATTCTCCTGCCTCAGCCTCCCGAGTAGCTGGGACTACAGGTGCCACCACCACGCCCAGCTATTTTTTTGTATTTTTAGTAGAGACGGGGTTTCGCCGTGTTAGCCAGGATGGTTTCGATCTCCTGACCTCATGATCTGCCCACTTCAGCCTCCTAAAGTGCTGGGATTATAGGCATGAGCCACCACACCTGGCCTCCAGTAGAATTTTCTTTTCTTTTCTTTTTTGAGACGGAGTTTCCCTCTTGTTGCCCAGGCTGGAGTGCAATGGCACGATCTTGGCTCACCACAACCTATGCCTCCCAGGTTCAAGCGATTCTCCTGCCTCAGCCTCCCTAGTAGCTGGGATCACAGGCATGTGCCACCACGCCCGGCTAATTTTTTTGCATTTTTAGTAAAGATGGTTTCTCTATGTTGGTCAGGCTGGTCTCAAATTCCCGACCTCAGGTGATCCGCCCACCTCGGCCTCCCAAAGTGCTGGGATTACAGGCATGAGCCAACATACCTGGCCTAGAACTTTCTACAGTGATGGAAATGTTCCATATCTGTACTGTCCACAGTGGTAGCCACTGGCTACATATGGCTATTGAGCATACAAATGTTGTTAGGGCAACATATTTATTAAAACCTTTTTATTTAAACCTTTTTTTTTTTGAGACAGGGTCTCACTCTGTTGCCCAGGTTAAAGAGTGTGGTGGTGTGATCACAGCTCCCTGCAGGCTAGATCTCCCAGGCTTGTCATCCTTCCACCTCAGCCTCCTGAGTAGCTAGGACTACAGGCAGACACCAGCAGGCCTTGCTGATTTTTTTTTTTTTTTTTTTTTTTTTGAAGTGGAGGTGAGGTTTCACTGTGTTGTCCAGGCTGGTCTTAAACTCCTGGGCTCATGTGATCCTCCCGCCTTGACCTCCCAAAGTGCTGGGGTTACAGACATGAGCCACCGCAGCCAGCCTGAATATTTTTATTTTATTTTTATTTTTTTTAAGAGATGGGGGTCTGTCTATGTTGTCCAGCCTGGTCTCAAATTCCTGGCCTCAAGCAATCCTCCAACTTCAGCCTGGGATTACAGGCAAAAGCCACCACACCCGGCTAATTTTATTTTATTTTATTTAGGCGGAGTCTTGCTCTGTCACCCAGGCTGGAGTGCAGTGGTGCTATCTTAGCTCACTGCAACTTCTGCCTCCCAGGTTCAAGTGATTCTCCTGCCTCAGCCTCCCGAGTAGCTGGGATTACAGGCACGTACCACCATGCCCAGCTAATTTTTTGTATTTTAGTAGAGACGGGCTTTCACCATGTTGGCCAGGCTGGTCTCGAACTCCTGACCTCAGGTGATCTGCCCGCCTCAGCCTCCCAGAGTGCTGGGATTATAGGCGTGAGCCACAGAGACCAACCTAACTAATTTTAATGTATTTAAATTTAAATGGGCACATATAGCTAGTGGCTACCATCCTGGATATTGCAGCATTAGAGCTTTCAGATAGTTTTTGTTTTTGTTTTCTTGAGACAGAGTCTTGCTCTGTTGCCCAGGCTGGATTGCAGTGGTGCAATCTCAGCTCACTGGAACCTCTGCCTCCTGGGTTCAAGTGATTGTCCTGCCTCAGCTTCCCGAGTAGCTGGGACCACAGGTGCCTGCCACCATGCCCGGCTAATTTTTGTATTTTTAGTAGAGACAGGGTTTCACCATGTTGGCCAGGCTGGTCTCGAACTCCTGACCTCAGGTGATCTGCCTGCCTCGGCATCTCATAGTGCTGGGATTACAGGCGTGAGCCACCGCGCCTGGTGCCATTCTACTTTCTGTCTCTATGAATGGGACTACTCTAGAGACCTTGTATAAGTGGAATCATACAGGATTTGTCCTCTTGTGACTGGTTTATTTCATTCAACATAACGTCCTCAAGGTTTATCCATGTTGTATCTTCCTCCTCTTTTTCTTTCTTTTGTTTTTTTGTTTTGTTTTGTTTTTTTGAGACGGAGTCTCGCTTTGTCGTCCAGGCTGGAGTGCAGTGGCGCGATCTCAGCTCACTGCAAGCTCCGCCTCCTGGGCTCACGCCATTCTCCTGCCTCAGCCTCTGAGTAGCTTGGACTACAGGCACCTGCCACCATGCCCGGCTAATTTCTTGTATTTTTAGTAGAGACGGGGTTTCACCGTGTTAGCGAGGAGGATGGTCTCGATCTCCTGACCTCATGCTCTGCCCACATCGGCCTCCCAAAATGCTGGGATTACAGGTGTGAGCCACCATGCCTGGCCTTTTTTTTTTTTTTTTTTTTTTTGTTTTTTTGAGGCAGAGTTTCGCTCTTGTTGCCCAGGCTGGAGTGCAATGGTGCAATCTCGGCTCACTGCAACCTCCGCCTCCCAGGCTGAAGCAATTCTCCTGCCTCAGTCTCCTGAGTAGCTGGGATTACGGGCACACAGCACCATGCCTGGCTAATTTTTGTATTTTTAGTAGAGACGGGGTTTCACCATGTTTGCTGGGATGGTCTCAATCTCCTGACCTCGTGATCTGCCCCCCTCGGCCTCCCAAAGTGCTGGGATTATAGGTGTGAGCCACCACACCTGGCCTAGTAGAGACGAGGTTTCACCATGTGGTCAGGCTAGTCTCAAACTCCTGACCTCAGGTGATGCACCTGCCTCAGCCTCCCAATGTGCTGGGATTACAGGCGTGAGCCACCGCACCTGGCCATCTTTGCTTTTTCCCCCATTTGCTGTTTTAAAACTTCTAGTTCAGGCCAGGCATGGTGGCTAATGCCTATAATCCCAGCACTTTGGGAGGCCGAGGGAGGTGGGTCACCTGAGGTCAGGAGTTTGAGACCAGCCTGGCCATCATGGAGAAACCCTGTCAAAATAAAAAATAAATCTTCTAGTTCAGGCTGGCTATAGTGGCTCATGCCTATAATCCCAGCATTTTGGGAAGCCAAGGCAGGAGGACTGCTTGAACCTAGGAGTTTGAGACTAGCCCAGGCAACATCGTGAGACCCTCCCCGCCATCTCTGTAAAGAATTTTAAAATTAGGCGGGCTGGTGGCATGTGTCTGTGGTTCCAGATACTCAGGAGACTGAGATGGGAGGATCATCTGAGCCTGGGGGGGTTGAGGCTGTAGTGAGCTGTGATGGTGCAACTGTAGTCCAGCCTGGGCAACAGAGCAAGACCCTATCCCAAAACAAAAACAAAACTAAATACCTTCTAGTTGAAAAGGTTTTACGTGTCCTATTTCATAACCTGTTGTTTGGTGTACCACAGTTTTGTTAGTTCAGATAGAAAAGACATTTCCTAACATGACATATGTGTTAATAAGGTTTTCTTTGGAGAGGGAACTCTGTATCTGCTAGGTATTTCTTCAACTTTCCCAAGTGTTTGGGTCAAATTTCTGCTTATGGCTGGGCGTGGTGATTCATGCCTGTAATCCCAGCACTTTGGGAGGCCAAGGCAAGAGGATCACTTGAGCCCAGCCTGGGCAACATGGTGAAATCCCACCTCTACAAAAATTAGCCGGGCGCGGTGGCTCACGCCTGTAATCCCAGCACTTTGGGAGGCTGAGGTGGGCGGATCACGAGGTCAGGAGATCAAGACCATCCTGGCTAACACGATGGAACCCCGTCTCTACTAAAAATACAAAAAATTAGCCGGGCGTGGTGGTGCGCGCCTGTAGTCCCAGCTACTCGGAGGCTGAGGCGGGAGAATGGCGTGAACCCGGGAGGCGGAGCTTGCAGTGAGCCGAGATCGCGCCACTGCACTCCAGCCTGGGCGACAAAACGAGACTCCGTCTCAAAAAAAAAAAAGTACAAAAATTAGCTGGGTGTGGTGGCCCCCACCTGTATAGTCCTAGCTACTTGGGAGGCTGAGATGGGAGGATCACTTAGGCCCAACAGGCAGAAGTAGCAATAAGCTGCAATCTCACCACTGCACTCCAGCCTGAGCAACAGAGCCAGATGCTGTCTTTAGAAAAAAGAAGAAACGGGGCTGGGTGCAGTGGCTCATGCCTGTAATCCCAGCACTTTGGGAAGCTAAGGCAGGTGGATCACTTGAGGCCAGGAGTTTGAGACCAGCCTGGCCAACATGGCAAAACCCCATCTCTACTAAAAATACAAAAATTAGCTGGGCATGGTGGCATGGACCTGTAATTCCAACTACTCAGGGTGGCTGGGGCTGTAGAATCGCTTGAACCCGAGAGGTGGAGGTTGCAGTGAGCCGAGATCACGCCACTGCGCTGATATCACACCACCGCGCTCCAGCCTGGGCAACAGAGCGAGACTGTCTCAAAAAAAAAAAAAAAAGGAAAAGGGAAAAAGAAAGAAATCTGTTTATTTCTTAGCTTGCAAGGCACCTTGCTGTTAGTTCTCTCACAGTTATCTGCCCCTAGATAACTGTGAACATAGAGATGATTATAGGTGAAGATCCTGTTACCTTGGACCTGGTAAAGGCTGCTGGACTAGGTATAGCTCACCCAGCCTCCAGCGTCCTGTTCATTATCTTGATTGAGAGGCTGATTTCATGGGTGTGTACCTATGTCAAAATGTGTTGGATCTCCTGGGTGCCGTGGCTCATGCCTGTAATCTCAGCACTTTGGGAGGCGGAGGCAGGCAGATCACCTGAGGTCAGGATTTCAAGACCAGCCTGGCCAACGTGGTGAAACCCCATGTGCACTAAAAACAAAAAATTAGCCATGCATGGTAGTGGATGCCTGTGATCCCAGCTACTCAGGAGGCTGAGGAAAGAGGATCACTTGAACCCGGGAAGTAGAGGTCGCAGTGAGCCAAGATCATGCCACTGCATTCCAGCCTGGGCAATAGAGACTCCATCTCAAAAAAGAAAAAAGTAGGCCGGGTGTGGTGGCTCACGCCTGTAATCCCAGCACTTTGGGAGGCCGAGGTGGGTGGATCACGAGGTCAAGAGATTGAGACTATCCTGGCTAACATGGTGAAACCCCGACTCTATTAAAAATATACAAAAAAATTAGCCAGGCGTGGTGGTGGGTGCCTGTAGTCCCAGTTACTTGGGAGGCTGAGGCAGGAGAATGGCGTGAACCGGAGAGGCAGAGCTTGCAGTGAGCCTAGATCACGCCCCTGCACTCAAGCCTGGGTGACAGAGCGAGACTCCATCCCAAAAAAAAAAAAAAGTGTTGGATCTCACACTTTAAACACGTACAGCTTCTTGCCTGTTGATTATACCTCCATAATGCTGTTTTTATTTTTATTTTTTACCAGTAATAGCCCAAGTGGGCTCCCCTCACACTCCCACACGTATACTTAATCCTGTCTCTGAGTAACAGTTGCTAATCCCCCACCACTACCCCTGCCCCACTACTCTACCTTTGGGGCTGGGGACCCCTCATTTTTTCCCTCCAACCCCCAGAGATCCGATCCTCTCTCCTCCCTCAGTCTTTGAGGCCTCCCTGATGGACCTCCCCCACTTACTCTGGGATGCTGGGGGCCCCTGGAGGTCTCACCCTGGCCTGACCGTCACTTATTGGGGAGAGACTTAGAGGCCGCCTTGAGTACTCCAACCTCCAGAGAGCCAGGGCTGGCTCAGAAGAAAGCCCTAGGGGAGGGAGGGGATTGGCTGGGGAGGGGGCTCTGCCTAGCGTAGGAAGAGCAGGGGAGGCCTCTTAAATAGGAATTTAAATCTGATCCAGGACTTGAAAGGCAAGTGTGAACTGGCCCAGGGAAGAGGGTGGAGACGTGTTGGAAAAAGAGCACTGATGCAGAGGCCTGGGGGCTCGGGCTGGTCTTGGGAATCATAGCATCTGGATGGCATGGGGCTGAGATAACCAGAGCTTGAACAGAGCTGCAGAAGAGAGAGATGATTCCAGAAGGGTGAGGAGGTGGAGGCCCCTCTTTACTTCTTTCCCGCAGCCGGCACCAGGCCAGAGTTGGGCGGGCACCCGCTGGGGGATCGTCATGGTCCAGTATTGGTTGTAGCTTTTGAGGGGAGTGATAGGAAAGATGGTTGCCAGGGAATGGTTCCAAGAAGGTAGAATAGGGGAGGAGGCTGGGGATACTCAGGGGACATGGCCCAGTTTACCGAGGCTCCTGAGCTGCCAGGGGCATAGACGTTAAGAAATTGCATGCTGAGGCTGGGTGTGGTGGCTTATGTCTGTAATCCTAGCACCTTAGGAAGCCATAGTGGGAGAATGGCTCAAGACCAGGAGTGCAAGACCAGCCTGGGCAGCATACCAAGACCCTGTCTCTACAAAAAACTAACGAAAAGGAGCTGGGTGTGGTGGCATGCTCCTGTAGTCCCAGCTACTTGGAAGGCTGAGGCGGGAGGATCACTTAAGTCCAAGAGTTCAAGGCTGCAGTGAGCTGCAATGGTGCCACTGCACTCCAGTCTGGGCAACAGAACAAGACCCTATCTCTTTAAGAAAGAAAAACTGTGGCCAGGTATGGTGGCTCACACCTGTGATCCCAGCACTTTGGGAGGCCGCTGTAGATGGATCACCTGAGGTCAGGAGTTCGAAACCAGCCTGACCAGCATGGTGAAACCCCGACTCTAATAAAAATACAAAAATTATCCGGGTGTGATGGCAAACGCCTATAATCCTAGTTATTCGGGTGACTGGGGCAAAAGAATCGCTTGAACCCGGGAGGCAGAGGTTGCAGTGAGCCGAGATCGCGCCATTGCACTCCAGCCTGGGCAACAAAAGCTAAACTCCATCTCAAAAAAAAAAAAAGAAAAATTGCATGCTGAGCTCCTAGTACCCTGAGAGCTTAGAGGGCAAATAGGAGAAGCTTGCTTTTTGGGGAAACTTTAATCAGCAGAGGTAGGCCTGGGGAGGCCTCCACAGGATCCTATGCACCCTGAGCCCACTGTGGGGGCAAAGCAGCCCCCTCCTCACCCAAGGGAGCTTCTAGCCTTGACTCTGCCCCTTGTTGACTGAGTGACCTGTGATCTGTATCAAGTCACTTTTTTTTTTTTTTTTTTTTGAGACGGAGTCTCGCTCTGTCGCCCAGGCTGGAGTGCAGTGGCGCGATCCCAGCTCACTGCAAGCTCCGCCTCCTGGGTTTACGCCATTCTCCTGCCTCAGCCTCCCGAGTAGCTGGGACTACAGGTGCCCGCCACCTCGCCCGGCTAGTTTTTTGTATTTTTTAGTAGAGACGGGGTTTCACCGTGTTAGCCAGGATGGTCTCGATCTCCTGACCTTGTGATCCGCCCGTCTCGGCCTCCCAAAGTGCTGGGATTACAGGCGTGAGCCACCGCGCCCAGCCTCAAGCCACTTCTTGCTTTGAGCCTTGGGCTTCCCAGTTCCCAAGTTTCCTTTATGGGAATGTTTATGGAGATCAATCCAACCATGCCTGTTAAGGGTGGGTTATTTTTCTAGAGAGTTTGACCACCTGAGCTAACGTCCATGCACCCTCCCACCTGTCCATCTTTCTATTCTACTCATTCATCCATGTAGCAAACATTTAGCTGGCATCTAATGTGTCCAGCCCTGTCTGAAGCTCTGAAAATACAGCTGTGACTCAAACCACATTCTTTCATGAAACTTATGCCTTGGGGTGAAGAAGGCACCCCAATGAAACAGATCAACTGGGACAAGAGGGTTGAAGGAACTACACAGGATCAGGAGACAGAATAATATGGTGGCCTCTCTGGTGGTAGTCTGAGAAGACTGCTTGGAGGAGGTGACATTTGAGCTGAGATATGAATGATGACACAGACATGTATGTGACTGTCTGGGGTGCAAACATGGTACAAGTGAACTTGGTGAGTTGGAAACCCAGCAAGCAGCAGTTGCTGTGGATTAAGCTGGGAAGGCAGCAGGGCCAGAATATAGAGGGAAGAATGTGTCCAGAAATAAGGGGCTCAGGTAAGGCAGAACCTTGGACTAGAGGTCCACCTTGGAGTCTTTGCAGGGAGTGGTACCTCAACCGGTGGCATCTCTGGTCACTAGCACCCTGTGTGAGGCCCCTGCTCATAAAGGTTCAGAGTGGAAGAGACAGGGCCATCTGGAAGGGACAGCCAGGACCTGGTGCAGAGGCAGGCTGTGGTTATCTGCAAACAGCCCCCTTCCTTCCAGAACATCACGTGCTCCCGTCTGAGCCTCTGGCCGCAGGAATCAGGTGACCCCAGGCAGCAGGCCAGGCTGCAGGGGCGGGTGAGTGAGTCAATATATGCAAGTGTGTGTGTGTGTTTTCATCTCTGGGAGGCCCAGACATCTGGGGTCTGAATTAATTGCCTTTTTCACAACCCGGGACAAGTCCTGTATTTCCAGCTAGATTGAAAGCAAAACCAAACAAACCTATGTACATAGCTCTGATCTACTGAGCAGTGCCGGAGTCCATGGGGGTTCGGGGAAGCCGTGGGGACCAGTCCTCCTCACTCAGACCCCTGGAGGGGGACCGGGATCCTCTGCTCATTCCCCCCAACCCACCTCCCGTGTCAGTACAAAGCCCCATTCTCTTTCTTTCTCCCAATCCAGGGCTATTTTTAGCCACTAAGAAGGATTATCAGTTTGGTTCCCAGGTGGCAGGGGCCGAGCTGGGAGTGGGGCCAGGGAGGTTTCAAACAGCAGCCAGGCTTGGGGGCGGGTGGGGTGAGGGGAGAAGAGAGACTCGGGCCGGTCACACTGGCCCTGCCACCCACGCGGTGGCTCTGCAGATGACCCCGAAGCTGCTGTCGTCCAGCCCAGCCCAAACACATCAGCTGCAGATTTAAGGGAAGGTGGCAGAGGAAAGGAAAGCTTCCAGCAGCCTTAGACACCTCAGATGCTGGAAACCATCCTAAGGGCTTGGAAGAACCATCTAGAAGCCTCCACAGTCCAGCACCCCTTCCTTCCAGATCACTCCCCATCCTGCCCCCGCCTCGTGTCTACTGGTAACCATCACGGTCTCTAAGTTGTTTTTTTTGGGTTTGTTTTTTTCCAAAACAGGATCTGCTCCGTCGCCCAAGCTGGAGTGCAGTGGTGTGATCACAGCTCCCTGCAGCCTCAAACTCGTGGGCTCAACCAGTCCTCTCACCTCGGCCTCCTGAGTAGCCAGGATTACAGGTGTGTGACACTATGCCCACCTAATTTTTAAATTTTTTGTAAAGATGGGATCTCGCTATGTTGCCCTGACTGGTCTCCAGCTCCTGACCTTAGACAATCCTCCCACTTCAGCCTCTCAAAGTGCTGGGTGTGAGCCACTGCACCTGGTCCTCTAAATTTTACTAGGTGCTCATTCTACCTCAGGTGCCATTCGCAACCACTTCATGTGGAAGAGGGACTAAATTGTTTGTTCCATTTTACAGATGAAACTGAGGCACAGACAGGCCATGTTCCATGGCTGGTAAACGGGTAAGGCAGGAATCAGGAATCAGATCCGTTGTGATATCAGCATGGAGTGTTTATAAACTGCCCGCCTGCCCTGAGCCTCACAATAGCCTGATAGAACAAAGAGGGAATCTAGCTGTACCCATTTTTCAGATGGGACAACTGAGGCCCAGGAAGACAGAGGATGACAGGGAATGAACAGAACTGGATCCAAAAGAGAAAAGCTAGAAATTGAGGAACACATCCCTCAGCCTCATTTCTTCCCTTCCCTCAGAAGGAGAAGTTGAACCTTGCTGGCCTGAGGTGCCTGGTTACAGCCATACCTGAGACCCTCCCATATGCCAGACTCTGCCTCAATGCCCCAGGTGCAAGGTCTCTGAGCTACTTAACCACCCTTCAGGGAGGGCACCTGTCCCACCAACAGGTGACGAAATTGAGGCTCCCGGGGCTTTGAAGCATTGCAGCCAGGACTCCAACCAGCCTGCTGGGCTCCAGACCCTGTTCTTTTCTCAAACCACAGCATCTCTTATTTATGCTTTAAGAGGGAGAAGAGGGAAGGGAACAGACAGAGACAGGTTGGTGAGGTTAGTGAGAGAGTAGGACCACTGGGGCCAGACCTCTGCAATTAGGGCATATCAGGTCTGAAGCTTCCTTGGAGAGCTCCCTGGTTTAGAAAATGCATCTGTTGGCCGGGCGCGGTGGCTCAAGCCTGTAATCCCAGCACTTTGGGAGGCCGAGACGGGCGGATCACGAGGTCAGGAGATCGAGACCATCCTGGCTAATACGGTGAAACCCCGTCTCTACTAAAAAAAATACAAAAACTAGCCGGGCGAGGTGGCGGGCGCCTGTAGTCCCAGCTACTTGGGAGGCTGAGGCAGGAGAATGGCGGAAACCCAGGAGGCGGAGCTTGCAGTGAGCTGAGATCTGGCCACTGCACTCCAGTCCGGCGACAGAGCGAGACTCCGCCTCAAAAAAAAAAAAAAAAAAAAAAAAAAAAGAAAATGTATCTGTTCCCCTTTCTGTTCCACTGAGGAAGGGATGGGCATGATTCAGCAGAGGACAGTGGAGTTTAGAACTGGTTATGCTTCCTTCTCCAATCATCCCTGCAAAAACACTGGCCAGCTCCTGACATCACAGTGAATAAGACAGGGTTGGGGGAGGGTGCTTTAACAGGATCCAAAGCAAGGCAATCAGGAGATGCTTTCAGGAGGAGGTGACAACTGAGCTGGGTTTTGAAGGATGCATATGAGTTTGCCAAACAGAGAAAGAAAGTGTTTAAGCCCTCCAGGGCAGAGATGTTGCTTGTTTTCCCCACCATTTTGTGTCTTCAGCACCCAAATACTAAATGAGTATTCTAGGCAGAGGCCGGTATTTGTAAAGGCTAGGATGTGTGAAATTATATGGTCTAGTGGGAGCAGAGTATCAGCTAGTGAACTGGTGGGCATTGAAGCTGGGCACATCAGCAGAGGTGAGGCTTGAGATTGTGAGAAGCCATTGCTCCTGTGGTTCTGCCTCATCCCCTATGCTTATCATGGCTTGAATGCACCAAGGTGTGCAAGGATGCATCCAAGACCCTTGGGTGAGGAGAAAACATGGAGCTGAGGGTCTGGATGCCTGGACCTTCTGGGGACACCTAGCCCCATTCCATCTGCACCTGGGGGGGTCTGTCAGAAAGTTAGCAGGGTCTCTGAGAAGGCTGTACCAGTGACTCAGAAGGCTGAGGTGGGAGGATGGCTTGAAACCAGGAGTTTGAGGCTGAAGTGAGCTATGATCAGGCCACTGCACTCCAGTCTGGGTGATAAAGTGAGACCCTGTCTCAAAAAAAAGGGGGGGATTGCAAATACCCTGCAGTGGTCATGGCTCTGGCTGTGAGGCTGAGTACAGTTGGGACCAGGAGTGCCAAGCTAGCCATGTGTCCTTGAGCCCCCATGGGCACATAGGATCAAGCCAACCTTGTCTGCTAGTGAAGATGGTTTCTTTTTCTTGAGAAATCAACCACCTGGGCTGAAGTCCCCACATCCACCCAGCTGTTCATGTGTCTACTCTGGGATGCCTGGGCCTCATTGTAAGTCTAGACTAGCTGTTATCCTACACCCTTGACTGCTTGTTGGGCCACTGACTTCTAGTGCCCCTCTCTAGCCAGAGTATCCAATGCTAGCAGTTGCTCCTAATACTTCACTGATGCTGAAATGTCAGGTGCCCCATGGCATGATACTCAGCCTGCCCCCTCATGTGCATTCTCTTCCTTTTTTTTTCCCACCCCAAAACAGGGTCTTATTGACCCCTTGCTGATAGATAGAGGATTCCATCTATCTTCATGGATTTCAACAGCAGCCACTCACTGACAAGTCCTACCCAGGCCTCACCCACCGCAGGCCTGTGCCCCAAACCTGAGTAGCTCCTGCCTCCTCCACATGCCCACAGGAACATTTTAGCTGCCCACCCCTGCACCCACAATTTGTGTTGTCTGACACTTAGCCTGACTCCTGTCCTGAAATCAGCTCACCCATTCTGGTTCATCCAGTTCTTCAGATTGGAAGGCTGACAGCTTCAGTGGCCAAGTGGGGTGAGGCTGAAGATGGAATTAAGATTGGTAATCATCTGACTTTGAGAGGGGAGATTATCTGGGTGAACCCAGTGTCATCGCAAGTGTCCTAAAATGAAGAAGACAGAGGCAGGAGAGAGATTGTCAGAATGACGAGATGGGAGAAAGACCCAATGAGCCATTGCTGGTCCTGAAGATGGAGAAAGGGACCAGGAACCGGAGGATGCAGGCAGCCTCTAAAGCCAGAAAAGGCAGGAAATGGCTGGGTGTGGTGGCTGGAGCCTGTAGTCCCAGCTACTCAGGAGGCTGAGGCAGGAAGATGGCTTGAGCCCAGGAGATTGAGGCTGCAATGAGCTGTGATTGTGCCACTGTGTTCCAGACTGGATGACAGAGTGAGATTCCCTCCTCACAGAAAATATAGTCTCTTAGCAATTTTCCAGTATATACTATGTTATTAACTAAAATCATCATGATGTTACTGTACATCATCATGTACAGTAGATCTCTTGGACTTACTACTCCTGCTAACTGAAATTTCATATCCTTTGACCAATATCTTGACAATTTCCTCTCCCAACCCTTCTCTGGCTCCACTTTGGAAAGCATTTGGCTCTTGGGGGGCCCCACTTCTAAAATGTCTCTGGAATCTATCCCCTTATCTCTACCTCATCTCACCTGGACACACCAGAGTACCCTCTTCTGGCCTCCAAAATGCTACGCCCTGCATGGCAACCAACACCCTGAGGATCCCTGCATTATTCAAAACAGAACCAAGGGCAGCGGAACCCCCACATTCACCTGGTGGGAGTGTAAAATGGTCTCACCCTGGAAAGCAGTTTGCCCACCTCAGCCTCCCAAAGTGCTGGGATTATAGGGGTGAGCCACCATGACCGGCTGCCCCCCAGGCTGGTCTTGAACTCTTGTCTTCAAGCAGTTCTTCTGCCTCAGTCTCCCAAAGTGCTGGAATTACAGGCATGAGCCACTGCACCTGGGTCTATTTTTTATTTTATTTGTATATTTTTATTTTTTATTTACTCTGTTTTTGGAGACAGGTATCACTCTGTCATTCAGGCTGGAGTACGGTGGCATGATCACAGCTCATTGCAGCCCTGAACTCCTGAGCTTAAGCGATCCTCCTGCCTCTGCCTCATGAGTAGCTGGGATTACAGCCACATGCCACCATGCCTGGCTAATTTTTATATTTTTTGTAGAGACAGAGTTTCACTATGTTGTCCAGGCTGGTCTCAAACCTCTGGGCTCAAGCAATCCTCCTGTCTCAGCCTCCTAAACACTAGGGTTATGGTATTTTTATTTTTATTTATTTTATTTATTTTTGAGATGGAGTCTTGCTCTGTCACCCAGGCTGGAGTGCAGTGGCGTGATCTTGGCTCACTGCAGCCTCCGCCTCCCAGGTTCAAGCGATTCTCCTGTCTCAGCCTCCTGAGTAGCTGGGATTACAGGCGCCCGCCACCATGCCCGGCTAATTTTTGTATTTTTAGTAGAGACAGGGTTTCACCATGCTGGCCAGGCTGGTCTCAAACTCCTGATCTCAAGTGATCATAGAGGGTCTCCCTATGTTGCCCAGGCTGGTCTCAAACTCCTGGCCAAGCGATCCTCCCAGCACTTGGCCTCCTGAAGTGCTGGGATTACAGGCGTGAGCCACCGCGCCCAGCCTGTTTTTATTTCGTAACATGGCAAGGTTGTCATGAACTGACAAAACTAAGCTATGATGACAAAAGAAAAGGTAGTGGGGGGCAGGGTAAGGTGGCTCACGCCTATAATCCCAGCAATTTGGGAGGCTGAGCAGGGAGGATCGCTTGAGCCCAGGAGGTCAAGTCTGCAGTAAACTATGATTGCACCACTCTACTCCAGCCTGGGCCACAGAGTGAGACCCTGTCTCAACAAAAAAAGCAAAAACAAAAATTGGAATGGAATGGGTGTTACCTTTGGGTGACAGGACAGCGGTGGAGGTTGACTGGGAAGAGGCGTGAAGGAAGTTTCTAGAGGGAATATTTGTGATGAGAGATTGGATTAGCCAGGGATATAGTTTTGTCCAAACTCAGTGACTATACCTTAAGATGTGTGCAGGCCAGGTGCAGTGGCTCACGCCTGTAATCCCAACACTTCAGGAGGCCAAGGCGGGAGGATCGCTTGGCCAGGAGTTTGAGACCAGCCTGGGCAACATAGGGAGACCCTCTCTTTACACAAAAATTTTAAAAATTAGCCAGTTATGGTGGTGTGTGCCTATGGTCCTGGCTATGCGGGGGTTGACGTGAAAAGACTACCTGAGTCCGGGAGGTCAAGGCTTCAGACAGCCATGGTCTCTGCACTCCAGCCTGGGTCACAGAGTGAGACCCTGTCTAAAAAAAACGAAAAGCCTGCATTTCACTTGGGTAAATTTTACCTTGAAAGAAAAAACCCATAAGCAAATATTGAACCCTAGTTAATGATCTGTGTGCTGACATGTGTAGGGGTGATGTGGTCTGAGGTCAGCTGCCTACTTTGAAATGCATCGGGAATAACCAGATAGACTGATGGGTGGATAGAGGGATGGACAGGCAGATGCAGAGGCAGATGGGTGATGGAATAAATAGAACGGAACGCAAAGGGGAGAATGTAGTGGTGGGAATACAGGTATTCACTGTAAAATTCTTTCAACTTTTCCGTAGGTTTGAAATGTTTGTTATAAAATGTTGGGGGAAGGCCGGGCGTGGTGGCTTATGCCTGTAATCCCAGTACTTTGGGAGGCTGAGGCAGGCAGATCACTTGAGGTCAGGAGTTTGAGACCAGCCTGGCCAACATAACGAAACCCCATCTCTACTAAAAATACAAAAATTAGCCAGGTGTGGTGGTGTAATCCCAGCTACTTGGGCACAAGTATTGCTTGAACCTGCAAGGTGGAGGTTGCAGTGAGCTGAGATTGTGCCACTGTGCTCCAGACTGGGCGGCAGAGTGAGACTTCATCTCAAAATAAAATGTTGGGGGAAATAATCCAGATTCTTCCCGGTGGCCCCCATGCCTTGCAGGCTCTGTGCTGCCCCTCATCACCTACCTGCCCTCCTTTCCTCCCTCTCTCCCCCCTCGCTCACTCTGTACCAGCCACACGGGCCTCCTCGCTGTTCCTCCAACATGCCAGGCATGGTCCTGCCTCAGAGCCCTTGCACCTGCTGTGTATATATCTAGAAAGCCTCTCCCCTAGCCCCACTTTCTTGTGTGCAAACCCACAACCTTCTCTTCTTTGTTTTTCCCAAATGTAGGGTCTTGCTTTGTCCTCTAGGCTGGAGTACAGTGGTGTGATTATAGCTCCCTGCAGCCTCAAACTCCTGGGCTCGAGTTGGACTCCCACCTCAGCCTCCTGCATAGCTAGAAGTGCAGATACATGCCACCACACCTGACTGCTTTTTAAATTTTCTGTAGAGACAGAGTCTCACTATGTTGCCCAGTCTGGTCTTGAACTCCTGGGCTCAAGCAATTCACCTGCCTCGACCTCGTAAAGTGTTGGGATTACAGGTATGAGCCACTGTGCCTGGCCTGACCTCATCTTTTTTTTTTTTTTTTTTCCGAGACGGAGTCTCGCTTTGTCACCCAGTCTGGAGTGCAGTGACATGATCTCGACTCGCTGCAACCTCTGCCTCCCAGGTTCAAGTGATTCTCCTGCCTCAGCCTCCCAAGTAGCTAGGGTTACAAGCACATGCCTGGCTAATTATTTTTGTATTTTTAATGGAGACGAGGTTTCACCATTGAACTCCTGACCTCAGGTGATCCACCTGCTTCAGCCTCCCAAAGTGTGGGATTACAGGCATGAGCCACCGCGCCTGGCCTGACCTCTTCATCTTTAAATCCCAGCTCAGATGGTGCCTCCTTAGAGAGCATCTCCTTGATCACATTTAAAATCATGCCACTCTGTTTTCTACTCGGCCCCGTTACACTTTCATATCTCATTCATTTGTGAATCTGTTTGTTTATTGGCTGCCTTCTCTGTTGGTCTATGAACTGGGCAGGAATGTGTTGGCTTCGTTCCCTGCTGTGTCGCCAAGGCCCAGCCCTGACCTGGCACGTACAAGTCAGCTGGAGAACATCTCTTGCCTGGATGGATGGATGGACAGACAGATGCATAGATGCAAGGACAGATGGATAAATGGATGGATGGAAGGGGAAATGGAAGAATAGAGGGACAGAAGGATGGGTGGGTGGAAGGATACATAGGTGAGTGATGAGTGGATAGACAGATGTTTAGATGGGTGGACAGATGATGGGTAGATGGACAGATTTTTGGATCGGTGGATGGAAAATTGGGTGGACAGATGGATAATGGCTGGATGGATGAATGGGTAGGTAGATGGATGGACAGATGTTTGGATAGGTGGATGGATGATGGGCGGGTAGGCAGATGTTTGGATGGGTGGATAGTTGGATGATGGGTAGGTGGATAGATGATGGTTAGATGGACAGATGTTTGGGTGGGTGGATAGATGATGGGTGGTTTGGCTGGGTGAACGGATGATGGGTAGGTGGATGAACGGGTAGGTGGACAGATGTTTGGATGAGTGGACAGATGGGTGGACGGATGAATGGATAGATGATGGTTGGATGGACAGATGTTTGGATGGGTGGACAGAGGGATGAATGGGTAGGTGGATGGATGAATGGGTAGATGGATGAATGAATGGGTGGATGGATGTTTGGATGGCTGGATGGATGATGGGTGGGTGGAAAGGGATGGATGAATGGGTAGGTGGGTGGATGGATGATGGATGAATGCGTGAGTGGACGGATGGATAATGGGTAGATGGATGAGTGGATAGGTGGATGATGGGTGGATGGACAGCTATTTTGATGGATGAACGGATTGATGGGTGGGTGGACAGATGTTTGGATGGGCGGACAGAGGGATGGATAGGTAGATAGATGGTCTTGCTCTGCCACCTAGGCTGGAGTGCAATGGCGCGATCTCGGCTCACTGCAACCTCCGCCTCCCAGGTTCAAGCAGTTCTCTGCCTCAGCCTCCCAAGTAGCTGGGATTACAAGTGCACACCACCATGCCTGGCTAACTTTTGTATTTTTAGTAGAGACAAGGTTTCACCGTGTTGGCCAGGCTGCTCTTGAACTCCTGACCTCATGATCCACCTGCCTCGGCCTCCCAAAGTGCTGGGATTACAAGCAGTGAGCCACTGTGCCCAGCCTCTGGATTTCTTTAAATCCTTCATCTTTGGGGGCTGCTTCAGAGGCAGCTTCCTGCAGTGGAAAGAAACCTTCCTGGACATTTGAGGACTCAAGTTTTGTTTTGTTTGAGATGGAGTCTCGCTCTATTGCCCAGGCTGGAGTGCAATGACGCGATCTCGGCTCACTGCAAGCTCCGCCTCCCGGGTTCACACCATTCTCCTGCCTCAGGCGCCTGAGTAGCTGGGACTACAGGCACCTGCCACCTCGCCCAGCTAATTTTTCGTATTTTTAGTAGAGACAGGGTTTCACCATGGTCTCAATCTCCTGACCTTGTGATCTGCCCGCCTCAGCCTCTCAAAGTGCTGGGATTACAGGCGTGAGCCACGGCGCCCGGCCTTTTGTTTTTTTGTTTTTTTTTTTTTGAGACAGAGTTTTGCTCTGTTACCCAGGCTGGAGTGCACTGGCATGATCTCGGCTCACTGCAACCTCCTCCTCCCGGTTTCAAGCGATTCTCCTGCCTCTGCCTCCTGAGTAACTGGGATTATAGGCGCCTGCCACCATGTCTGGCTAATTTTTGCATTTTTAGTAAAGAGGGAGTTTCACCGTGTTGGCCAGGCTGGTCTCAAACTCCTGCCCTCAAGTGATCTGCCCACCTCAGCCTCCCACAGTGCTGGGATTATAGGCATGAGCCATGGTGCCCAACTACCACTCAAGTTTCTGACCCCAAGCAGCCACTCCCTTGACTTCTGGCTACCATCTTGGCATCAGTTAAGTGCAGAATAATAACTTATTTTTGGGCTGTGTTATTACTCTTGTTAAAAATCAGGCCAAGCACTTTAGGTTGAGAAGCCTGGGTATTACTGTCTGTTTTGTTTTGTTTTTGAGATGGAGTCTCGCTCTGTCACCCAGGCTGGAGTGCAATGGCACGATCTCGGCTCACTGCAACCTCTGCCTCCTGGGTTCAAGCGATTCTCCAGCCTCAGACTCCTGAGTAGCTGGGATTACAGGCACGTGCCACCACGCCCAGCTCATTTTTGTATTTTTAATAGAGACAGGGTTTCACCACGTTGGTCAGGCTGGTCTTGAACTCCTGGCCTTGTGATCCACCAGCCTTGGCCTCCCAAAGTGCTGGGATTACAGGTGTGAGCAACTGTGCCCGGGCAACTACTGTGTTTTACAGATGAACTTGAGGTTCTGAAGGATCAAGTCATTTGCCTGAAGACACACAGCCCAACTCTGCCTTTAACACTGACCAGGCAAGTGAGGGCAGGGGTGATGAGAATGGAGTGGTGCCTACAGTCCCACTCTTCTGGGGCCAGAGGATAGTTCTAAAGTCCCAGGCAAGGGGAGTTCCATCTTCTAGTCCCACCTCCTGGTTGTCAGCTGCGCTGATAACGGCCCAAGTAGGAGTTCTGAGGCTCCAGCCTCTCAGGCCTCACTTGCCCCACCCATTCTGCTTGCAGACTTCCCAGCTAACTGGAACCTGTGTCTACAGAATGCTGTCCAGTTTCAACGAGTGGCTTTGGCAGCACAGGTTCTGGTTACCACCCAATGTCACATGGGCAGAGCTGGAAGATCGGGATGGCCGTGTCTACCCCCACCCCCAGGACATGCTGGCAGCGCTGCCCCTGGCACTGGTCCTCCTGGCCATGCGCCTCGCCTTTGAGAGGTGAGTGTCTGCCCTGCCGCAACCCATCGCCCCCGCAGTCACTCCAGTATGTGCTCGTGCCCTGTGTGCAATTTGCCATTGCAGCATGTCCCGAGTGGAAGCTGGCTTTGCACCAAAGTGCTTTTCCCAGCTCCAGCCTGCCCCCAGCCCCCACCACCCACAATTCTGGCCTCTGATTGCTGGTTTATAGGAACACTGCCCGCAGTTCAGGGCTGGGTGTGCCAACATCTTCATAAAACAGGGATGGGAACCCGGGCACCGTGGCTCACGCCTGTAATCCCAACACTTTGAGAGGCTGAGGCGGGCGGATCACTTCAAGTCAGGAGTTCGAGACCAGCCTGGCCAACATGGTGAAACACCTGTAATCCCAACTCCTCAGGAGGCTGAGGCAGGAGAATCGCCTGAACCTGGGAGGCAGAGGTTGCAGTGAGCCAAGATCGTGCCACTGCACTCCAGCCTGGGCAACAGAGCAAGACTCCATCTTTTAAAAAAAAAAAAAAGAAAAAGGCAAATGTGAGCTGGGGGTGTTATCCCATCCCAAAGGCATCCCAGGGCCTCTGTGAAGGACAGTGGGGTGGGCTGAGGGTTTTCCAGTTTCAAATGCAGGGGTTTTAGCCCTTTAAACAAAAATTTGAATCTAGGCCAGGCGTGGTAGCTGATGCCTGTAATGTCAGCAATTTGGGAGGCTGAGGCAGGTGATCGCTTGAGTCCAGGAGTTCAAAACCAGACTGGGCAACATGGTGAAAACTTGTCTCTATTAAAAAAAATACAGGCGGATCACGAGGTCAGGAGATCAAGACCATCCTGGCTAACACAGTGAAACCCCGTCTCTACTATAAAAAAAAAAAAAAAAAAAAAAAAAAGGCCGGGCGCGGTGGCTCAAGCCTGTAATCCAGCACTTTGGGAGGCCGAGACGGGCGGATCACGAGGTCAGGAGATCGAGACCATCCTGGCTAACACGGTGAAACCCCGTCTCTACTAAAAAAATATAAAAAATTAGCCGGGCGAGGTGGCGGGCGCCTGTAGTCCCAGCTACTCGGGAGGCTGAGGCAGGAGAATGGCGTGAACCCGGGAGGCGGAGCTTGCAGTGAGCTGAGATCCGGCCACAGCACTCTAGCCTGGGCAACAGAGCAAGACTCCGTCTCAAAAAAAAAAAAAAAAAAAAAACTAGCTGGGCGAGGTGGCAAGCACCTGTATTCCCAACTACTCGGAGGCTGAGGCAGGAGAATGGCGTAAACCCGGGAGGCAGAGCTTGCAGTGAGCTGAGATCAGGCCACTGCACTCCAGCCTGGGCAACAGAGCAAGACTCCGTCTCAAAAAAAAAAAAAAAAATTAGGCTGGATGCAGTGGCTCACATCTGTAATCCCAACACTTTGGGAGGCCGAAGCAGGCAGATCATGAGGTCAGGAGTTCGAGACCAGCCCGACCAGCGTGGTGAAACCCCGTCTCTACTAAAAGTACAAAAAATTAGCTGGGTGTGGTGGTGCACGCCTGTAGTCCCAGCTACCCAGGAGGCTGAGGCAGGAGAATTGCTTGAATCCAGGAGACAGAGGTTGCATTGAGCCAAGATCATTCATGCCACTGTACTCCAGCCTGGGTGACAAGAGCAAAACTCCATCTCAAAGAAAAAAAAAAGCCTCAGCCCCACCAGTAGCTGGGACTACAGGCATGGTTCCACCACGCCTGGCTAATTTTTTTTTTTTGAGACAGAGCTCTTTCACCTTGGCTGGAGTGCTGTGACACGATCTCAGTTCACTGCAACCTCTCCGTCCCAGGTTCAAGCAATTCTCTGACCTCAGCCTCACAAGTAACTGGGATTACAGGCATGTGACACCATACCTAATTTTTGTATTTTTAGTAGAAACGGGGTTTTGCCATGTTGGCCAGGCTGGTCTCAAACTCCTGACGTCAGGTGATCCGCCTGCCTTGGCGTCCTAAAGGGCTGGAATTACAGGCGAGTGACACCACAACCCAGCTAACTTTTGTATTTTTGGTAGAGATGAGGTCTCACCATGTTGCCCAGGCTGGTCTTGAACTCCTGAGTTCAAGCGATCCTCCCACCCTCCACCTCCAAAAGGAGACCCTGCCTCTTAAAAACAAAACCCAGAATCCTGAGTTCAAATTTCAGGTCTTTCGCCTGCTCAGTGTCTCCTCGGGCATGTCTCTGACCCTCGGAGCCTCAGTTTACCCATTACGACAATGGGGGGACTAAGGGTTAGGTGAGCCAGTGTGTAACATGGACTTGGCTCCATGCTTAGCAGATAAGCACTCATTAAGTATCTGCCCTTTCTCTCTGCAACATGATTTAGTCTGCAATGAGTTCCTTGCTCGGCTGCTCTGAGCCTTTCCCCAAATGAGGGATGATGTTGGGCTGGATGGTGGATGTAAAATTCAGTCACCACCTGTGGTGTTGGCACGCCCTCTTGTGGGCAATATGTTGGTTGACCAGGGTCCCTGATCTCCAAGTCTTTACCCTGGAATGGGGGATGCTGGGAGGCTTGAAGCGGGAACAGCCCCTGCCTGTGGGGAGCCCCTAGCCTGGCGGGGGGTCAGGCTAGGACCCAGGCCACAGTGAGACAGGCAGTGAAGAGACTCCGATCCCTGGTTTGGGATTGAGCAAAGGTACCTCTGTACCCCAAGAGCTGGTCTGCACACCCTCACCCAGCAGACACATCACAGGTTCAAGTGCCTTTTTTTGAGATGGAGACTCTGTCTCCCAGGCTGGAGTAGAGTCACGCCATCCTGACTCACTGCAACCTCCACCTCCAGGTTCAAGCAATTCTCCTGCCTCAGCCTCCCATGTAGCTGGGATTACAGGCACACACCACCACACCCAGATGATTTTGTATTTTTAGTAAAGACAAGGTTTCACCATATTGGTTAGACTGGTCTCGAACTTCTGACCTCACGTAAGCCAGCTGCCTTTATGTTTGGTCTAACGCAGCAACCGGGCTACCCCTCCAGGGCCCCAGGGGATGAGGCCAGGAATAAGTGGAAAATCGAGTCCTGTTTCACGAACCTTTCTGACTCTGGACCTCCAAACCCTCTGAGCAGATGGAGAAGACAGACCCCAAGTCTTACACACCCTGCCATGTGCCAGCTGTGCCCTCTGAGACTTGGTTTACCCACCGATAGCATGTCTGCCCCTGCACACAGGCAGTCACGTCTCTTCACCTGGGCCGATGGGCTCTGTCTCCCTTGCACCCAGATTCATCGGCCTGCCCCTGAGCCGGTGGCTGGGTGTGAGGGATCAGACCAGGAGGCAGGCGAAGCCCAATGCCACGCTGGAGAAACACTTCCTCACGGAAGGGCACAGGCCCAAGGAGGTGAGCGCCCCCAGTGCCCTGCGACCGGCACTACTGCCCTGGGGGTGGGGCCTGCGGGTGGTGTGTGGCCCATTTGTTGAGGCAGGAGAAGCCAAGGTGGCTTCAGGCACCCCCGCAATGCCCCCACTTTCCACTCTTCATCCCCGATTCCTTGGGAAATGAGGCCCCGCCCCTCCCAGCCTCCCTGGGAGGTGGAGCCCCGCCCCTCCCAGCCTCCCTGGGAGGTGGAGCCCCGCCCCTCCCAGCCTCCCTGGAGGTGGAGCCCCGCCCCTCCCAGCCTCCCTGGGAGGTGGAGCCCCGCCCCTCCCAGCCTCCCTGGGAGGTGGAGCCCCGCCCCTCCCAGCCTCCCTGGGAGGTGGAGCCCCGCCCGCCCCTCCCAGCCTCCCTGGGAGATGAGGACCCACCCCCCCAGCCTCCCGGGAAGGTGGAGCCCCGCCCCTCCCGGCTTCCCTGGGAGATGGAGCCCCGCCCCTCCCAGCCTCCCTGGGCCTCAGTGGGCATAGTTGCACAATGGACAGATTGTAGGACAGTGAAAGTAGCTGCATGCTCTCCTATTCTGGGGGAGGAATGGAAGGTCTGAGCTGGTAGGAGATGGAGTAACAGAAGCAGCTCTCTGACCCTCCCTCCATTCCCGTCTCTGGTGTGGCTGCCTGCTGGACAGGCTCTGCACTGTGGAGACGTGGGTGCATCCTGAGTGGGGGGAATGATGAAGACCACATGCCCTGGGGTCAACAGGGCAGTTTCCACAGAGCTAGAAACCACGTGACTCCCCCTCTACTTGTCAATTTTTCTTCATGTAGGGCTTGGGGCTGGGGCAAGGTCTCAACTGCCTGCCTAGGTTGGAGGTGGGACCCGACCGTTCTGGAGGGACGCAGGGAAGCCTATCTGTGGGTAGAGGAGGATGCACACCAGCATCTCTTAATCCCATCCCCATCAGCGACCTGCCTGCCCTATGAACAGGATTGGCTTCTCTTAAGGCCTAAGTGTTCTGCAGGCCCCCCAGGCTGGGACCCCCAACACTGCCTCTCCATATAGACATGATCACCTTGTAGGCAAGACGTGGGGCTGCAGTGGAGGAGAGGGCAGAGCCAAGTCCTGTCTGGGGACACAGGGGAAGCCACCACAGGGCGTCTGTGACCCTTGTCCCCATCACCCCCTCCCCCAGCCCCAGCTGTCCCTGCTGGCTGCCCAGTGTGGCCTCACACTGCGGCAGACCCAACGATGGTTCCGGAGACGCCGGAAGCAGGATCAACCGCAGCTGACCAAGAAGTTCTGCGAGGCCAGGTAAACCCAGGATGGGGCTTCTGGGGTGCAGGGCAGCAGGGGGGTGTCTCCTGTTTTCAAAGCTCCCTCCCTATCCGCAGCTGGAGGTTTCTTTTCTACCTGTCCTCCTTCGTGGGTGGTCTCTCGGTCCTGTACCACGTGAGTGTACCCAAGTGTAGCTGACTGCTCACCCGCCCCGTCCTCCTGTCCCAGAAATGCCTCCTATGCCCCAGGCCTGGATCTGGTGGGAGGGAGTGTGTGGAGGGGTGCAGCCGAGGAGAGCGCGAGCTTGGCCAGGTGGTGGTGAATTCACGCAACAGGTACTTAGGATCTACCATGCACCAGAAGTTTAGGGTTCTGCAATGAATGAGCTCGCCAGTCCAGATTGAGAGGCAGGAAAAAGCAGGGCTGCGTGAAGGCAGCATTTACGAGACCCTGGAAAGAGCCCCCAAAGAGGCACAGACCCAGGGTGGGAAGCTGGATTCTCACCTCCGCACAGCCTGACACCTGTTTCCCTGCAGGAATCATGGCTGTGGGCCCCAGTAATGTGCTGGGACAATTACCCAAACCAGGTGAGTGGCAGTGTAGGTGTGCGAGCAAATGCTTGGAGGCCAGGGTGATTATCTCAGTTGCTGCAGCCATGGACCTGGGACCTGAGCCCTGACCCCATCATCATTCCCCGCCTCCTACTCTGTCTTTGATTCCTCTGGGGAACAGAGAGGGGCTAGGAAACTCCAAGCAGGTGCTTCCACCAAACCACTGCCCTTGATTACCTCCAGGGATGGGGAGCTCACTCATTGGGATTCAAGTATCCTGGTTTTGAGCAAAGGGAGTGGGCCCTGAGCCATACCCCTGCCCGACTGGAGCCTTCGCTCCCCAGAGCTAACCTTGTCCTGCCCTGCTGCAGACCCTGAAGCCATCCCTGTACTGGTGGTACCTCTTGGAGCTGGCTTTCTACCTCTCACTGCTAATCAGGCTGCCCTTTGATGTCAAGCGCAAGGTGAGGCCACACAAGAGTCTGGAAGACCCCGTCCCTGGACAGGGAGCTGGGGAGCTGGGGTGCTGGGTGGTAAGGCAGCCTCACAACCGTACCTTGAGAGCTCCCTGGTGCCTCTTGCGGGAGGTATAGAGGCCATGGGCCCAGAGGCCACACAAACCCCTTGAAAGGATGCACTTCTTGGGCCATAGGGTGGGGCACCTTCCAGCATCAAGCCTCATCCCCACCGTGACCCCCTGTCTCCTGCAGGATTTCAAGGAGCAAGTGATACATCACTTCGTGGTGGTTATCCTGATGACCTTCTCCTACAGCGCCAACCTGCTGCGCATCGGCTCTCTGGTGCTGCTGTTACACGATTCCGCCGACTACCTGCTAGAGGTGGGCCTGGCCCCTGCCTGACCCTTCCCAGCTGCTGTACCCAGCCCTCCCAGGTGCCCCTAGAGATGAGGTCCCATTTCTCCCAACCTTCCTGGGAAATGGAGCCCACCCTCCTGGCCTCCTCGGGGAATAAGGCCCTGTCCCCTCTGTCTTCCAGGCTGATAAGGCCCCACCCCCTCTATCTTCCTGGGTGATGAAGCCCCACCCCTCCTAGCTTCCTTGGGCAGAGGGCCCCCCCCCTCCCCGCTTCTCAGCTTCCTTGGGAGATGAGGTCCTGCCCCTTCTGTCTTCCTGGGAGATAAAGCCCCGCCCCTCTCAGCCTCCCTTCTTGGAGGATACAACTACAGACATGTGCATGCATGCATGTATTCACTTTTTGAGATGGAGTCTCGCACTCTTGCCCAGGCTGGAGTGCAGTGGCGCGATCTCTGCTCACTGCAACCTCTGCCTCCCAGGTTCAAGCGACTCTCCTGCCTCAGCTTCCCAAGTAGCTGGGATTACAGGTGCCCGCCACCACGCCCAGCTAATTTTTGTATGTTTAGTAGAGATGGGATTTCACCATGTTGGTCAGGCTGGTCTCGAACTCTTGACCTCAGGTGATCTGCCACCTCAGCCTCCCAAAGTGCTGGGATTACAGGCGTGAGCCACCGTGCCCGGCCTATATTCACACTCTTTACGTTTCCTGGAAATGTAGGTAGTTCCTGGAATCAAGGCCCCACCCCAACTCACCTGTTCCCGTCCCATAGCACCTTCTCCTTGAGGCCAGGCCCCTGGTCCTGAGCCCATTTCTCCATGCTGCCCTTCTCAGGCCTGTAAGATGGTCAACTACACGCAGTATCAGCAAGTGTGTGACGCTCTCTTCCTCATCTTCTCCTTGGTCTTCTTCTACACCCGACTGGTCCTCTTCCCCACCCAGTGAGTCAGCCCTCCCATGGGGGTCAGGGAGGTGGGAGGCCATGTCTGAGATTCCAGGACTGCCTCACCATTGGTACCCTGCCCTAAGGAGCAGGGGAACATGGTTGGGAGAGTTCCAGGAGAAGGCACGCCAGGCACAGGGCACAGCATATGCAAAGGTGCAGAGGCGAGACAGAGAATTAGGAATTACTCAGCGTGCCTGGACCATGGAGTGGGAGGAGGGGTCAGGGTTGCCAGCGCACCAAAGTCTGCCCAGTAAATATTTATGGGGTCTCTTGAGTGTGCTGGGAACACAGCAGAGGCCACAGTTCAAAGATCCCTGCCCTCGTGAGCAGACACTTCATGGGTGGAGCGGATGGTAAAGGAGGCAGCCAGGTGAACTACACAGCATGCAAAGGAGAGATTTACTAACAAGAAAATAAAGTCGGGGGGGGCCGGACGTGGTAGCTCACACCTGTAATCCCAGCACTTTGGGAGGCTGAGGCGGGCAGATCACTTGAGGTCAGGAGTTCAAGACCAGCCTGGCCAACATGATGAAACCCTGTCTCTACTAAAAATACAAAAATTAGCCAAACGTGATGGTGCAAGCCTGTCATCACAGCTACTCAGGAGGCTGAGGCAGGAGGATCACTTAAACCCAGGAGGCAGAGGCTACAGTGAATTGAGATTGTACCACTACACTCCAGCCTGGGTGACGGAGGGAGACTTCGTCTTAAAAAAAATAAAACAAAACTGGCCAGGTGTGATGGCTCAACACCTGTAATCCCAGCACTTTGGGAGTCCGAGGTGGCTGGATCACCTGAGGTCAGGAGTTCGAGACTACCCTGGCCACCATAGAGAAACCCCATCTCTACTAAAAACACAATAATTAGTACAACACTAATTATTGGTTTTAGTTAATACTGGGCATGGTGGCGGGCACCTGTAATCCCAGCTACTCAGGAGGCTGAGGCAGGAGAATCACTTGAACCCAGGAGGTGGAGGTTGCAGTGAGCCGAGATCACACCACTGCACTCAAGCCTGGGTGACAGAGCAAGACTCCATCACTACATAAATTTTTTTTTTTTTTTTTTTTTTTTTTTTTTTTTTTTTTTTGAGACCGAGTCTCGCTCTGTCGCCCAGGCTGGAGTGCAGTGGCCGGATCTCAGCTCACTGCAAGCTCCGCCTCCCGGGTTTACGCCATTCTCTCGCCTCAGCCTCCCGAGTAGCTGGGACTACAGGCGCCCGCCATCTCGCCCGGCTAATTTTTTGTATTTTTTTTAGTAGAGACGGGGTTTCACAGTGTTAGCCAGGGTGGTCTCGATCTCCTGACCTCGTGATCCGCCCGTCTCGGCCTCCCAAAGTGCTGGGATTACAGGCTTGAGCCACCGCGCCCGGCCACTACATAAATTTTTTTAAAAATGTCAGGAAGGGAGCAGGAAGTATGGGAGGGGTGGGTAGTTGGAATTAGAGTGGCAGGGAATGCCTCGCTGGCAGCGTTCGTATAGAGAGGTGGGAGGGAGGTAAGGGACAGAACCACGTTGATCAGAGGGGAAGACTGGTCCAGTCAGAACAGCATGTGCAAATGCCCTGAGGCAAGACCATGCCTGGCATGTTACAGGAACGTCAGCAAGGAGGCCTGTGTGGATGGAGCAGAGTGGGTGAGGGTGAGGGCGAGGGCAGGGAGGGAATGGGGGTAGGCCGTGCAGGTCCTTGAGAGCTGTGGGGAAGACCTTGGCTTTCACCCCGAGGGAGATGGGAGTCACGGAGATCATAAGCGGAGGAGGGATTCGATCTGACCTAGCTGTTCTGGATGCCCTCTAGCAGCTGCAGGGGAACCATCATGGGAAGTATGGGCAGGAACGAGAGGACCCAGGGTAGGCGAGATAAGTGAGCAGACTCAAGGGGATGCCTCTGGGATCAGGAGATGGGAACAGTCACAGAAAGAACTGCTTGAGGCAGCAGGAGTTCAGCCCTGCTGGGTTTGAGGGGTCTGTGGCCTCAGAGGAGACATGGAGACAGCAGTGGGCATGCCAGTCTGGGCTTCTGGGGAAAGGTAATGTAGGAGTTGCCAGTGCATGGCTGGTATTTTCAGCCAGCAGCCTGGATAGCATCACCTAGGGACCAGGTGTGGACAGAGGCTCAGTCCTCGGGCTCCCTGATGTTTGCAGGTCGAGAGGAAGAACACGGCCCATGGAGCATATGAGTCAGATCACATCCCTCCTCTGGCTACAACCCTCCGTGGCTCCCATCTGTCCTGGGTTCAAGGCCTGAGTAGATTAGGCAGAAGTGACTGTGAGATGGGGAGATGGTGGGGTGGGGGGAGGGGCCCGGGGAGGAGGGAAGGCCGCTGGCAACCTGTTATACTGGTTGGTGGTGGTGCAGGGCTAAACACTGTGGAGTGAGGAAGGCAAGGTCGCTGGTAACCCTACAGCTGATTACCGGGTAGGAGAAACACAGCAGCTATAGTCAGTACTTTTTTTTTTTTTTTTTTGAGATGGAGTCTGGCTCTGTTACCCAGACTGGAATGCAATGGCATGATCTTGGCTCACCACAACCTCTGCCTCCTGGGTTCAAGCGATTCTCCTGCCTCAGCCTCCTGAGTAGCTGGAATTACAGGCAGGCACCACTACACTTGGCTAATTTTTGTTTGTTGTTTGTTTGTTTTTGTTTTAGAGAGGGGTTTCACTATGTTGGCCAGGCTGGGCTCGAACTCCTGACCTGGTGATCCACCCACCACCACCTCCAAAGTGCTGGGATTATAGGCATTAGCCACCATACCCAGCCCAGCCAGTACTTTGAAGGAGTTCCAAAGAAAAAGAAGCCTACAGGGAAAAGAAAAAAGTTGGTACCCAGAGGGGCAGAGTAGAGTCAAGAGTGAGTTTTTTGGTTTCTCCTTTCTTGTGTAAAATAACAGCGGGGTTGGCACTAATGATAAAGAACCAGCAGGAAGGCCAGGTGTGGTGGCTCACACCTGTAATCCCAGCACTTTGGGAGGCTGAGGCGGACAGATCACTTGAGGTCAGGAGTTCGAGACCAGCCTGGCCAACATGGCAAAAACAACCTATTAAAAATACAAAAATTGGCCAGGCGCGGTGGCTCAAGCCTGTAATCCCAGCACTTTGGGAGGCCGAGACGGACGGATCACAAGGTCAGGAGATCGAGGCCATCCTGGCTAACATGGTGAAACCCCGTCTCTACTAAAAAAATACAAAAAACTAGCCGGGCAAGGTGGTGGGCGCCTGTAGTCCCAGCTACTGGGGAGGCTGAGGCAGAAGAATGGCGTGAACCTGGGAGGCGGAGCTTGCAGTGAGCCAGGATCCGGCCACTACACTCCAGCCTGGGTGACAGAGCGAGACTCCGTCTCAAAAAAAAAAAAAAAAAAAATTACCCGGGCGTGGTGGCAGGCGCCTATAATCCCAGCTACTTGAGAGGCTGAGGCAGGAGAATCGCTGGAACCCGGGAAGCGGAGGTTGCAGTGAGCTGGATCGCGCCACTGCACTCCAGCCTTGGGGGACAGAGTGAGACTCCGTCTCAAAAAAACAGAAGAACCAGAGCTGAGTTTGAGAAGAGAGGGTGTGGTGGGAGTTGGGCTCCAAGACAGTGTCCCAGGCAACAAGCAAGGAGGAGTTTGAGGGGAGGAGCGGTGCTGGGGAACATTCTTTCCTACTGGCTTGGGTCTCACAGTGAAAATGAAGCCCCACCCCTCCCAGCCTCCCTGGGAGACAAAGCCCCGCCCCTGTCTGGCTACCTGGGAGATGAGGCTCCACCCTCTCTGCCTTCCTGGAGGTGAGGCCCCTCCCCTTTTATACTCTTTGGGAGATGAGTCCCCACCGCTTACCTTCCTGAGACATGAAGCCCCTCCCCTCTGAGGTGAGTAGGCACTCACCTGCTGATGAGGGGGAGGTGATGGGGGTCTGAGTAGTAGAGAAGGTGTCAGAGTGCCACCCAGGAAAGCAGCTGGGATCATAAGTACCCGCTTGGGTGGGGTTCATGAATGGCCAGTCAGGGAGCTTATGTGTGTTCTGCTCATTTAGTACAAGCAAGTGACAGTGGGCCTAGCATACCCAGCTCAAGAGTGTAGGTATGGGTCGGGCGTGGTGGCTCATGCCTGTAATCCCAGCACTTTTTGGGAGGCCGATACCGGCGGATCATGAGGTCAGGAGATCGAGACCATCCTGGCTAACACGGTGAAACTCCGTCTCTACTAAAAAAATACAAAAAACTGGCTGGGCACGGTGGCTCAAGCCTGTAATCCCAGCACTTTGGGAGGCCAAGACGGGCGGATCACAAGGTCAGGAGATGGAGACCATCCTGGCGAACATGGTGAAACCCTGTCTCTACTAAAAAATACAAAAAAAACAACTAGCCGGGCGAGATGGCGGGCGCCTGTAGTCCTAGCTACTCGGGAGGCTGAGGCAGGAGAATGGCGTGAACCCGAGAGGCAGAGCTTGCAGTGAACTGAGATCCGGCCACTGCACTCCAGCCTGGGCAACAGAGCCAGACTCCGTCTCAAAAAAAAAAAAAAAAAAGAAAGCTATCACTTTCTCAACTAATAAGTGGATCACAAGATCAACAGGGTGATGCACACCTGTAATTAGTAAAAAAAATACAAAAAACTAGCTGGGCGCGGTAGTCCCAGCTACTCGGGAGGCTGGGGCCGGAGAATGGCATGAACCCAGGAGGTGGAGCTTGCAGTGAGCCCAGATCGTGCCACTGCACTCCAACCGGGGCAACAGAGCAAGATTGATTCCATCTCAAAAAAAAAAAAGGACAGAGTGTAGGTATGATGGGATGGGGGGCACTAGGGAGCCATAGAAGGTTATGGAGCAGGGAAGGCCATGCTAGTTAGAAATTCCTAGGACTAGGGACCACAGCAGCTGGTCAAGCCCCGGCCTCCTCCTCTCCCTCCCGCTGTAGGATCCTTTACACCACATACTACGAGTCCCTCGGCAACAGGGGCCCCTTCTTCGGCTACTACTTCTTCAACGGGCTTCTGATGTTGCTGCAGCTACTGCACGTGTTCTGGTCTTGCCTCATTCTGCGCATGCTCCATAGCTTCATAAAGAAGGGTCAGGTATGGCTGGACCTCCCCGGGGGCCCCAGCCCCAAGCTCCTCCTACCTGCTTGCTCCGAGCTCCATCCCTCTCTCGTTCCCCAGATGGAGAAGGACATTCGTAGTGATGTGGAAGAATCAGACTCCAGTGAGGAGGAGGCGGCGGCCCAGGAACCTCTGCAGCTAAAGAACGGGGCAGCTCAAGGGCCGAGGCCAGCCCCCACTGATGGCCCTCGGAGCCGGGTGGCCGCGCGTCTAACCAGGCACACAACGGCCACATAGCCAGGCGGGGCTGGCCGTAAAGGGCTGCCCCCAACGCCTTGGATATTTCTGGGGTGACTGGACTGGCAGCCCTGGGCCACCTTTCTGGAGACAGGGAGAGCCCCACCCGGGGTGGGCGGGGAGGGTTGATGATCTGTCTCCAGCCCCTTCCTTCTGCCCACCCGCCCTTCTTCCCTCTGGGCAAATGGACAGAGCCGAGAGCCAGCAGCTAGATGTTGTGCCTGGCCAGAGACACCTCCAGGCTGTAGCCTGGGGGCTGGGGGGAGCCCCAGCCTGAAAAGGGTCCGATTAAAACATAAACAGAGCCAAATTTTCTGCCTGAGAACTTAGGTCCCTATCAAAGCTCCTTCATCCCCTGAGACTCCCGAGGGAGCCAGGCCTCTATACTTACATACCCCACTGACGGGATACTCACTGCCACCCAAGGATGCAGGGCTCCAGGGGCCCCAGATAGGAACAGAGCCCAGAGACCACCCCCTCCCCATGCTGTTCCCAGATGAGCCTCTGACTCGCCAGCCAGTGACTCAAACAAGCCCCTCCCTCCACCCTTAGGGTACCCTTGGTCAGTCTCTCAATGACTTACAGACTAGCTCTGAAAGGTCACGTCCTTTGCCCAAGCTCACACGGAGGTCGCAGACCAGGCCTGTCTCTGAAGTCCTTAAGTCCAGTAGATTTCCCATCTTTGTGGTCCCTGAAGCCTCCCTTGGGATAGTGGAGGGAGTGGGGTAAAATCCCACAGGCTTCCCAAGGGTTAGCCTTGGGGAGGTCACTGTCTCTTCAAGAGCTCCAAAAATAAAGAAACAGAGGCGAGGCCAGGCCTAGTGGCTCACACCTGGAATCCCATCACTTTGGGAGGCTGAGGCAGGCAGATCACTTGAGGTCAGGAGTTCAAGACCAGCCTGGGCAACATGCTAAAATCTCATCTCTACTAAAAATACAAAAACTAGCTGGGCAGGGTGATGCACACCTGTAAGCGCAATTACCTGGGAGGCTGAGGCAGGAGAATCGCTTGAACCCAGGAGGTAGAGGTTGCAGTGAGCCAAGATCGCGCCACTGCATTCCAGCCTGGTCAACAGGGCAACACTCCATCTCAAAACAAAACAAAAGCTGGGTGTGGTGACTCACGCCTGTAATCCCAGCACTTTGGGAGGCTGAGGCAGGTGGATCACGAGGTCACGAGATCGAGACCATCCTAACACAGTAAAACCCCATCTCTACTAAAATACAAAAAAGTAGCCGGGCATGGTGGCAGGTGCCTGTAGTCCCAGCTACTCAGGAGGCCGAGGCAGGAGAATGGCGTGAACCCAGGAGGTGGAGCTTGCAGTGAACCAAGATCTCTACGCAACTGCACTCCAGCCTGGGCAACAGAGCGAAACTCCGTCTCAAAACAAGCAAACAAAAACAAAAAAAGAAAGCGAACAACAAAGTACTGGGGAGAATGTGGGGGGTCAATAATCTCACATACATTATCGGAGGAGTATAAATTGTTACCAACACTGGAAAACCGTTCCGCGCTGTGTACAATAGATCTTTTATAAAGCTCAAAAACAACCCAAATGAAATAATGTATAGGCATGAATACCTAGCTCGTAGAACTGTAATAAAATAAAAACACAAAGTTCAAATTAGTAAATTACCCTTGATCTGGGAAGGTAAGGGGGTAGGATTCAGATATCAATTACTATCACTGTTCTAGTTTTTGAAGTGAAGTAAAGTTTTTTTTTTTGGTTGTTTTTTGAGACGGAGTCTCTCTCTGTCACCCAGGCTGGAATGTATTGGTGCCATCTCGGCTCGCTGCAACCTCTGCCTCCCAGATTCAAGTGATTCTCCTGCCTCAGCCTCCTGAGTAGCTGGGACTACAGGTGCATGCCACCACACCCAGCTAGAGAGGTGGTTCTGTCATGTTGGTTGGTCAGGCTGGTCTCGAACTCCTGACCTCAGGTGATCCACCTGCCTCGGGCTCCCAAAGTGCTGGGATTACAGGCGTGAGAGAGGTGAAGTTTTTGAAGTGAAGCGACACACTCATTATTAAATACAATTTTTAAAGGGATATGACAAGCTACAAAATGAAAATATTTGCATATGATACATATCTGAAGAGGTTCTAGAATCCAGGATATATATATATATATGTCTTACAACTCAACAACAAAAATCCTAATTTAAAAAATGGGTGGTGGCCGGGCGCGGTGGCTCAAGCCTGTAATCCCAGCACTTGGGAGGCCGAGATGGGCGGATCACGAGGTCAGGAGATCGAGACCATCCTGGCTAACACGGTGAACCCCGTCTCTAATAAAAAATACAAAAAACTAGCCGGGCGAGGTGGCGGGCGGCCTGTAGTCCCAGCTACTCGGGAGGCTGAGACAGGAGAATGGCGGGAACCCGGAGGCGGAGCTTGCAGTGAGCTGAGATCCGGCCACTGCACTCCAGCCTGGGCAACAGAGCAAGACTCCGTCTCAAAAAAAAAAAAAAGAGTGGCCAGGCATAGTAGCTCATGCCTGTAATCCTAGCACTTTGGAGGCCAAGGTGGGCAGGTCACCTGAGGTCAAGAGTGTGAGACCAGCCTGGCCAACA